>NC_080546.1:37935871-38244989 GCF_028640845.1 Ahaetulla prasina
GGTGGATAAGCAAGGAAGATACATTGCTATTGAACTTTTGTTGGAGGGAAAGAAGACATTATTAATAGGAGTTTATGCTCTGAATCAACAACAAGAAAATTTTTTCAAGTTTTTACATAAAAGAATAGTATTTTGGGATTATAAATCATATATATTAATGGGTGATTGGAATGGTGTGTTGGATACTCAAAAAGACAAAAAAAGTTTAAGGAAGATATCAAGCCGGGCGAAATTACCAAAGGCTTTTTTTGAAATGATGGAGGACTTGGAATTAAGAGATATTTGGAGAGAACATAATACAGAAGAGAGGGATTTTACCTTCTTTTCTGACAGGCATCAATCATTTTCGAGGATTGATTTTATTTTGATTACTAATGATTTGTATTCTAGAGTGAAGAAGACTAAGATTTGTTCAAGAACTCTATCTGATCATAGTCCGGTTGGATTGAATTTGATCGGGAAAAGGAGGCTAGGAGATCATGGAGGTTGAATGAGAATTTGTTTAAATATGAACAAAATGTAAATGAATGTAAAAAGCAAATGAAAGAATTTTTTATTATGAATATGAAAAAAGAAACATCTATAGAGATGATTTGGGATGCTAGCAAGGCCTATATGAGAGGAAATCTTATACAAATGAATATTAAATACAAAAATAAATTGCAGAAAAGAAAAGGAATTGGAAGAGGAAATTAAAAAGAAAGAACAGTTATTGATAAATAGCCCAGGAAATAGTAAAATAAAAGAATCAATAAATATATTAAGAGGTCAGTTTAACATGTTGATGGCAGATCAAGTAGCAATTAATTTACAATATGTAAAACATAATACGTTTAATAATGCCAATAAGCCAGGAAGATGGCCTATTTAATAAGGAAAAAACAGAAATCACGAATGATTTATAAAATAGAATATAGGGGTAAGGAAGTTTATCAAAAGAACTTGATTAAAAAAGCATTTTTAGAGTATTATAGCAAGTTATATTCTAGGGACATGATTGATGATACAGAGATAGAAAGATATTTACAACAACAAAATATTTGTGAGCTTACAGAAAATCAAAGAGAAGAACTGAATCAATTAATTACTTCAGAGGAAATTTTGTTAGCAATTAAGCAACTTAAAATCGGTAAAGCACCAGGTACAGATGGTTTAACAGCTGTTTATTATAAAATTTACAAAATGAGATGGCTGAACCACTTAAAGAGTTATTTAATAAAATTCAAATGGGAGGAGATGTTCCCCCTTCATGGAGGACAGCCTTTATTTCGTTAATACCGAAGGAAGATCGAGATGGTATTAAAGCAGAGAATTATAGGCCTATATCACTTTTAAATACTGATTACAAGATATTTACCAAGATACTTGCTAATAGATTAATGCCAGTGATGAATCAAATAATTCATAATGATCAGTCAGGATTTATTAAGGGTAGGCAGATGAGATATAATGTGAGGCAAATTGTAAATTTACTTGAATATTTGGAACGAAACAACCAAGTCTCAGCGGCATTACTCTTTTTGGATGCTGAAAAGCTTTTGATAGATTGGATTGGCAGTTTTTGTTTAAAGTAATAGAAAAAATGCAATTTGGGGATTATTTTATCCATGCAATTAAAGCAATATATCAGAAGCAAACAGCACAAATAATAGTAAATGGTGGGTTAACAGAAACTTTTAAAATTGGGAAAGGGACGAGACAGGGATGTCCCTTGTCCCCATTACTTTATTTTAATTTTAGAAATTCTTCTGAATAAAATACGTGGTTCCGATCGAATAAAGGGAATTAGAGTTAAACATCAAGATTACAGATTAAGAGCTTTTGCAGATGACCTGGTTGTTACTGTATCTCAACCAATATACTCAGTTACTGGTTTAAAAGATATAATTGGTCAGTATGGCAAAGTATCTGGATTTAAGGTGAATCAACAAAAGACAAAGATGATAACTAAAAATATGAATATACAACAAAAAGAAGAGTTAGAAAGAACTACAGGTTTTGAAATTGTTAAAAAGGTTAAATATTTAGGAATATATATTACAACTTCAAATGTTAAATTATATAAAAATAATTATGAGGTATTATGGCAGAAGGTATGGAAAGAAATGGAGAGTTGGAAGAAGTTACAACTATCTTTGCTGGGAAGAATAGCGGCTATAAAAATGAATGTTTTGCCCAGGTTTTTATTTTTGTTTCAAATGATACCGGTGCTTAAGAATGATATTAAATTACAGGAATGGCAAAAGGGGATTAATAAATTTGTATGGATGGGCAAAAAACCAAGAATAAAATTAAAAATAATGCAGGATACAAGGGAAAGGGGGGGTCTTAAAATGCCTAACTTAAAATTGTATTATGAAGCAGTTGTCTTATCATTAATTACTGATTGGATTAATTTAACTGAGGAAAGAGTTTTGAATATAGAAGGTTATGGTTTGTTATATGGGTGGCATGCCTATTTATTATATGATAAGAAAGTAGATAAAATATTTAAAAATAATATAATTAGAAATGCATTATTGAGGGTTTGGAGGAAATATCAATATAAATTAGATGGAAAGATTCCAATATGGGCAATCCCGAGACACATGATAGAAAATATAAATATATATCAAAAGATGGAGGTAGTTACCTATAAAGAACTTCTTTGTATGGAAAAGGGGGAATTACAATTAAAATCTAGAGAAAAGATGGGGGAAGAAGGGAAAAATTATACATGGTTCCAATATGGACAATTACAAGCTAGATGGAAATTAGATCAAAAAATAGGTGTTAGGCAAATTGAGGATAATTTGTTAAAACAAATGAGAGATCAAGGCCAACAGCATATTAAGAGGTTGTATAATGTATTAGTAGAAATAGACTCAGAGACTGAATTGGTTAAGGATTGTATGATTAAGTGGGCACAAAATTTTCAGCAACCAATAATGTTGGAAACTTGGGAAAGAATTTGGGTGAGGAATGTTAAATTTACACAAGCGCAAAATATGAGAGAAAATTTTTATAAGATGTTTTATAGATGGCATATAGACCCAAAAAAATTGTCATGTATGTATCCTAATGTACAGGCTAAATGTTGGAGATGCGATTGTGAAGATGCCACTTATTACCATATATGGTGGACTTGTAAAAAAGTTAAAGCATTTTGGATTAAAGTATGGTGGATTATGCAGAATATTTTGAAAAGAAGATTAAGTTTACTCCGCAGTTCTTTTACTAGGAATAATTATGGACTGTACAGTTATAGAGACTAAATTGATTTTGAACTTAATAACAGCCGCAAGACTTTTGATTGCTCAATATTGGAAGAAAGAAGAATTACCTACAATTGAAGAATGGACACTTAAAGTATCAAATCTGGCAGAAATGGCAAAATCTCTGCTTATTTGAAAGACTATACACAAGAAAAATATATTTTAGAATGGAAAATGTGGATTGATTATATTCAGAATAAGTATCAGATAAAATATTTAAAAATAATATAATTAGAAATGCATTATTGAGGGTTTGGAGGAAATATCAATATAAATTAGATGGAAAGATTCCAATATGGACAATTACAAGCTAGATGGAAATTAGATCAAAAAAACAGGTGTTAGGCAAATTGAGGATAATTTGTTAAAATAAATGAGAGATCAAGACCAACAGCATATTAAGAGGTTGTATAATGTATTAGTAGAAATAGACTCAGAGACTGAATTGGTTAAGGATTGTATGATTAAGTGGGCACAAAATTTTCAGCAACCAATAATGTTGGAAACTTGGGAAAGAATTTGGGTGAGGAATGTTAAATTTACACAAGCGCAAAATATGAGAGAAAATTTTTATAAGATGTTTTATAGATGGCATATAGACCCAAAAAAATTGTCATGTATGTATCCTAATGTACAGGGATTATTGAAGATGTATAAATATAAATATATATCAAAAGATGGAGGTAGTTACCTATAAAGAACTTCTTTGTATGGAAAAGGGGGAATTACAATTAAAATCTAGAGAAAAGATGGGGGAAGAAGGGAAAAATTATACATGGTTCCAATATGGACAATTACAAGCTAGATGGAAATTAGATCAAAAAATAGGTGTTAGGCAAATTGAGGATAATTTGTTAAAACAAATGAGAGATCAAGGCCAACAACATATTAAGAGGTTGTATAATGTATTAGTAGAAATAGACTCAGAGACTGAATTCGTTAAGGATTGTATGATGAAGTGGGCACAAAATTTTCAGAAACCAATAATGTTGGAAACTTGGGAAAGAATTTGGGTGAGGAATGTTAAATTTACACAAGCGCAAAATATGAGAGAAAATTTTTATAAGATGTTTTATAGATGGCATTTAGACCCCAAAAAATTGTCATGTATGTATCCTAATGTACAGGGATTATTGAAGATGTATAAATATAAATATATATCAAAAGATGGAGGTAGTTACCTATAAAGAACTTCTTTGTATGGAAAAGGGGAATTACAATTAAAATCTAGAGAAAAGATGGGGAAGAAGGAAAATTATACATGGTTCCAATATGGACAATTACAAGCTAGATGGAAATTAGATCAAAAATAGGTGTTAGGCAAATTGAGGATAATTTGTTAAAACAAATGAGAGATCAAGGCCAACAGCATATTAAGAGATTGTATAATGTACTAGTAGAAATAGACTCAGAGACTGAATTGGTTAAGGATTGTATGATTAAGTGGGCACAAAATTTTCAGCAACCAATAATGTTGGAAACTTGGGAAAGAATTTGGGTGAGGAATGTTAAATTTACACAAGCGCAAAATATGAGAGAAAATTTTATAAGATGTTTTATAGATGGCATATAGACCCAAAAATTGTCATGTATGTATCCTAATGTACAGGGATTATTGAAGATGTATAAATATAAATATATATCAAAAGATGGAGGTAGTTACCTATAAAGAACTTCTTTGTATGGAAAAGGGGGAATTACAATTAAAATCTAGAGAAAAGATGGGGGAAGAAGGGGAAAATTATACATGGTTCCAATATGGACAATTACAAGCTAGATGGAAATTAGATCAAAAATAGGTGTTAGGCAAATTGAGGATAATTTGTTAAAACAAATGAGAGATCAAGGCCAACAGCATATTAAGAGGTTGTATAATGTATTAGTAGAAATAGACTCAGAGACTGAATTGGTTAAGGATTGTATGATTAAGTGGGCACAAAATTTTCAGCAACCAATAATGTTGGAAACTTGGGAAAGAATTTGGGTGAGGAATGTTAAATTTACACAAGCGCAAAATATGAGAGAAAATTTTATAAGATGTTTTATAGATGGCATTTAGACCCCAAAAATTGTCATGTATGTATCCTAATGTACAGGCTAAATGTTGGAGATGCGATTGTGAAGATGCCACTTATTACCATATATGGTGGACTTGTAAAAAGTTAAAGCATTTTGGATTAAAGTATGGTGGATCATGCAGAAGTTATGGTGGACTTGTAAAAAGTTAAAGCATTTTGGATTAAAGTATGGTGGATCATGCAGAAGTTATGGTGGACTTGTAAAAAGTTAAAGCATTTTGGATTAAAGTATGGTGGATCATGCAGAATATTTTGAAAAGAAGATTAAGTTTACTCCGCAGTTCTTTTACTAGGAATAATTATGGACTGTACAGTTATAGAGACTAAATTGATTTTGAACTTAATAACAGCCGCAAGACTTTTGATTGCTCAATATTGGAAGAAAGAAGAATTACCTACAATTGAAGAATAGACACTTAAAGTATCAAATCTGGCAGAAATGGCAAAATCTCTGCTTATTTGAAAGACTATACACAAGAAAAATATATTTTAGAATGGAAAATGTGGATTGATTATATTCAAAATAAGTATCAGATAAAAAATAGGTGTTAGGCAAATTGAGGATAATTTGTTAAAACAAATGAGAGATCAAGGCCAACAGCATATTAAGAGGTTGTATAATGTATTAGTAGAAATAGACTCAGAGACTGAATTGGTTAAGGATTGTATGATTAAGAGGTCAGTTTAATATGTTGATGGCAGATCAAGTAGCAATTAATTTACAATATGTAAAACATAATAAATTTAATAATGCCAATAAGCCAGGAAGATGGCTTGCCTATTTAATAAGGAAAAAACAGAAATCACGAATGATTGATAAAATAGAATATAGGGTAAGGAAGTTTATCAAAAGAACTTGATTAAAAAGCATTTTAGAGTATTATAGTAAGTTATATTCTAGGGATATGATTGATGATACAGAGATAGAAAGATATTTACAACAACAAAATATTTGTGAGCTTACAGAAAATCAAAGAGAAGAACTGAATCAATTAATTACTTCAGAGGAAATTTTGTTAGCAATTAAGCAACTTAAAATCGGTAAAGCACCAGGTACAGATGGTTTAACAGCTGTTTATTATAAAATTTACAAAATGAGATGGTTGAACCACTTAAAGAGTTATTTAATAAAATTCAAATGGGAGGAGATGTTCCCCTTCATGGAGGACAGCCTTTATTTCGTTAATACCAAGGAAGATCGAGATGTTATAAAATTAGAGAAATGTGAAGTGGTTAGAAATTTTTTCAGAATCTATATTCAAAGAAACCAATTAATCGGGAAAATTGCAAAGCTATTTAGAAAAGTATGTGGTGAAAATTGATCAAACATATAAGGAATTGATGGAAGAAGATATAACACAAGATGAGATTAATGGAATAATACAAAATTAAAATTAGGGAAAGCTCCAGGTGAGGATGGATTACCTATTGAGTTTTATAAAGAATTTAAAGAATTAATAATACCAAGATTGCAAAAATTATTTAATGGAATATTACATGGTGGGGAAGTACCTTCGTCATGGAATAGTACGGTGATATCCTAATTCCTAAACCAGATAAAGATTTAGAAAGGATTGAGTCCTATCGGCCCATTTCTTTAATTAATCAGGATGCAAAGATATTTACTGCTATTATAAGTAATAGATTAAATAGATTTATAGATAGATATATAAGTTATAATCAAGTAGGCTTTGTGAAGGGTAGATACATGAGTGATATTGTTAGAAGAGTATTAAATATTATAGATGTAGCTGAATATAATGGTGATAAAATTGGTATAGTATCATTGGATATTTTTAAAGCTTTTGATTCTGTACAATGGGAAACAATTAAAGTAATTGTGGAGGCTTTAGGCTTTGGTAATAAGTTTATACATGTTATTTCAAAATTATACCAAAAGAGCAGTGCAAGAGTGAAGGTGAATGGAATATTAACTGAAGAGATAAAATTAGAAGCTGGTACGAGACAAGGATGTCCCCTGTCCCCAACATTATTTTTATTGGCTATGGAAATATTGACAAAAATGATAGAAAAAGATGAAGAATTAGAAGGATATAAGGGGTATAAGATAAATTTGTATGCGGATGATACTTTAATTATTTTGAAAAATGTAGAGAAAGATTTGAAAAAGATATATAAGCATTTGATAGAATTTGAAGAAATGACAGGATTGAAAGTAAATTGGTCAAAGTCAGAATTATTGATGGATAGTAATGGTAATGAGTCTGAGAATATGCAAGAGCAATTTGGGATAAGGATTAAAAACACATTGAAATATTTGGGTATAGTGCTTTCACTTAAGGTTAAAGAATTGAAAAAACTTAATTATGATGTGGTGATTAACGAAATTGAGAAGAAGATAGATAAATATAAAATTTTAAAGTTGTCTTGGTTTGGTAGAATTGCAATGTGTAAGATGATGTTGCTGCCCAAGTTCAACTTTTTATTCGAGATGCTACCACTAAATTTGACAGAGAAAGATATTGAAGGATATCAGAAAAAACTGGATAAATTTTGCAATGGTGGCAAAAGACCCAGATTAGTGAAGAAAATGTGGTATCAAAATCAAAAGGAAGGTGGATTAGGAATCCCCAAATTACTTAATTATTACTGTGCGTATGGTATCCGGATAGTGGTAAAAATACTTAAAGGTGAAGATAATTATTGGAGAGATTTAGAGTTAAGGGATATAGAAATTTGGATCAAGGTGGTTTTAGATAAAGCAAATTTAAAATGTGTAAGTAGAAGTTATTGGTTAAAGGGATTAAGTAAAATGGAACAAATTTGTTAAAATTTTAATTCGGATATAATCTTTTGGGGAGACAACTGAATTTGGCCAATTAAAAATAATATAAAACGTAATGAAGTGATTAAAGAGGAAAATATAGAAATTATTAGAGATTGGATAAAAGTTATGGGAAATGAAAGGAGGAATAAAGAAATTATTGAAAAATTAGGGTTAAGTTGGTTTGAAAAATACAGATAGAAAATGGACAAAAAAACTAAAGGAAAATTATTCAATAAATAGATGTGAAACTGAATTTGAATATTTAGTATCTCGGATTATGAAAGATGAAATTGGGCTAAAGGGACTCGTTAGTAGGGTTTATAAGATTATAAATTCTGATGAAAAATTACAAAGAGTGATGAGGACAAATTGGGAAAAAGATCTTAATATTGAAATACCAGAATCAGATTGGAATGTGAATTGGAAGAGTAGAATTATGAGAACTTTATCTATAAGGATTAAAGAGCACAATTATAAAGTTGTTTGGAAATGGTATTTGACTCCAGTAAGATTGTCACAAATGGATAAAAAACTAGTAAAAATGTTGGAGATGTGAGATGGAATTGGGGACTTATGAACATATGTGGTATAATTGTGATAAGGTTAAAAGTTTTGGCAACAATTGGAGAAAATGATATTTTGAAATGATGGGGAAAGTAATAACATTGAGAGTGGAAACTATATTATTGTTGGTAATTAAGGAAATAGAATTAACAAAATATGAAAAGAATTGATTAGAATTATGATTATAATAGGTAGAATTATAATAGCTAGATATTGGAAACTAGATGTGATTTTTAGAATAGAAGAGTGGAATTCTGAAATGTGGAAATTAGCTTTAAATGATAAAATGACATGTGATATTAAAATTAGAAGTGGTGTGTATAAAGAAGATATTTTCTGGAAGACTTGGAAACCATTTGTGGACTTTGCGCTTGGAACATTGGACGCTTCAGTACCTGTACCTCGAGAACGTGGATTTTGGCAATCATGAGGATATATCCAAGACCCAAATCTTCCTTTTATGTATAGCACAAGGGTGTAATAATGTATTTTTTTGTTTGTTTGTTGTAAAAAGTTAAAGCATTTTGGATTAAAGTATGGTGGATCATGCAGAATATTTTGGAAAAGAAGATTAAGTTTACTCCGCAGTTCTTTTTACTAGGAATAATTATGGACTGTACAGTTATAGAGACTAAATTGATTTTGAACTTAATAACAGCCGCAAGACTTTTGATTGCTCAATATTGGAAGAAAGAAGAATTACCTACAATTGAAGAATGGACACTTAAAGTATCAAATCTGGCAGAAATGGCAAAAATCTCTGCTTATTTGAAAGACTATACACAAGAAAAATATATTTTAGAATGGAAAATGTGGATTGATTATATTCAAAATAAGTATCAGATAAAACAATATCGAATAGCATATGAGTAAATTTAGGAAATATTTTGTATTAGATATATTTCTGAAGGAGAGGGGAATTGAGAGTGTGATTAAGTGTGGAGAGACTAGAGATTATAATTTAGGAATTATTTTAGATTATGATTGTTAGTTTTGATACCCTGCATTTTGTTCTGGGAAGTCGGGGTGGGGGGCGGGGGGTATGGGGGAGGGGAATTGGGGGGTTGAGGCTAGAGATGGAGTGATGGTGAATGTACAGGGATTATTGAAGATGTATAAATATAATTAATGTAGGGTCGGGTCTGCCCAGTTACCATTTTAGAACGGTGGGGAGGGAGAAAAGAGAGAGTAGGAGGTAGGAAAGAGGAGAAGAGGAAGGAAGAGGGGTAGAAGAGGGAGAAGGAAGGTGTAGGGTGGAGGGAGGAGAGGATGTAGATAAGAGTTCGATCCTTCCCATGTTCGATCCTAAAGGTTGACTCAGTCTTCCATTCTTTTGAGATCGTAAAATCAAGACCCAGATTGCTGGGGGCAATAGGCTGACACTGTAAACCACTCAGAAACTACTGTAAAGCACCATGGAGTAGTATATAACTGTAAGTGCTATTGTATGTATTTATTTATTTATTTTATTGCCTTCACTGCTTTATAAGTGATCCATGGCAGAAAACATTTATAACATTTCTTTGTCCTTCTATTTTGCTCATAACTGTGATCCTTTGGGGTGATTTGAGTTGAGACAGAGAGTAATGTGTTCAAGTTCAAGCGATTGGTTTTCGTGCCTAAGGAACTCATAGTCTCCTGGTTTCTAAGCCAGCACTTTAATCATTACATCAAACTGGGTCTCTAAGATCACGTACATTTTATATTATAGAATGAAGAAAATTGTTGATAATATCTTGGATCACAAAATAATAAATAATTCAATATTAGATGAAGTAAAACCAGACTGTTCACTGAAAACAGTAATAATGAAGCTAAAATTTAAACATTTGGGTCACATAATATGAATGTAAACATCACTGAGTGTGATTTAGATTTTCTGGAAAAACTGAAGGTAATTGAAAAAGAGGCCAACTGAAATCAAGGTGCCTAGATATTGTCACTGAAGACATAAACAGGGGCTTGCAAGAAATCAAAGAAGCAGATATTGATATTCCTAATAAAAATTCCCTTTAGGCCACCAAAAAAAAAGATTGAGTATATGAAAAATAGTAATTAAAATTGAACAAGTGGCATGAGTTTAATCTGAACAATAGAATAACTGGAGCTATATGTTTCATATAATGGGAAATAATTAAAAATAACATTGGTTTTCCTACATTTTTTTCCCCATGTTACATAGCAAATAGAAAATGCTTATTATGTTGTCATGTGTTTTTCTATAACCAGTAGTTAACACTTGCTTAGGCCCAATAGACAGTTCATTGCTAATTCTGGAAAATTCTGATTAAGCTACTTCTCTTTGATAAATCTACATTTCTGGGATGTGCATTATCCAGCACTTTCTAAATTCTGGGTTAATTACAATTATGGCTAATAGGATGCATGCCAGGAGTGAAATCCAGCAGGTTCTGGAGAACCAGTAGTGGAAATTTTGAGTAGTTCGGAGAACCAGTAGCAGAAATTTTGTAGTTCAGAGAACCGGCAAATACCACCTCTGGCTGGCCCCAGAGTGGGGTGAGAATTGAGATTTTGCACTATCCTTCCCCCAGGAGTGAGGAGGGAATGGGGATTTTGCAATATCCTTCCCTTGGAGTGGGATGGGAATAGAGATTTTGCAGTATCCTTCCCCTGCCACGCCCACCAAGCCATGTCCACCAAGGCACACGCCCACCAAGCCATGCCCAGAGAACCCATAGTAAAAATTTGAATTTCACCACTGATGCATGCATATGGAATTTGGCAAGTAGCTATTTATTTATTTGCCACTCATATTTCAAGGTACCAATGGTTTGTAAATATAAACATAGTTTTCTAGGTTACCATATTAAAAATGTAAAAGTGGTCACACCAAATTCTATTGCCAAAACCATTTGTTTACCAGGTTTTTAGAAACACTTATATATAAAAACTAGCATTTTCCAAACTTTACAGAGTAGACAAATAAGAAAACCTTCCCTTTCAAGTTTGATTTTATTACTGTAGTGAAGCTTTCTGTTTTCCTATCCTAAAAACAAATGTAGTTTTAAAAATATGTCCATGGTGTGACTTTCATACTTTCTTTCTTATTCTGGGCTTGCCAAGCTGAATTAATGTTAAAACATACAAAAGAGATCACCAATCTCCTAAGGCTTGCTTAAGGAAAGCTGTAAAGTAGGTCAGTAAAGCATGTTGGGACAATTATATTGTAATCCAAATCCTTAAATTCCTGGAAGCAAAGCACCAACAGGCATTTACAGTACATTCATATTCTTTGAAGGTTTGTTGGTTAAAATTATGCCCTCACTCTGTGTTTGGTCATTCATTTGCCAGTCACATGGCTATATGCTGATGGCATTTTCATATTGCCTGGAGTAGTAAGCTTATATGAAAACTCTTCCCAGACATTACTTCCTTTTTAAAATTAGTTTAAAAACCTTAACATGATTTCTTCCTTGATTTATTTAGATTTCTAAGAAGTCTCATCCAGCAAAGTTTAAAGCAAAATTCATTAACATTAACAATAAATAATAAAACCCTTCAAATGTTAAGATTAGAGTTTTACTGATATTTAAATTTACTTAATAATAATAATTAATACTTAGTGGGAAAAAAGTATTAAAGCATTTCTGGCACAGATCTTGTTGAAGTTAAATCTGAGGAGTCCAGTCCCAAATGAAGAAGATGAATACTATGAGGAACTAAGAGCGCATCATCATGTGTGTTATGAAAATTGCCAGTAATTGGTCTTTTTTTTGGTCACACCTTTATTATGTTTTCTTTATTTTATCCAAAGATGATCATTGTGGCAGCTAAAATATTTGCCATCAGTTCCATTTTAACACAATGTTTTCCATTTTCTACCATTTTTTTAAAAACATAGTTAAACTCTAGCAGGCCTCATCAAAGTTATGGTTGTTGATATGGCCGGGATGAGATCTGCTCATCTCCTATTGGACTGTTGTGTCTATTGTCTTTCTCTCTGGTTAATTGTCTTGGATTGCATCAGAACATTTGCTTATATTTCCAAGAGTTTGTGAGGCTTCTAATGGGCCTATTTATTCTTTAAAAAAGAACAAATAACAAAACAGTTCTAACACATGCTTCTCTCAAGAATGAGAAAGATAATAGAGTTATGAACGAAACATAGATGAGTAGAGAGGAACATTCAGTCCCAGGACTTCAGGGATTTTTAAAATGGTAAATAATTGTATTTATTTTTTTAAAAAAATGCCAAAGCGCCAAATAGAATGATAATTATTTTATTTTAAAAATGGGTGCCTTTGCCTCTGAATTACAGTAACAAACATTTTCAATGCCCCAGAGATGGAACTGAGGCTGCTTTTTTTACCTTAATGATCATACCACCTATTGAATAATAATTGGTAAAACAATTTGTTAGACTGGAATATAAATATATATAGTTAAATAGAGTGGATCTACGATGAATTACTGATTCCTAGATGGATTGGTTGTCTACCCTAATTGATTCCTCAGACAATTTCAGTTTCAATAACTGACTGAAGCTTCTCCTTCATAAGGTGAATAATAATAATAATAATAATAATAATAATAATAATAATAATACAACAATAACAATAACAATAACAATAATAATAATAATAATAATAATAATAATAATAATAATAATAATAATAATAATAATTTAATTTCTATACCGCCCTTCTCCTGAAGGACTCAGGGCTTACAGCCAAATAAAACCAACAATAAATAGATACAATACAATTAAAACCAATATTAAAAAACCTATTAAATTTGGCCCATAATTAAAATACATTAAAACCATAAAACCCCATTAAAATTAATAATAATGGTGATGATTATAATAATTATAATAATTATGCCAGTCCTGTGCGGAAGAATAAATACGTCTTCAGTTTGTGGCGGAAGGTCCGGAGGTCAGGAAGTTGTTGAAGTCCTGGGGGAAGTTCATTCCAGAGGGTGGGAGCCCCCACAGAGAAGGCCCTCCCCCTGGGGGCCGCCAGCCAACATTGTTTGGCTGATGGCACCCTGAGGAGGCCCTCCCTATGGGAGCGCACGGGTCCGTGGGAGGCGAACGGTAGCAGTAGGCGGTCCCGTAAATAACCCAGTCCTAAGCCATGGAGCGCTTTAAAGGTGGTAACCAACATCTTGAAGTGCACCAGGAAAACCACAAGCAGCCAGTGCAGCTTGCACAGGAGAGGTGTTATATGGGAGCCATGAATGAATGATGTCAGCCCCATGGCATTAGTATCTCATTGGGGTAAAACCAATCCATTAATATCAATGCAAATCAGGTAAAATATAATTTATAATTGTGATTTGATAAGTCAGTTCAAATGTATGCCAAAAATTATAATATAAATATTCTAGAAATAAATGGAATAAAAAGTAGAGTGTGAGTCTGTTGATTCCTGAGACAGCAAAGCATTAACGTCCCAAAAGCGTCATCTCTGTAGAGCTGAGTTTTCTTTTAACTGGATATGGACAAACATACTGTACAGATAGTTGGTCTTGTTCTTAATTTTAATAAATTGACATAATGGATGAATTTATGTTGTTTGTTGTTCAGTAAAACACATTACTGAAGAATTTCAATTACTGATAAATTCAGAACTATAGTTGAAAATGTTATAACATAAAGAAATCAAATTACTCTGATATTAACACCAAGGAATTAAATTTGCCAGATTAAATAATGAGTTTTAGTCCTCACTACTTTTTCAAGTTTCAGTACAATCTGAATTCAGAAATTGTGCCAGAATGACATATAATTTGCATATAATTGTTATCTAAACTCAGATATTTGCTCTAATTCAAGCAATTTTACTTTACTTCTTTTAGAATTTATTATGGCTTTATTAGAGGTTAGGTTTTATCTGGACTTCTACATGTTTTGATTAAAGTTTGATATGATTTCTTAAACAAAAAGGTTTGGGCTGGAAAGGTTAAAATATTTGTTCTTTTCTGTTTTCTGTTTTGATACTATGTTGGAACTTTTTATTTTTAAGTTATTTTATTCAATTTTGTGACCATGAAACAAACATGAAATTAGATACTCTTAAACTATTGATATAATTAACTGAAAAGTGTCTACCCGTACAGTAGTTATAGATTTTGAATACACTTTTTTATTCTAAGGCTTAGTCTATGGCTTTGCAAAACATGCATTGAATTTAGATAGATAGGTATAATTATTTAGCTTTGATGAAATTGCTGCTGGCATCAGTTGTCTATGTTACATCTGCATTCCATATTCAAGCACAACGGAGTGTTTTAGTGCTGTGAAATATACTTCAATAGGGATCTGAGATCAGATGCCAGTAAGAAAAGGATGCCTGAAGAAAGCAAAGTGCTTCTTAGTCAAAAAGATGGCATGCCAGCATTTGCTGCAGGAACTGTCTCTTCAAGAAAAGAAATGATTGATTGCAGGGTCACACTGGATTTCTCTGAATTGTTACTGAGAGGTAACTGTCACTGGTTCATTTTTCAATAAATGTCAACAGAATTGCAGCTGGAATGTGGAATAATTATGTACCTTTTCTTGTTGATATTGTGTCCTATTGTATCCTGATGGGAACTGATGTGGAAAACAGTGATGGTCTGTTTGCACTGATACATTTGCAATTCTTAAATTATATATAAATAATGAAAAATGGAACAATTCATACGATTGTGTGCATTTGAAGTTAAAAAATTCTTAAAAATGGACACAAAGACTTGGGCATATCAGAAAAAGCAGAGTTAAATTCAGATTCTCAACAATACACTGAGATAACGGGTCATTAATTTTAAAAAAAGTCATAATCAAAACTAATACAGCAGAAGAATTCAATTAAAAGGGATCTACTAAAAAAAACCACACCTTCCATAACCATAAAGCGGCAACTTTTATTTTTGGGAAACTGAAGTATGAGACAATGCGGTAGCTTTCCTATGAAAGGATTTTAGAAAATGTCTCAGTAAAGGAAAAGTCCCAGCATATTATTCAACAATTCCAAAATGGATTAAATAAATGGAAATAGGGGGAGCTGCTTTTGATATAAGCAATAAAAGCAGTTGCCCCATGAAGGGCTCATTTTCATGTTGTCTGCCACTGATCTTCACCTGGCATCTCTAGTCAGAGTCCCACTCCTTACCTATCTGAATATGGTGTGTAATTTAATTGTGTGAGGTTCTGCTGAACGTTTTATTATCAATTCTTGATACTGCTGTTCAGATTCTGGACGGTTGTATTTTTGATCTCTGCTTTTCCATTTTGCTTCTACTCAGGTAGGGATTTTCTTCTCAAAATTAGTTCTAAATTATAGATCTTTCTTACCTATGCTCCAATATTTTAAGTCACTGTTTTATCTGAAATATCTGTTTATATTCTGAAATATTGAAATATTTGATTGTCAACTGAAAGTTTATTTTTACTTATTAAATCTATATGCCACCCATCTCCTCTATAAGACAGCTCTTTACTGAGTAACCTTTCTCCCTTTCACTGCCAGTATATGCCCACAGCTAGTAAATTGAACACTGGGATTAAATATTACCTCAGCACCCCTTTTAAAACTTGTTTTTAAACATTTGCACAAACACACATTCAGCCTGCATCACGCATATCCATGAACATTGGTTTTCTATCATATGGTAATGAGGGTTATAAGAGTTATTACATAGCCACGGACTTGTCTTCTAGGAGAGGCCACATCTCATTGCTATAATGGGATCTGCCAGAATTGCAATTTGGGCTGCATCTAGTGAGAATTAGAAGAAAGACCCTGGCTGTCCTGGTTCAAAAATTCAATTTATACATGTGATATATTTGTGCCCCCATCACAATTTATAGTATATACTGAGGAAGGATCATGACAAATTACTTGTGTAGTTTATAACTGCTGCTTGTTCCCACTTAATTTTGCTTATATAGACTTTCATTGCCCATATTTTTCCCCTCCTTTTTTATGGGTTCATAGATCCATGGGGATTTTCTTATAAACCACACTAGTTTTTGGAAACAAGCAAATTATGCCAGAGGAATTTGAATAAGAGGGCCCTTTTAAAAATCATTATTAAAATGTGTGAACAATGCTGCTTATGTTGTATCTCCCTCGGGAAGAATTACTGCTTAGTATTGTCTTTGCTTCAAATTGGCCTCTTCTTTTAAACCTAAAATAGACTTCATCTCTTTCCACCAGGTTCCCAAGGCTCTTTAAATGTCTGACGTACAATGGTTTATAGAAAGGCATGAAAATTTAAATTAACCTTATATAGTGGTGTTCATTTCCCCCTGGGAAGCATTAATTTAATACTAAGAAATGCTAGGGAGAAGTATTGCCTTTAGATAGCATCCATTTCCTAATACTAAATTGGTAGAAGTATTTTGAAGATCATACACTTACACATTTGGTATTAATTGCCAAAAAAAACCACCTTTGAAAAATCTTCCATTCATTCTTTTTGGCTGGATGCATTACTCCATTTCACTGATGAGCACTCACTCCCTGTCCTATTTGACCTTTCCAACATACTTTTGTTTCAAATTGGAAATAAGAAATTATTTAGGCATTAAACTTGCCTTCCTAGCAATCCTTAGTGGCATTATTATATGTACAGTCTAGTTTTCACTGATCCTCCCTTTATATAATTATAAGAGAAAAGGTCTTCCGGAAAACAAAACCTGAATTCCCTCTTTTGTGGCAAAGCAATATTGAATCAATTTATCAGATCTTTTAGATGGTGCTGTGGTGCCAGGCCAAAATTAGGAAGGTACCATATCTTCTTTTTAAGAACAGATATGAAGAACTGATTTTCTGTGTAAACGGTTACTAGTGCTGGGTAAAGGCTGGAGCTACTGAAAATGGAGCCAATCTTTTGATACGATCCTCCGATTGTTAAATTTGGTTCCATCCTAATTTAGTCTCCACTTTTGGATCATTTACCATCCCAAAGCCTAATGTATAGAGAAAAAGAAAAGATACAATGTAGAAAAAAAATACTACAAATATAGGTTCTAGAATTTAAAATAGCATTAAAATAAATGTGGGCAGACATAATAGGAAAGTGATAAGATGTAAAAAGGTTTTTCTTTCAATGACCGGATTTTCACTTATTAAAATATGTAGATTACAAGATCAGGGGGACGTGGTGGCTCAGTGGCTAAGATGCTGAGCTTGTCGATCGAAAGGTCGGCAGTTCAGCAGTTCGAATCCCTAGTGCCGTGTAACGGGGTGAGCTCCCGTTACTTGTCTCAGCTTCTGCCAACCTAGCAGTTCAAAAGCATGTAAAGAGTGCAAATAGAAAAATAGGGATCACCTTTGGTGGGAAGGTAATAGTGTTCTGTGTGCCATTGGCGTTTAGTCATGCCGGCTACATGACTATGGAGACGTCTTTGGACAGTGCTGGCTCTTCAGCTTTGAAATGGAGATGAGCACTGCCACCTAGAGTTGGGAACGACTAGCACATATGTGCGAGAGGAACCTTTACCTTTACCTTTAGATTACAATGGCAATGATCTGTTCATGATCTGCTCTTTAGACCCACTTGCAGAGTAAATCTATAATACCTCTGAAATTTTGGCAAATTTTGTGGTCCAGCTATGCTATACTATGCTATGCTATGCTATGCTATGCTATGCTATGCTATGCTATACAGCATATACTCTACTCTACTCTACTCTACTCTACTCTACTTCTTTTACAGAATGATTTTACAAAAAATACAATTTTGTGTTTTATGTGCTTCTCATAAAAAGGGATGAATATCAGATTTTTTAGATTGAGACTGCAAGAATTTGAAGTTCTTTAACTCAAATGATCTGGTCTTGTTTGGCTATAGCCTTAATTTGATTTGAAATTAGTATATATGTTAATATGATTTTGGAGAAACAAGAATTTGATGTTGAACAATAGGAAGAAATCGATCTATTTTCCAAAACACTTGAAGGCAGGACAAGGACAATAGATGGCAACTAATCAAAGAGAGAACCAATCTAAAACTAAGGTGAAATTTCCTGACAGTTAGAACAATTAATTAGTGGAATGACTTGCCTCCAGTGATGGGATTCAAGTGATTTAACAACCCATTATCTGCCCTAATGATTTCTTCCAACAACCAGTTTGCCAAACTGCTCAGAAAGTTAACAACCGGTTTTCCGGAAGTGGTGCATACTGGCTGAATCCCACCACTGTTTGCCTCCAAAAGTTGTGGGTGCTCCAAGAGTGGAGGTTTTTAAGAAGAGATTAGACAACCCTTTTTCTGAAATGTTTCCTGGTTTCCTGCTTGAGCAGGGAGTGGGAACTAGAAGACTTCTAATTCTGTTATTCTGTTAAACAAAACAAAACAAAACAAAACAAAACAAAACAAAACAAATTTGTTTAAACAAATTAATTTGTCTCCTTTCTTCAACAATAAATTTCATTGTTACAACTGCCTCTGCAAAAAATCTCATATAGGCAGTTTTCTGGCTATATGATTCCTTCTTTTGGATCAGACCTCCATCGGCTTTCTTTCTTCTCAGTTCTCTAAGCCTCATGTTCCTCAATGATCCACTGGAGGATTTTCTAGCTGTTAAAATTGGCCAACATCTATTTTCCCACATGCTGGCCAAATATGTCAATCAATCTTTTAAGCCTTTGCATTTCCCTAGCTGGGCCACTGCCTTTGCTAGCTACAGGGAGTGAAATCTCAGCTGAGCAAAGTGTTGCAAGGAGAAGAGCCAAGCGTTTCCCTTGTTAAATGAATGAATGAATGAATGGATGGATGGATGGATTTTCCTTTTATCTTCTACCTCACCTCTTTTATTTCCCTAGGCTGCATTTATGGTCAAAGCTTTTCCCTGTTCCTGTTTTTCATTACAATTGTTGTGAAGGCTAAAATTGTTTTGCTCTATTTCTTCTCCTCTCCCCAAGTGTCTGTGCACGTGTGTTCCTGTTTCTGTGTAACTCTGTAGCCAAAGCTCCACACTTTTTTATATGTTTTCTAACTTCAACTCATATTTCTTGCTTTACTGCAATGTCCCAGACTACAATTCTGATTTCCTTATTGGCTCAAGCAGCTTAAAAAATAATCTTCTTATCACTATCTTACATCTCCACCTCCACTTCCTTTAGTATCTATCTCTCACCATCCAATTTTATCTGCTTCTGACTTTGTTCAATTATGGACCTATGAAACCAGATTGTTAGCACCAGAATCACTTTCTTCTTTTGGCAACTTCTGGCAATTTGTGCCATTCTTTTTTATTTTGCAGCTCTACTGCAACAGTTTACCATCTATCTGTCTGTCTGTCTGTCTGTCTGTCTGTCTATCTAGCTATCATCTCCCTCTCTCTCCCCCTCTCTCTCATCTATCTATCTATCTATCTATCTATCTATCTATCTATCTATCTATCTATCTATCTATCTATCTATCTATCTATCTATCTATTTTTATTCAGTTTCTATAGCTGCTCATCTCATTCAATGACTCTGGGCAGTTTACAATTAAAAAAATGTATTATAATTAAAACACTAAAAACATTAGGTTTGCATATATGTTAACTTTAAAAACATTCTTTTAAAACAAACTTGTGGATATTCCAGTGCTTTATGTATGCAATATATGCATAAATTTTGGCTTGAGAGTGTAGGTACTGTTCAAATCAGTAGTGGGTTCCACTTACCTTTGCTACTGGTTTGGAATCGGGAATGCGTGTTTGCGTGTGCTTGCTTAGCTTGTGTGTGGTGCTTCTGCACAGGCGCAGAACCTCTACATGTGCAGAGCCTTCGTGATGACGTCTGGGTGGGTGGGCAGAGCCTCCCACTGCCGACACTACTGGTTCACCCGAACCGAACCGGGGTGAACTGGTAGAAACCCATCACTGATTCAGATATGGTAGAAGATTCAAGAAGCAAATCAAAATTCTGATTATTCCTCATTTGAAGGTAATACTTTTTTAAAGAGAAGTTTTAAATATTAGTATTTAAATGGAAAAATACATTTTTCTAAGACCTGGCCAACTGGTCTATTATTATTATTATTATTATTATTATTATTATTATTATTATTATTATTATTATTATTATTATTATTATTATTATTTGCTTTTAAACTAATACTTATAAGTAATACTTATAAGTAATACTTATAAGTAATAAGTAAGCAGAAAAAATAATTGCTACCAACTTGCCTTCCATTGAGGACCTGTATACTGCACGAATCAAGAAGAGAGCCGTGAAAATATTTGCAGATCCCTCGCATCCTGGACATAAACTGTTTCAACTCCTACCCTCAAAACGACGCTATAGAGCACTGCACACCAGAACAACTAGACACAAGAACAGTTTTTTCCCGAAGGCCATCACTCTGCTAAACAAATAATTCCCTCAACACTGTCAGACTATTTACTGAATCTGCACTACTATTAATCGTTTCATAGTTCCCATCACCAATCTCTTTCCACTTATGACTGTATGACTATAACTTGTTGCTGGCAATCCTTATGATTTATATTGATATATTGATCATCAATTGTGTTGTAAATGTTGTACCTTGATTATATTATCTTTCTTTTATGTACACTGAGAGCATATGCACCAAGACAAATTCCTTGTGTGTCCAATCACACTTGGCCAATAAAATTCTATTCTATTCTATTCTATTCTATTCTAATTACTTAGAATGTCTTATAAAGAAAGAAATTGCAAAATCAGTTAATTAGACCTGGCAGAATCTATCCTGACATTTGAACTATGTTGGAAAGATTTTGCTAAAAAATAATAACTTACTCTCCATTTGGCTGTGAAGTATGGCTGTGTGAATCTTGCTAAGCAAAGAAACTCCTTACTTTTTTTTTGTTAAAGTGTTTTGGAGCCCAGAAGGAATATGGGGAGATGCCTTTAAAAATCGTGAACGAAAAGGTCAGAAGGCCAAACAAGACAAGAAATAGAGAGTTGATGATAGATTGTCTTTATTATTATGCCAATATGTCTTAATAAATTCCTATTACCAGATCTCCAAGGCAAACTTTTGGATTTTTTTCACTTACTAGTTTGAATGTGATTATGAGAAAAGTATTGAGAGACAAGTACACAGGTGGTTAATTAAAAGTGTCATTAACTGTCCATTTTTTTTCTGTTTACTTATTTTTACAGTTTACTTTGATGTGATTCTGAGAGGAAAAAGAAGATAACAATACAATACTTTATTTCCACACAGTAACAATTTCTTGTTTTTGTCCTTCTCTTTATTTTGTTCTATTATTTTTTTAATTTATGTTCCTATCTATCAAATTTATATGGCCACCCATTTCACTAAAAATAATTCTGGGCAACATAACTTCCTTAATCCTAAAATACCGGTAACAGTCTCTTGTGACATGTACTTGAATTTATTTCTATTTCCCTTTCTTTATTCAATTCTTAGTTCCTAAGAAAACGGACAGAAAAAAGTGACAATGGCAGATAATTCTTCTTGAATTCTTTTATAATAAGCAAGTTTTAATAAGCCCATCAAATTATATATTTAAATTACTACTTCATTACTATTATACCAGAATATCTTCCTTAAATTCCAAAAACGTATACTGTACAGTATATGTGTTTTGCTATGTAACAGAAATAATAGTCATAAAGGGGCTGGATAGACTTTAACAACATGTAGAAATGGTACAGCAGCTTGACTTTCTATTTTATTATTTACAATTAGTTATATATAATTTAACCGTTATATTTACACAGGCAAAACCTACTTTATTTATCAATACAGAATTAAACAGCTAACAACATCTGTACTGAGTATAGGAGATTATCATAAACTAATGTTTTATAAGTCCAAGTTGGACTTTAATATTCAGAATTCCCAGCCATGTTCTCTGGAAATTATGGAAATTGAAAACCAAAGTCATAACAGAAGTACTACATTGGGAAAAGATAACTTATACAATACCCATTATTTAAATATTATCCAAATATTTTCAGTGGTCAGTACTATTCTTACATTCACCATTTAATAATTAATGCCGTAATATTTTAAAGGCAATGGTTCTTATTATATAACTCTGTGTAAATAATTGTGCCTACATTGGATTACATTATATCTCATTTTCAGGAACTGACATTTCCAAAATCACATAATACTAAGTCATTGGTTTATTTTTCTGTTCATTAACTGTAAGTATTTAAAAAATCCAATGCTACCATGTAGCCTGTTTTGAATTGTCCTGACATATAAATGTGCCTGTCAATGTTGTTATTTATTTGTCACTGAGCTCGTTTGAAAAGTTCAGTATTATTGATTTGCTGATCTTGCATTTCCTTTATAAGCTGACAGATGCATTTTCTAGCAAAGGCTTTAATTTCCTTAGAAATTGGAATTCCATCTGGATTACTCATTAATTTTAGAAACATATGACTCAATGAATGACTGCAAGGGAATTTGTCAAGCTTTTGTCCTATAATTAAATTTGAATGGCTAGGCTAACAAGATTGTTTATAGTTGAAAGCAAACAGTAGAATAAAATCACATGATCCTTTGTGCTGGAGAGACTCATGACTAAATACTATTAGTTTAAGTAAATATTACATTACTATTTAGTTCTGAAAATATCTTTTTAGGAAGGTTAGGTTTATTATTAATGCTTTTACTATTCTTGACATTGTAGAGTTTAATAACAAAAGACCTTGCTTAATATTGCAAGGTGAATAACAGTATAACTAAATAGGGCAAAGAGAGAAACAATTAAGTGGGCAAGGAGAGAAATAATATCAAAATCCATAGCTAGACAATATTCTTAATACCAGAAAGTATGTCTCTTTTGCTATCTTTCGATACTTCATAAAGCAAAGTGCTACAAAAAGGAGAAAATGTGGAAGAAGCAGATAATGTTTGAAAATTAGGTTAGCTATTGTTGCAACCGTAAGGTCATCAAATTAGTGACAGTCTCAAGATTATTGTAGATTTAATTTTTTAGGCACTGGTAATTTTTGCAAGCATCAGTTAATCTGTAGCTTTATGAAACAAAGCAAGGATGACTTTGTGGCTGGCCTGCCACCTCGCAATTCTGAAAAATAAAAATTGACCAAGTCTCATAGCTTTTTCTGCCGTGGTTATCAGGAAGGTGTGTTTTTATGGTCAGAAAGATATACTTCTTGACAAAGGAGGAACTGTGCTATATTGGGAAAACTTTGGATTCTTCAATTAAGATTTTTTTTTTCCCAATTCCATCCCACTGAAGTGAAATACTCTGGAGCTTAATCAATACACCCTGATGCTTCCAGAATATAGCAATTTATTTGAGGAGCTCATTTTGCTGGCTTTGCAGTTGAACTTTGCTGTTTTATTGGTGATTACACTAAACCCTATGATTGTTATCAAACTTTGAAATAAGTGGTTACTTTCCTTCATGGAAGCCTTCTTAAATCCATGAAAATCAGATGATAAGTAGAAAGAGGGAAAAATAAATAAATTTATGAACCCCCAACTTTAAAAGCTTATGGATTTGGGTTCATTTCCTCCCAGATATTTGGACGACATGTTCCATAATATTCCTATAATGGTTCTTCCATAGTTTTGTCTATGGAGATTTCCAATCATCCAGGTCAGGGGCAAGTGTTGTATTTTATGATTACCTATCTCCTCCCACTCATGACTATAACCATGTTGTTTGTATTTTTACGATTTATATTGTTCTATTTGTTTCCTAGCGTGATTTGATTACTTATTAGTAACCTATGACTATCACTAAGTGTTGTATCTTGAGATTCTTGATGAATGTATTTTTTTCTTTTTTCCCTTCTATGTACACTGAGAGCATATGCACCAAAGACAAATTCCTTGTGTGTCCAATCACACTTGGCCAATAAATTATTCTATTCTATTCTAATTTCCAAAATTATGTTAGTTTGATATAAAAGAAAGGGAAACACAAACTAGCACATATTATAATTAACAATATATATGTTTTCCTTAATAAAAAGGTCATTATTTTCTGTATAGAACTACAGTAAAGGAAAATAAATAGAAAACCAGCAGAACAGTGAAGGAGAGAAGTAGACAGAATACTTCAACATAAGTTTACATAATGCTTGCATTTATCTGAAATTACAACCAGCAGAAATGAAGTCATAACAGTAAAATGAACAATTGACACTGCTGCCGATAGGCTCTAGGCATTTTTAATATACATTTATTGGATAAATTTTTAACAAGATAAAACAAGATGAATATTGTTAGAAAAGAATTAGAAAAGAAACAAGAAAAATAAGGAACAATACTGCATACATAACTAAAAAAAAGTATAAAAAGAAATAGAAATGGAAAAGAAAAGAAAAAAAATAAAATAAAAAATAAATAGCTTCCAATCGTTTTGATAACACTTGTAAGTTAAAAAGAAAAAAAAATGTAACTGTTTTGTATATAAATCCCCAATTGCAACTGAACTGATATTGAATGATGATTATGGTAGATATGTAAGGGTGGAAGTACTTCATATACGGTCTGTAGGAGATGACGAGATTGAGCCCAAAAGAAGGGTCAAATGTGTCATGAGTCCCTTCATGCTTACAAGTCCAGCCCACCTTGAATTCCTTTCTATTCTTATCTCCCGCTAATTTCCCTTGACCGTTAGTAGTTCAGATTCTTGTGTAGAGCTTAAGCTTACAATAAATCTTTATATATATTTGAACTGCCTGGATCTTCTGATTTCTCTGGTGTTTGACATGACCAAGACTTTGATACTGGGAATGTATGTTCCAAATGAGAATAATGTAACTTTTTGCAAAGGACTTATGGAGAAATTAATGGTTACCATATGAAAATTGGTACTTAATGGGATATTGGAATGGATTAATTTGTCCTCAAGGTAATGACCCAAAAAGTATGTTTGTTATTTGACAGGATAGACAATCTTGATCTTATAGATGCATGAAGACATGGACAGTGATGCATAAAAATACCTTTATTTTTAAGAAAGACCCATATCATGTTTTGAATATTTTACAATTAGGCTACTGCTGTTCACAAAATAGAGATACTGCCAAAGATGTTTTTCCTCATACATCAATTCAATATTAAAAGGAAAACCAGATCTTTCAGATGAAGATTAAATGAAGCGTAGTTGCAGAAAGAAGAAGTGATGGAAAATTGTGGAAAAAAGTTAAAAGAAGTTTTTGATAACAATCTTAATAAGGGTACAGATACAACAATGGCTTGGAATGCTATGTATTAAAAGTAGATGGCAGTATTGGCAATATGCCCAGACATTCTATTTTAAATTAACTATAATACAAAAAAAAAAAAAAAGAATTCAGTAAAAAAAAAAAAGGAAGCATAGAGCCTTATAAAATAACACTTTTGTGGAGGAGCTGTAAGAAACTCAAACTTTCCTGCAACAAATCCAACAGATTCAAGGAATGAAACAGAATCAGGCTTATCCATCAGCAGATTTTAAAGGTAAAATAAAGTCTCTTCATTCAAAGGACAATTGAACTTGTGAAACTGGTTTGATGATTAGCCCAGAAGGTAGTTGGGAAACACATGAAAAGAGGAAGTTATTGATCTGGTAAGACGTCATGCAGCTTTCACTTTTTTGGAAACTTCCGTATAAAATCAGGAAAAATTGATGTCTTACATTGGCTAGAACCTTTGTTCAAAGGAGACTTGATTGTTTCCTGGCCAGTGGTGGGATTCAGCTAGTTTGCAGCACTTCGGGAGAAGTTGTTAACTTTCTGAGCAGCTTGGCAAACTGGTTGTTGGAAGAAATCATTAGGGCAGAGAACCACTGTTCCTGGCAATATATACATAAAATCTCACTTCTTGTGATAACTGCACAATAATATTAGACGTAGTTCCAGACTTCTTTTGTATTAAAGGAATTTTAATCACATGTTCAATTTTGACAGGAAAATCTGTTCCAAAAGGAAGGAGAGTTTTTTTTTAAAAAAGGTCCTCCGTAAATTCACGCAGTTTTGATTGACCTGAAAGATTTTCAATGCCCATCAGATGTAGATTTTTCCTATACAATAGTGACACTAAGTAAGTAATTTGTTTATTTAAAATATTACTACTAGCTTGAATAATTGACCCAGGGCCATTTAGCTGATTCTCAAAATGAGCCAATTTTTTTTCTTGCATCAGTTTTAAATCACATTTAAGCTCAGCAAGATCTTGGTTGATTGCTTTAATATTTGTATTCAAGTCAGGATCTCTTTTAAGAAATTAAAATTGTTTGGGATGAGTTTGACCCTGTGGCTCCTGAGGACATGGACAGGTTGCTGGGTAGGTTGAACGCCACCACGTGTTTACTGGACCCGTGCCCCTCCTGGTTGGTACTGGCCACTCAGGAGGTGACACGAGGCTGGCTCCAGGAGATTACGAATGCTTCTTTGGTGGAGGGAGTCTTTCCGGCCGCCTTGAAAGAGGCGGTGGTGAGGCCCCTCCTCAAGAAGCCTTCCCTGGACCCAGCTGTTTTAGGTAATTATCGTCCAGTCTCCAACCTTCGTTTCATGGCGAAGGTTGTAGAGAGTGTGGTGGCATGTCAATTACCCCAGTACCTGGATGAAACTGTCTATCTAGACCCGTTCCAGTCCGGCTTCCGGCCCGGATACAGCACTGAGACGGCTTTGGTCGCGTTGGTGGATGATCTCTGGAGGGCCAGGGATAGGGGTTATTCCTCTGCCTTGGTCCTATTAGACCTCTCAGCGGCTTTTGATACCATTGACCATGGTATCCTGCTGCACCAGTTGGAGGTATTGGGGGTGGGAGGCACCGTTTTTCGGTGGTTCTCCTCCTATCTCTCCGATCGGTCGCAGACAGTGTTGACAGGGGGGCAGAGGTCGACCCCGAGGCGCCTCACTTGTGGGGTGCCGCAGGGGTCGATTCTTTCACCCCTTCTGTTCAACATCTATATGAAGCCGCTGGGTGAGATCAACAGTGGTTTCGGTGTGAGGTACCAGCTGTACGCTGATGACACCCAGCTGTACTTTTCCACACCGGACCACCCCAATGAAGCTATCGAAGTGTTGTCCCGGTGTCTGGAGGCCGTACGGGTCTGGATGGGGAGAAACAGGCTCAAGCTCAATCCCTCCAAGACAGAGTGGCTGTGGATGCCGGCATCCCGGTACAGTCAGCTGCAGCCGCGGCTGACTGTTGGGGGCAAGTCATTGGCCCCGATGGAGAGGGTGCGCAACTTGGGCGTCCTCCTGGATGGACGGCTGTCTTTGAAGATCATTTGACGGCCGCCTCCAGGAGAGCTTTTACCAGGTTCGCCTGGTTCGCCAGTTGCGCCTTTCTAGACCGGGATGCCCTATGCACAGTCACTCACGCTCTCGTGACGTCTCGTCTGGACTACTGCAATGCTCTCTACATGGGGCTCCCCTTGAGGAGCACCCGGAGGCTCCAGTTAGTTCAGAATGCGGCTGCGCGGGTGATAGAGGGAGCCCCTCGTGGCTCCCATGTGACACCTCTCCTGCGCAGACTGCACTGGCTACCTGTGGTCTTCCGGGTGCGCTTCAAGGTTTTGGTGACTATCTTCAAAGCGCTCCATGGCATAGGGCCGGGATATTTACGGGACCGCCTGCTGCTACCGGATACCTCTCACCGACCCGTGCGCTCTCACAGAGAGGGACTCCTCAGGGTGCCGTCGGCCAAACAGTGCCGGCTGGCAACACCCAGGGGAAGGGCCTTCTCTGTGGGGGCTCCCACCCTCTGGAACGAGCTTCCCCCAGGACTTCGCCAACTTCCTGACCTCCGAACCTTTCGCTGCGAGCTTAAGACACATCTATTTATTTGCGCAGGACTGGACTAGATTTTAAATTCGAATTGGTTTTAATGGGGATTTTATTATTTTATTATCATCATTTTAATTATTCGGCCAATTATAATAAGTTTTTTAATGGATGTTTTTATTTGTATTTATATGTATATTTTTATCTGGTTGTTAACCGCCCTGAGTCCCTAGGGAGATAGGGCGGTATAAAAATACGAAAAATAAATAAATAAATAAATAAATTAGTAGAAGAATCTTTCTCTGACTTCATGCAGCTAAAATTAAAGCAGTTCCTGAATGTTTGGATATAGTCCAATACTATAGAAGTTTGAAAGCATTTTAATCAGGAGAGAGAGAGAGAGAGAGAGAGAGAGAGAGAGAGAGAGAGAGAGAGAGAGAGAGAGAGAGATGTGTATTCACAGTGCCATCCTAAACAGGAAAACATATTTTTTAAAAAAAATAATAATTATTTTTAATAAATTTGGTTTCTTTTGTACTTTTGTTACGTTCCTTGTTGGTTTTTATAGTTGTTTGTTTTCTTGTCTTTCTCTTTTTGTTTTCTTCTTCTTTTGTACTCCTTTATGTAAAACTTAAAATAAAAAGTAAAACAATTTTCTCATGTATACATCATGCGAAAGAAATCATAAACTTCTCACATCTAAGTTTCATTTTGGATTCTGTGTTTGAAATGCAGATTTAAATCAGTGTAGTTGTTACCTGAAAGTTTTCTTCCAAACCCTGATTCATCTCGCCTAAATAATATGCCATTAGAAAAATTTTGATTATCTGAATAGACTTATATCCCTTGCTCTAAATAGGACAGAGGTATCACTAAAATCGCAAAGTGGTATTGTGCTACCAAGTTCCAAATCTTATTTATGCATAGCTTTCATAAATACAACAAAGAAAAATCTGAGGGTGAAAAGGGTGCATAGAATAGAAACAGATTTTCTGTTAGGAACAAATGTGTAAAATACAGAACAAGTTCAAAGCCCAACTTGGGCATAATGCTAATTCACTGGTTGACTAAGTACTCAGTTACTATTTCTCAATGAAATTTGCCTCTTGAGTTTATTGTCAGAGTAAAATAGGGGATTCTCAAAATGACAAGATGATTTTTAAAAATCTACTCCAATTGTTTGGAACGAAAGCAAAATTTAAAGTTTTGGAAACCAGCAGTACCCTATTTGTTTGCCATGAATTGTTTAGCCACTCTTCTGGCTAACATTTCTGGCTTACTATGCTGGGAAAACTTGGCTACTATTTAAACAATACTGTCATGAAAAGTATTATAAAACAACTTTCAGTCATGAAAAGTATTATAAAACAACTTTCCTTAAATTTTAATTCTCCCCTGAAAATAAAAATGTATTCTCCCTAAAACCTACAGTTCAGCTGCTCTGAATTTTAATTTGTTTTAATTTGAGCTTTTTTACATAATATAAAAGCTGTAGAAATTCTTATAAATCACTAAGAATGATTACATTCTTGTATTGGTACGCCAATTAATTATGAGCTCTTAAATTACCACATTTATAGAATTTGTCTCATTGGACCAAGCGTACTCATTTACTGTAGCTGATTCTGCACACTTCAATCTAGGAAACACCTTATAAGCTTTTAATGAGATAGTTTTTCAGATAGTTGAGTTTTTTTTTAAAGGCCAATATTAAATCTATTGATCCAAGCATGTTAAAATTGGACAGCCACATATTATGTGCCAGTTAAATGTCTGATAATGTATTTCAGGACACATTATTTTGCAAGAAACTCCACCTATTTTTGCTATCACTTATCAGAAGGTTCTATCTCCAGTTTTGAACAATGATGAATATTCTCATAAATTCATATTGAAAGATTAATATTCCCCTTCATATTTTAGTAAAAATGTTTAAGCTAAAATATAAGGAAAATATATTCATTTTTAAAAATACGAATCTGTAAGAATATTTAATATTTGTCATTCATTGGGAGTTAAGCCTTACTGGAAGGATTTTTATAAGTGATATTGTCGCATTTGTATCATTTATTCTCAAGGGGTTTTTATGTTTAATTTTTAAACATAAATAGGTGCATTAAATTTATATTGATATAATATATTGATTATCAATATATTGATTTATATTGTTCTATTTGTTTCCTAGCGTGATTTGATTGCTTATTAGTAACCTATGACTATCACTAAGTGTTGTATCTTGAGATTCTTGATGAATGTATTTTTTCTTTTTCCCTTCTATGTACACTGAGAGCATATGCACCAAGACAAATTCCTTGTGTGTCCAATCACACTTGGCCAATAAAAAATAAATTCTATTCTAAACTCTATTTCCTTTTTGTTTTTTAGACAACTATTTGAATTTTCATTGACTTTATTTAAATTGTGGTGGTTTTCCTGAGCAACTCCTTTTCCCAGATGGTATAGTTGCGCCGGAAGGGTTGAGCTTCCGGTAGTAATGCCGCAGGGAAAAGAGTGCCGCCATCCGCCGGGCCTGTAGCAGCACCGCTCCGAGGCGGCGTTGGGCGTCCGTCTCCACCACGAAGGCCGGTGCGGGTCGGGATGTCGCAGGATGGGCTCCGTGACGAAAGCCTTCCTGAGAGCCGTGAAGGCTTCCTCCCGCGGGGACCCCACCGAACGGGACCTTCTTCTGAAGGAGCTGGGTGAGCGGAGCCGCCAGCGTGGCGAAGCCCGGGATGAAGGTCCGATAGTACTGCCCAGCAGCCGCTGGACATCCTTCACCCGACGCGGGCTTCCCAGCTGCTCAGGGCCTCCACCTGCGCTGGTCCATGGCGATCCTCGGGTGAGAGGATGTGCCCGAGGAACTCAATGGACGACCGGAGGAAAAACACTTCTCCAGCTTGGCGAGAGCTGGTGCTCGCAGGCGCTGCAGGACCAGGCGGAGGTGCTGGAGGTGACTTTCCTGGACCGAGTAGACCAGGATGTCGCCCAGGTAGATCACCACGAACCGATCCAACATGTCCCGGAACACATCGCTCATAAAATGTTGGAAGACGGCGGGGCGTTGGTCAGCCCGAACGGCATGACCGTACTCGTAGTGTCCATACGGTGCCGAACGCCGCCTTCCACTCGCCCCTTCACGCATCCGCACCAGGTTGTAGGCCCCGGAGGTCGAGCTTGGTAAAGATGGAGGCCTCCGCAGCCGGTCCATCAGCCCGGATGAGCGGCAGGGGTAGCGATTCCGCACCGTGATGGCGTTCAGCCGGCGGTAGTCGCAACACAGGCGCAAATCCCGTCTTCTTTTACGAAGAGGACCGGGGCCGACAGAGGGACTTGAAGGCCGGATGAACCCTCGGGCCAGATTTTTGTCCAGAAAGTCCCTGAGGGCGCCAACTCGGCTCGGACATGGAATACAGGCGCCCGTGGGCAGCGGGCGCCGGGTTGCAGGTCCACGGGCAGTCGAGGGCCGGTGCGGGGTAAGCGGTCCGCCTCCTTTCGCTGAAGACGCCAGCGAAGTCCTGCAGCTCGGGGCACGGCGACGGCCGGGTGAAGACGCCCTGGCCGGGCGCAGGTGTGGCGGATGTGGTCGACACACTGCAGGCTGGGAACGAGATGGCCCGCGACCAGGCCACCTGAGGGTCGTGGCGTCCGCAGCCAGGCCAGTCCGAGGATCACTGGGAAGTGGAGGTCCGCCGTCACGTAGAAGCGAATCGCCTCCTCGTGGTCCCCGATGGCGGGCGCAAGGGCTGCGTGGCGGTTAATGGGTCCGCCACCAGCTCCCTCCCGCCGATGGTCTCGACGCCATCGGAGGGTCTACCGGAACCAAGGGGACACCAAATGGTCCACGAAGGCCCGGTCCATAAAGTTCGTGGTGGCCCCGAATCTACCAGCGTGTGCCGATCCTTCCGCCGGTCACCCACCCACACCCGGTGTCCAAAATCAGGTGCCGAGGGGCCCGGGGTCCACGCCGCCATGTCTGGCGGGGCTTGGTCCGTGCCCGCCTAGGGTTTCTGCCGGGCCTGCCTGCTTCCCGACTGGCCAGGCCGGGATTCGGGACGGGCGACGTGCTCCGCCCGCGCTTCCTGGGGCATGCGGCGGCGAAATGGCCGGGCTCCCACAGTACAAGCACAGCCCCTTGGCGCCCGCCCGCCTCCTGGGCCGTCAGGCGAGGCCTGGCCGCCCTAACTCCATGGGCTCCTCGGCGGCCACGAAGCGCGGGGTGGCCCGGGACGGGGTCGGCACGGGTCGAGGGAGGGCGACGGTCTTTGACGGTTGCGGGCGGCGACAGGACGGGCGTTGCTGGAGACGGGTGTCGAGGCGCAGGCAGAGGGGCACCAGGTCAACGAGGGTCCGCGCGCCCACCCGAGCCAGCTCGCCCTGGAGCTCTTCCGAAGGCCCCTCTTGAGCGTCCGCTAGTGCCGTGTCGCTCCAGCCCGAATCATGGCACAGCACCCGGAATTCCGCGATGTACTCCCGGAGGGGGCGGGGCCCTTGTTGGATCTCTCCGAGGCGCCAGGCAGCCGTCTGGGCCCGCACAGGGTCTTCATACATCAGGCGTAGTTGCCCCCAGAACCCCTGGTAGTCCGCCAGCAAGGGGCTGTCCCTGAGCACCAAGGGCGGGGCCCACCGCGCAGCCTGGCCAGACAACAGGTTCATCACGGCCACCCTGGCCCGGTCATCTGGAAAGTCCCCGCCGCATTGCCATGTAGGTCTGGCACTGGGCCATGAAGGCCGGGAACATCTCCATCCGCCCTGAGAACTTCTCCGCCACCGTACTGGGCTGTGGCGCTGAGGAGGAGGAGGAGGAGGAGGTTGGACTGCTGGGGCATTCCCAGCAGCCAGTTGAGCAGTCAGCTGGGCGACTTGCTGTTGCAGTTGCTGGTTGTCTGTTTGTAGCTGCTGCACAATCAGCGCCAGCTGTTGCTGATCCATCTTGTAGATGTGTGAGGAGTCAGGCAAGATGTCGTGTCCCACTCCTCCGCTGACGGCTGGGTCCGGGAAATCCGAATCAGGCTTGCCTCTGCAGCTCTGCCCAAAGTCCTAGCAAAGTCCTCAGAGCAGGCAGGAGACCAGTAAGTGACTTCAGCAAGATAAGTTTGACTTTTGCCTGACTCAGAGACTGCCAGAAAGTAGATCCTTTATATAGGCCATGGGGTGTGGCTCCATGACTCAGCACTCATTAAGGCCTGCCCCTCCCTTCCCTCTGTAGCCTCCGCCTCTCCAATCTTCTGATGCGAGGGTCACACCAATCAGCTGTTGGTAATAAACCCTCCTCAGGCTCACCTGCTGTGGAGGAGGGGGAGGGGTCTAGCTGCTCCGTTTGCCTGGGCATGGAGTCAGGGCTGGGGCAGGGAGATTCTCCTTCTGCAGTTTGTGTGGGCATGGAGCCAGGACTGGGACCGGGAGGCATACATTCCTCAGTGTGCGGGAGCAGGTAAGAAGGCCCCGGCTGCTCTGAGGGCGGGCAAGACACAACAGGGAGCCCCTCGTGGCTCCCATGTGACACCTCTCCTGCGCAGACTGCACTGGCTACCTGTGGTCTTCCGGGTGCGCTTCAAGGTTTTGGTGACTATCTTCAAAGCGCTCCATGGCATAGGGCCGGGATATTTACGGGACCGCCTGCTGCTACCGGATACCTCTCACCGACCCGTGCGCTCTCACAGAGAGGGACTCCTCAGGGTGCCGTTGGCCAACCAGTGCCGGCTGACAACACCCAGGGGAAGGGCCTTCTCTGTGGGGGCTCCCACCCTCTGGAACGAGCTTCGCCCAGGACTTCGCCAACTTCCTGACCTCCGAACCTTTCGCTGCGAGCTTAAGACACATCTATTTATTTGTGCAGGACTGGACTAGATTTTAAATTCGAATTGGTTTTAATGGGGATTTTATTATTTTATTATCATCATTTTAATTATTCGGCCAATTATAATAAGTTTTTTAATGGATGTTTTTATTTGTATTTATATTTATATTTTTATCTGGTTGTTAACCGCCCTGAGTCCCTAGGGAGATAGGGCGGTATAAAAATACGAAAAATAAATAAATAAATAAATAAATAAATAAATTAGTAGAAGAATCTTTCTCTGACTTCATGCAGCTAAAATTAAAGCAGTTCCTGAATGTTTGGATATAGTCCAATACTATAGAAGTTTGAAAGCATTTTAATCAGGAGAGAGAGAGAGAGAGAGAGAGAGAGAGAGAGAGAGAGAGAGAGAGATGTGTATTCACAGTGCCATCCTAAACAGGAAAACATATTTTTTTAAAAAAATAATTATTATTTTTAATAAATTTGGTTTCTTTTGTACTTTTGTTACGTTCCTTGTTGGTTTTTATAGTTGTTTGTTTTCTTGTCTTTCTCTTTTTGTTTTCTTCTTCTTTTGTACTCCTTTATGTAAAACTTAAAATAAAAAGTAAAACAATTTTCTCATGTATACATCATGCGAAAGAAATCATAAACTTCTCACATCTAAGTTTCATTTTGGATTCTGTGTTTGAAATGCAGATTTAAATCAGTGTAGTTGTTACCTGAAAGTTTTCTTCCAAACCCTGATTCATCTCGCATAAATAATATGCCATTAGAAAAATTTTGATTATCTGAATAGACTTATATCCCTTGCTCTAAATAGGACAGAGGTATCACTAAAATTGCAAAGTGGTATTGTGCTACCAAGTTCCAAATCTTATTTATGCATAGCTTTCATAAATACAACAAAGAAGAATCTGAGGGTGAAAAGGGTGCATAGAATAGAAACAGATTTTCTGTTAGGAACAAATGTGTAAAATACAGAACAAGTTCAAAGCCCACCTTGGGCATAATGCTAATTCACTGGTTGACTAAGTACTCAGTTACTATTTCTCAATGAAATTTGCCTCTTGAGTTTATTGTCAGAGTAAAATAGGGGATTCTCAAAATGACAAGATGATTTTTAAAAATCTACTCCAATTGTTTGGAACGAAAGCAAAATTTAAAGTTTTGGAAACCAGCAGTACCCTATTTGTTTGCCATGAATTGTTTAGCCACTCTTCTGGCTAACATTTCTGGCTTACTATGCTGGGAAAACTTGGCTACTATTTAAACAATACTGTCATGAAAAGTATTATAAAACAACTTTCAGTCATGAAAAGTATTATAAAACAACTTTCCTTAAATTTTAATTCTCCCCTGAAAATAAAAATGTATTCTCCCTAAAACCTACAGTTCAGCTGCTCTGAATTTTAATTTGTTTTAATTTGAGCTTTTTTACATAATATAAAAGCTGTAGAAATTCTTATAAATCACTAAGAATGATTACATTCTTGTATTGGTACGCCAATTAATTATGAGCTCTTAAATTACCACATTTATAGAATTTGTCTCATTGGACCAAGCGTACTCATTTACTGTAGCTGATTCTGCACACTTCAATCTAGGAAACACCTTATAAGCTTTTAATGAGATAGTTTTTCAGATAGTTGAGTTTTTTTTTAAAGGCCAATATTAAATCTATTGATCCAAGCATGTTAAAATTGGACAGCCACATATTATGTGCCAGTTAAATGTCTGATAATGTATTTCAGGACACATTATTTTGCAAGAAACTCCACCTATTTTTGCTATCACTTATCAGAAGGTTCTATCTCCAGTTTTGAACAATGATGAATATTCTCATAAATTCATATTGAAAGATTAATATTCCCCTTCATATTTTAGTAAAAATGTTTAAGCTAAAATATAAGGAAAATATATTCATTTTTAAAAATACGAATCTGTAAGAATATTTAATATTTGTCATTCATTGGGAGTTAAGCCTTACTGGAAGGATTTTTATAAGTGATATTGTCGCATTTGTATCATTTATTCTCAAGGGGTTTTTATGTTTAATTTTTAAACATAAATAGGTGCATTAAATTTATATTGATATAATATATTGATTATCAATATATTGATTTATATTGATATATTGACCATCAATTGTGTTGTAAATGTCGTACCTTGATGAACGTATCTTTTCTTTTATGTACACTGAGAGCATATGCACCAAGACAAATTCCTTGTGTGTCCAATCACACTTGGCCAATAAAAAAATAAATTCTATTCTAAACTCTATTTCCCCTTTTTTGTTTTTTAGACAACTATTTGAATTTTCATTGACTTTATTTAAATTGTGGTGGTTTTCCTGAGCTACTTTCACTACGTAAAAAATAATTTCACACTTAAAAAAAAAGTAACTGAGAAAGAGAAAAAGGCAAAAAGTGAATATAATTCTGAATCCTTTGAAGAAATCTACTGGGTCTATGAATAGTGGAGATTATTTGAAAAAAAACCCTGAAATATAGTTGATTTATACTTTTTCTATCATAGTTTAATGCTTGTAGTTTTTCTGCAAAGTTACATCATAACTGGAATAACAACTTGCATATCATTCTTTCCACATCAGCTTTTACTTTCCATTGCTTTTTCTCATGTATGAAATACAGGTTTTTGGCTTTCATTCATACCTCTTGATATTTCCCCTTTTTTGTTTTTTAGACAACTATTTGAATTTTCATTGACTTTATTTAAATTGTGGTGGTTTTCCTGAGCTACTTTCACTACGTAAAAAATAATTTCACACTTAAAAAAAAAGTAACTGAGAAAGAGAAAAAGGCAAAAAGTGAATATAATTCTGAATCCTTTGAAGAAATCTACTGGGTCTATGAATAGTGGAGATTATTTGAAAAAAAAACCTGAAATATAGTTGATTTATACTTTTTCTATCATAGTTTAATGCTTGTAGTTTTTCTGCAAAGTTACATCATAACTGGTATAACAACTTGCATATCATTCTTTCCACATCAGCTTTTACTTTCCATTGCTTTTTCTCATGTATGAAATACAGGTTTTTGGCTTTCATTCATACCTCTTGATATTTCCTTTTTGGGGGAAAAAAGTCTCTTACAAATTTTCTTAAACCAAGCTACTCCATAAATTGGATTTTGTTTGGGGTTGGTCACTTTTGCTATTCTGCCAATTCTTATTTGACCTTTCCCAAATGAATAGAATCTAGCCAAATTTTATAGTGGCAGTCATTTCATTTTTCACGGAACCATATATGTAAGACAGCATGGACATAGTCATGATAGTTTTTCAGACAGTGATTTTGACATAAATTAGCTAAATTAAAATTCCTACAAAGAAATCCTAGAACTACTTCTGGTAGGAACAGTTATGGAAGATAGGTGATGAAATCTGACTTCAGTTATATAAGTAGTATTTTGCCAATAACAATAATCACATAATCCCAGAATAAGCATCAAACCCAGGCATATCAGTTTGGCAGATTAAAGAAAAGTGAATTTAACCTTTAATGCAAAAACTCTTTTCCACTAACTCTATCTAACACAGTCCCCAATATATAAAATGCTCATTATGTCCATCCAGTTTCCCCCCTATACCATTCCCTGAGTGGTATAGTCTACCAAAGTAAAAATACATTTCCTTATAGCTGATAACTAAGACTAATTAAACTATTTGCTTAATTAATGAAGTCTTATAATAATCATATCAAGTCTGTCATTTATCCCCCCCCCCCATATTAAGATAGTTTCATAAAAGGAGAAGTACTGAGAAAGAACTTTTGTCAACACTCAGTAGGAAAAGTATTTGCCTTTTCTTTAATTATTAATACATAATGTTCCAGGCTGATCCTGACAGGCAAGTTAAGTATTTAAAAGGAAGAGGCAGTGAATGCTCCTAAACAGGATTAGCATGGGCAGCACCAGTCCAAAGCACAGCATATCTGCAAAATCTCTGATTTTATTTCACAGGTTTTATTCTGATTTAGGATTACTGTGCAAAAGAAATTCTCCTTTGTCCCTCAGAGAACCCCATCATATTCTTTTATGCTCTAGATGAATATTTTATGGGAATGATTGTTTTCAATACAATATCTGTTTAAGGATTCATTTACATAACTTTTCCCTACTTTGTTTATTCTAGGCTAGAAATAGGTAATTGGCAATTTGTGGGGTGGGAAAGAAAACTTGAGTCAGTAGGACTCACTCTAAACTTGGAGGAGGCTGTAAACTTAATAATGTCAATGAAAATTTCATTGCTAATTTAAAGCATTCATATCATTGTGTCATATTGAACTGTGTAACAGACTTTCTCAGTTTGTTACTTTCTGATATGTTGAAATAATTTCCAGGGTCTTTCAACAGAGCTTGTTGTCAGCCCTGAAGCCATTTTGAGCTGAAACCATTTTGAGAGCATCTTCAGGGCTGCCACATCAAGGACGGTTGGAGCTGTGAGAACGTAAGGGGGGAGATAGAGATAGCTGGGGATGTGTAGCCAAAACAACATTCTTTCCCCTGGGAGCCAGGGACGCTTTACCAGGTGTTGGAGAGGAATGGACCAAAGCCTGCCAGGATGGTGACTGCAATCTGGTTGCACCATGTGACGGATGTGTGACCTGGAGGAAAGAACTTTGGGATTTGATTTGGGTGGGGAAAACCTCGCGTCCTTCAGAGTCAGGTTTTCCCCAGATGTGCCAATATGACATGCCTAATAAATCTATACTTTGAGAAATATGCCTGCCTTGGAGTTTTGATTCCGTTGGGTATGTTAACTGGAACACTCACACTTGTCTTACATTACCTGGGAATTTAGTGTTACAGTCAAAACATGGCAGAATGGCATTTTGATGTAGAAGACATCAGGGGCCGGGATAGCTCAGGCAATAGAGAAGCCTGTTATTAGAACACAGAGCCTGCAATTACTGCAGGTTCGAGCCCAGCCCAAGGTTGACTCAGCCTTCCACCCTTTATAAGGTAGGTAAAATGAGGACCCAGGGGCAATAAGTTGACTTTGTAAAAAAAAATATACAAATAGAATGAGACTATTGCCTTATACATTGTAAGCCGCCCTGAGTCTTCGGAGAAGGGCGGGGTATAAATGTAAACAAACAAACAAAAAAAAGACTGCACTGCATCATTCAAAATTAAGTTGTATGAAATCTATGGCATTTTTGATATCAGTGAGTTGCAATTCTCAGCATGGTTGATGGTGACAATTTATATAGTTCGATGACAACTACTGTAGAGGCCATAGCACTCTATCTCTGAAATACTGAATTGGGCAATCATTACAGATTTTTTTCATTTTATCAGACACTCAAACACATTAGACAGAGTTCCTGATCATGTAGAAAAACTTGTAGCATTTCTTTTATAAGATCTACCCCTGTCACAGATATCAGAGTCAGAATTTTCCAGCATGATCTTGCCACCTTTTAATGTACTTAGGATTTATAAGGTGCGTGAAAAACATACAAGGCAGGAAACAAAAGCAAATGTAATTTTTTTAAAAAAAGATTGCAACAACATGACAATGACCTTTGTTGAGTTCTGTAATATATTGGAAGCTTTGGCTTCCAATAAACTTATTGCTTTGGTTGAAGGAATGTTTTCATTGTGGAGTAATAAAGTGAACAGCAACAATCAAACTGTCTGGATTGTCTGAGTTGATAGGCAACCCAAAGAAGAAGAGGTGGGCATGGATTTTCCCCCCTATAAATGTATAAAATCTTTAAGGAAAAAATTCACGATCTATACAAAACAAATAAAAACTTAGAATCTTTTTTATAATGTAGGAAAAGCTAGCTACATTAGTAATAAGATGACACACCTTATAATTGATTTGCTTCTTCCCACTTGTTAGCTTCAGGACTTTGTTCTTGGAAACAGATGTTTTTTCACATTAGGATTGTGTTTAAATATTTGGAAATATGCCAGTAATACAATCTTTTAACTAAGATTTGGTTAGCCCTGGGGCGTGTGTGTTCGTATTTACTGCAAGAGTTTGAGTTGTGCAACATCCTGCTATTCTGAAAAAAAGACTGAAAAAGTGCTGAGTAATGCTTGAACTAGCTTGTATGGCTGATGCAAACCTGTGGAATTTGCATCATCATTCAGCAAAGCTAACTTGGTATGACAAGGAAGCTTAAACACAATACCATACTGAAGTGGAGCTGGCTTCCAATGACAGAACAGCACCAAAGTAGCTGAGAGAAAAAGCAGGTGTTTTTCAGTAGCGGTTTGATATCACTGAAAAGTTAAAAGACACCCGAGGAGCTTTATACCTGTTGGCACAAGCAGGTTTAAAAGCTAGAGACAGTAAGGGAGCATGTGCAATAGCTTTTAGTTAGGAAAAGACAAAGAGAAGAAAAAAGAAAGAGAAGGTTTTTGTTTTAATCTTTGTAAATTGTGTGAGCTGCTCTAAAGCATGTTTAGGAAGTCTCCGGTCTCGTCATGTTCCAATGGAAGATACCCCCAGGGACAATCTAAGTTGTCTTCAACATATGACATCAAGGTAGACCCAGGAGACAAAGTGGTGCTGAAGAAGAAAATAACTTTGCTAAGAGGAATATCCATTATAACTGGCACTATAATTGGAGCTGGAATCTTCATCTCTCCAAAAGGAATTCTCCAGAACACCGGCACAGTGGGAATGTCCTTGATTGTCTGGACTGTCTGTGGCATTCTTTCACTCTTTGGTAAGTTTTGAAAGTTTTTAATTGATCTTTGGGGTGGCAAGCTGTATTGGTGAGTCTCTCTCTCTCTCTCTCTCTCTCTCTCTCTCTCTCTCTCTCTCTCTCTCTCTCTCTCTCTCTCTCATATCTATTTATCTCTTCATCCATCTATCTATCCACACTGATACACACAAAGCCTGAAGATCAAAAGTTTGGTTAATTTGCCATTTGTACTGAATGGATTTAATATTTTGCTTTTAAAATAGACAGGGCTCCCAATAATAGATAAAGAAAGGAATTTCCTAAATCATAAAAGCTGTTATTTGTGTTGTTTCTATACAAACTCTAAAATCAAGTTGCAGCTGGCTTGCAATGTGTTCCAGCTGGAAAGGATCTTCTCAGTCTTGAGAACCTGCACAAATAAGATATACCTAGCTCATTATCTGTTGTATAAAGATAATTATTAATGGAGTAAATTTTAGCTGAATTATTTGCTGTTCTCCAACATATAACAATATAGACTTAAATTACTTTTTAAAAATTAAATGACACTAAAGTTTTGGAATTGTAGATACTGAACTGGAGTTTCTTACTTCTAATCCTAACTGACAGGGAAGATTATTTGGTAAAAGTAAAATACCTAGTGGATGCTCAGAAACAGTCTTGTAATGTGTGCAAACATTATTGTAATGTTGACAACTGCTGTGACTCTTAAAGTTCTAGAGTATTTAAATTTAAACTTTAGTAGTATGCATTTTCATTATTGAGCAATGTAAATTTCTTCTCAGCAGTTCTATATATGAGTGTGATTTTGAGGAGCAGCATTAACAATCTGCCTGACAATTTTTCAATGTACAAAATGGCATTGCTTAAAGATTTGGGATTTCTCTAAATGTTAATAATTATATTGGGAGCACAATATATCATTGATATTAGAATTATATGTCTTTCTTAAACTGTCTAAACAATGCATTCATTGATCGCCTTAATCAGCTAAGAAGGGGATAATCCATATGACTAGAGTAATTATAGTCCATACTACTTTTTTTTAGCATTAGGAACAGTAGATAAACTAGACTGAGTATCAAATATCCAGCCAAGAAGTGGAATGAATGTTGCTCTCTGTCAATATATTTTGCATGTTAAAGAGCAGAGGTGAGGCTTAATACACCCTTGATAAACAAGTTGCTTTACCCAGTATACAAACTGGGTCAGAAGTAAAATGCAGAAACGGCACATCAAGAATAATTGATGGTTGCTTTCTTCAATCCAGTTCTTTCTGGATTTCACACTTTCAGAATTCTTAGATATGGTTATCAAACATTCTAGTAGTTGAGGATATGGAAAGCAGTTAGGCTGAAGAAGCTAATGTTGATTCCCTTGGAGTTCTTATAAATTCCAGATGTCTTAGTCTATAATGGCCAGGTAGTGTGACTGATTCAGGTAGGAACAATATAAACAGTATAGTCCACAATTTTTGCAACACCCATATTGGTTAACTAACATGGATAATCCAAAGATTATCCATAAAATACATACATATTCTGAGCTTCTTACAATGATATTGTTTCACTTGTGCTGCTTGTTTTTATTATGGAATGATTAAAGGAACATAAATAATTCCTATTCCTATTCCTATTCAATGCACAAATATTTTCTGATAAATTCACTGAGAATGATACTCTATGTAAAATGACAAATATTTATCAGAAAAATGTTTTTACATTGTTCCTTCTATGGAAATATTTTGTATCCTCTGTTGAAAAGAAATGAAGGACAATTAAATTATTAAGAATTTTAAAGTAGAGTTTGAAATGTGCAGAGTTTAATAGTTTAGAACATGTAAGTAACATAGTGTAAGCCGCCCTGAGTCTTCGGAGAAGGGCGGGATATAAATGCAAATAAAAATAAAAATAAAAATGTATAACTGGTTGTATGAACAATGTAACTTTTTGCCTTGGGTAACAATGGAGTTTTTACACTGAGGATCAATAATCAGGGATAATTTTATACTGTCTAGAAATAAGTGTCTAATACATCAAATGGGCATTTAAATGTTTGACTACAATTCCACTGGAAAACTCACAGTATTGTATGGTGATATCAAAAGACATGCATAATTTCTAAGTTTTATGATATGGCATAATTATAATAATGAATTGGTCCCATAGCAGAAAATCTTCTATGACACTTAAAAAATCATTGCATTGACAAAATTGACATTTGTAAGTTCAAAAAATACATAATGTATGGCTTGGATTGGCACACATACTATGCAGATGCATTATGACATCCTAGGTTCTTGGGAAGAACCTGATGCCTATGAAGGTCAGTGCTGCTAAGGAACTAGCAGCTATGACTTCACATTGTTGTGAACTGATAACAATAATTTGCTATTTGCAATGATTGATATAACACGTATTGAAAAAGGGAAAATCTTCTGAGAAGGCTTGATAGATGGTCAATGATGTGCAATCCAGTCTAAATATCTAGGTGACTGTGAAACCAACCATAATAATTTTAAAAATCAGTGTGCCTACACCAAGCCATCCTGGGTTCTTTGAAAAATAAGATAATTCTATCTTAAGGCTACCCAACTCTGAAATTCTTGGAGAGAAAGTTCAATTGAAAACTCATGTAGTATATCTCATGTCTTTTCTTCTATTGTAGAAAAGAAAAACAGTAGCTCAACTTCATACTGACTTGTATTTTTATCACTTTGGTATAATCTGCTACAATCATATCCCTACATTTGCTTCCAATATGATCCATGATAAGATCCTATTTTAATCCTTATTTTTCAGACTTTCATTTATAATACTATGGTTTTTCTCAATGGCAGAAGATTAGTTTATTTAAAAAGAAAAATTTCCCTATATGCTTACCTGAACTGACCTTCTGTTAATGATTGATAGGTTTCTGGAGGAAAAGGAAAGGTAAATATTTGTCATTTTATTACATGAGTATTTCAGACACCACTGAAATATAAATCTGCTTATTGATAACAAATGAACATTTATCTTCTGATTATGAACATTTTTGATAAACCTTGCCAAAACAATAGCTTAAAATTAACACTATTTTTTATAGGTGCTCTCTGCTATGCAGAATTAGGCACAAGTATTAAGAAATCTGGTGGGCATTACACATATATCCTTGAAGCTTTTGGTCCACTTCCTGCCTTCGTAAGAGTTTGGGTAGAACTACTCATCATACGGTAAGTAAACATAACTTTTGGTTTGTTGTCATTTTACTCCTTATGTGCTTTGAAAATCAAAGAACAATTATAAATACGATAACAGTTGACACAATCTGTTGGTTTTTCTTTCTTAACTTTTCCTTTGCATGCTTGCTTTCTAAGATTTTATATGAGTATCTGATGTACTTTTATAAACAGATATAAGCTATAGAAAATTTAGTTTATTATGATTAGGTTACCAGATTGTACACACGCATACATGATAAATATTCACATATATAATACTCCCAGCCTAAACTCACAAACATAGTATACTTAAATTAGAAAAGCTGCTTTGTATCTAGAGACAACAATATATTTGTCCTCTGTGGTCTTATAAGCCACATAATATATACAAAAGTTTGTGAGATGTAGGTATAGATATAAATGATGTAGCTTTTCCTGTAGCATGCAGAAAGAAAAAGGATTATATATTGATGATATTGTGAGTGGGGCAATAAAAAATTTGCATTTATAAAATATACAATAATAGGACGAGTGTAAAGATTCAGTCTATCATTCCAAAACAGTGCATGCAATATGGAGTTCCATGTATATTATACTCCAAAAAGAACTATTGAAGACAAAACAGAGCTAAAGTAAAAACCCATCTATACTTTGGCACTGCTGCAGTAGTGGGCTACTGCTGGTGTGGACCAGTTTGGGCGAACCAGTAGTTCTAATCAGGGCTGGCCCCATCCACCTGCCCTGGCGTTATCACATCCTATATAACTGCCAGTTTTTCGATGCCATGCACATGCGTGGAAATAGCGTGCACTCACATTTTCTGTTCCAGGCAAACCAGTTGTTACAACTGGCAGCAGCCCACCCCTGCACTGCTGTATTAAATAAGTAACATGCTGGCAGTCATGTTAAGAACAGTCAATTCTATTCAGAACCTAATGATTTGGAACCAGTAACATATCCAATGAATGATCAGTTCATGTTCTTAATTTGTTGTCTAATTATTGGCTGTGCCACTCTCTAAACCAAAGCCAACAGTGTTCCCATAGCAATTCCATACACTTGGAGCCCAGTTTTCAAAAACTAGGAAGCTGGCAATACAAAGGGGCCCCAAGCCCAAAAGGGTTAAATTCAAGTTTAGCCAATATTCAATGAAAGCAATTCAGAATATTAACTTTACTTTCAGAAGACTTATTTAGACTCACAAAATAACATTGACAACACAATTAGAAATATGAAAGATTGTCTTAGACATTTTAGTTTCAATTGATTTGATTAATTTCAAGTACTATACATTTGGCTGTGGTCCAAGTTAAGCTACATAGCAATTTGTAGTTATTTATATATTTAACATAAGGCCTCTCCACAGGTTTTTATTTTTATATAGTTTACATTAATGTTCTGATTTTTCTGATAAAAATAATTTGGAAAGGTAAGCTATAGACTTCTGGAGATTGAATACGGGTAGTCCATAACCTAGAACCAGGCATTTGGCAAGCATTCAAAATTACAATAGTACCAACAAAAGGGACTTATAATTGGTTCTCACACTTATGACTGTCGCAGCATCCCCATGGTCACATGATCAAAATTTGGGTGCCTGGCAATTTCAGCATTTTTGTCTGAGCTGATCACCATTTACAACCTTCCTAATCAGCTTCTGACAAGCAAAGTAAATGAGGGAAGCTGAATTCACTTACCGATCATGTGATTCACTTGGCAATGAGAACGGTTCGCCTAACAACCCTGGCAAAAAATTAGGCATGACTCGCTCAACAACTGCCTTACTTAACAACAGAAATTCCAGTCCAGTTCAGGACTACCAAAAACCAGTTGATAGAATCTTGTAGGTGGACAAATCAGCATTGGTCTTATTATTGGGAAGAATTATATTGGCAGAAATGAATAGATCATTTTGAGCTGCAGATATTTTAAAATGACTTCTTGTTCTCTGGAAATTACTTATAGCATGGGGGTTTCTTTTGTGTATTGGCATGCAATCTGTCATTCCTGGTGCTTTAGGTGTGGTGGAGACACTAATTTACTACCATTGTTGAAGTAATAAAGTTTCATCTGACATTGCAGATGGTTTTGTTTGTGGAATGGAAAAAGGTATTCTGTTATATTTTTGAGGCAGAAGCAGAAGGTGACTTGACATGTTACCTGAAGAAGAGTTGCTTGTCTGGATCCTTCTTGAATTTATTGAAAAAAATACCTGTAAAGACTTTTTAATTGTAAAATACTTATGGTTTACTGTGTTCTGCTTTTTTTTAATGCAGCATACAAATGTTAAATTGCTAATCAGTTTATGTGTAGAAAGTTCAGTCCCTTGATTCATTTACTTAGTGACAGGTTCACATTCTGAAAGGATTTCATTTCTGTGAAACTAAAATGCTTTCTTACTTCCTCTTTCAAGCTTTACTGTAGAACAGGGGTCTTCAACCTTGGCAACCTTAAGCCTGGAGACTTCAACTCCCAGAATTCCCCAGCCAGCAAAGCTTTGGGGAATTATGGGAGTTGAAGTCCGCCAGATTTAAAGTTACCAAGGTTGGAGAACCCTGCTCGAGATATCTCTTTTCTAGAACCCTCCTTGAGATTTCGCTTATTGCTACAAATACCCAATGTAATTCAGCAAACAACGAAGAATTTAATTTTTAACATGACCACAGTCATTTAAAATGCTAAGTCATCATGAATGTTTTGATATCTTGACTTCCTGGAAAATTTCTGGGAGTACTGAATGAATAAGCACTGATCCAAATCTGGGACTTAAAACAAATAATGGGAAATCATTTTTAAAATATTACAGGTAGTGTGAAGAAAAATGCTTGTTCAAACCAATAACTATCATAGGATAATTTTCTCCTCCGCCAAAAGAACAATATACATAAAATATATTTCTAACTACTGTTGTAAATAAATTAGTACTGTTCATATAAAGTAAGGATAAATTTAATAGCAGGTCTCAGCTTAATTTTCTAAAGATCCAACCAGAATACCTGCTAATCAGTAATAAGACTCAGAGATTGCAAAATCAAAAACATTAACCTTGTTAACTACTAAAAGTAGTAATAATTCTCAATGACAGCAGATAAGACCAGTGTGAGTTAACTTTTAATTGTTCTAACTTGTCTTGCTGTTTTGATATTTCATTTAAAAAAAACTTTAAAAGGAGTACTGTACAAGGTTTAATTTTTCTGTTTTTAAAGTTGCAATTTTACTTGTGGTAATAGTTCTGCTATCAAGTTATTATTTAGGATCCATTATGGATATAAATGCATGCTGGAAATTTGATATCCATATTGTTTGATACATAATTATATTTAATATAGGCACAAGATAGTGGTTTTGGGATTCCTTAGAAAAATAATATATTTCTTTTTCTTCCAGCCCTGCTGCCACAGCAGTAATCTCTCTGGCATTTGGACAATATATATTGGAACCATTTTTTATACAATGTGAAATCCCTGACCTCGCCATTAAACTCATTACAGCTGTAGGAATCAGTAAGTATTGAATTTTGATAAAAAAGGGATTAGGCAGATCATTAAAACCAATTCTTTATTGAATGGTGGGATATGGAAATCAAGTGAGTTGCAGAGAGTCTATCCAACTTGACAATTTGAATTAGGTTGAAAAATTGGTTTGATTTGGGGTATCCAAATTAATTTGGAAAATATCTTTCTGTACATGCTCAGAAGCAACTAAATAATATGATTCAAAGGCATTCAATACAACTATTTGTTTTGATTTTCCAGTTTGATTCATAAAGTTAATTCAATCAGATCACCTTGGAATCAAATAGCTGAAGCAAACTTTATTCAGTGCTAGTCAACTTAATGTTTCATATTATGGAAGTTACCGTAATTGTATTATATTAGAAGCAAATTAAAATTGGAACTCTAATAGAATGGATTGATATGTGGTAACTTCTATTGGATTTTTATAGCTTGAATTGAATGTTGATGTATTAGGCTTGTTTTAAAAATAGAAAACAAGACACAACTATAAAAGGAAGGAATTCAAGTGGATTTATTAGACCAAGTTTACAGAAGATATGTTGTTATTTTTGGTAACCCTCAAGGGACTTTTGCTGATTAGGATGGAGGAAGAGGTTTTAAAAATTTGCTTGTAGAGAATGAAGTGAGATATGGGATGAAGGGATTGTTTGTTGTATTTAAAGATCTGGTAACACATTGTTAAAATTGTTTATACTTGCTAGGACAAAGGACAAAGTTTTCTTTTTTTTCACCTTTACCTTTTCTTTTACCTTTCCTCATTATAGTTTGTACTAGTTTTATATCTACATATAGTTTTTAATAATATTATAAAATGAATATTAATAATATCAGAATAGTCATTGGAGATTATTTAGAACAATAAATAATTTGCTTTATATTAATGAATTGCTTAAAATTAAGCAATATATGAGTAACTCTATGTGCGTTAAATATATATTGCTTAAAATTAAGCAATATATGAGTAACTCTATGTGGGTGCATGTTCAAAGGGAAAGACGGCTGTTATAAGCCAACACCCAAGTACACTCTGCAATAAGGAGAAGTGGGAAAGCCATTCTCCTTTTGAAGTTCAGTTTTTCAACAGTAAACGTACCCATTGGATTAGATATTTCAGTGAGATATCTAATCAGATAACATATTACAAATTAAAGAATTAATTAAAAAATAACGAATTGAAGTTATAATATAAGGAAAAATCTGGAACCTGTAATAGAATTCTCAGAATTTTAAGATGTTGAAAATTGCAAAGTTGTGAAGTATGTAAGTGAAGCTTCAATTGTTAAGTATTGGAATTTAATTTTTAATCGTGTAGTGTTTTAGTACTTGGTTATCAGGTAGCTAGACCATCTCTGCCATTCTGAATACTGTGGTATCTCTGCTTTCAGAGGCACATATATTGGGCATTTGGGAGACAGACTTTTCTTGCTTTGCTCCAGGCTATGAAATGTATTCCTTCAGAGATTGTATTCCCACCTCAGAAGACAGATAAGGTGCATCATTTTGGCAGACCACTAAATGTTAATGATTGAATATTTTACCTTGCCTTGAGTGTTCCTTAAGAAAAAAGTAATTACATGGAAACACATTCAATCATGGAACTGGATAGTCGTCTATAACTGAAATTACAGAAAACAGAAATATTAATGTGTTCAGATCCAATGATGAGATGTTGGCAATGGATTTTTTGCTATTAAAATGGAAAAATACTGATGGCTAGGTATTAAAATAAAACAAAAACATTTCTAGCTAGGGTGTTAGCCCTGCTTTACCTAAATTAACCCTGAAAAGAAAACACAAATGAAACACTTACTCATTAGGTCTCATTAACTTATCCACTTTTTCCTTAAGGCCAGTTTTCTAATTCTAGTCACTCATTTACTCTGTTTTGAAACTACTAAATTTAATTTAATCTTGGCTTCCATCACACAAAAAAAGCAATTGAGAAGATGGCTTTGAGTTCTACAAAAGTTCTTGAAGAGCAGGATCCAGGCTATATACTTTATAGCCATGGTGTATATAGTCTGCACTTAGTAATCTCCCCTTTATCATATTTTATTCATATTTTCCTATAAATTTGAAGGAATGTTAAACATTTTGTAACATTTGTTTTTCGGTGCTTAATTAATTCTAATACTTTCTAGCAAATACATTTATGATTTGAGAATAGAGAACATTTATTATAGACCACACGTTCTTACCTCGATTTAATGCATCTCAGTATTAAAAATCAACTTTTCTGGGTAATGATATCTCTGACCTAAATACCCTATCTTTCTGGTTTAAATCAGAAATATATTCAAAAATATGGATAATTACTGGATGATAGCAGAAGAATATAAAAGATACTAATTCTTTGTGGTCATGTGGAGATTTGTTTTACAGACCAGATATAGTGGCCTAGGGTAGATGCAAGTCGACGGTGCAGGATGGTGAGGGTGGCAGAAAATATTATTTGTAGTTCACTTCCTTCTATCCAGGACATAGCATATAAGTGATGCTTGAATAGGGTCCACAGTATTGTTTGGGACACTACACATCCTCTTCACAACCAGGTTTCCTTTTTACCTTCTGGGAGGAGGCTTCATGGTATCAGAAGCAGAACGTTCAATCACAGTTTTGTTCCTCTTTTTCATCAACTTTGTGAACTTTGTGAACTTTGTGAACTCTCAAGTTTCCTCTTTCTGATATCTATATCTATATCTATATCTATATCTATATCTATATCTATATCTATATCTATATCTATATCTATATCTATATCTATCTATCTATCTATCTATCTATCTATCTATCTATCTATCTATCTATCTATCTATCAATATTGCGCGCACACACACACACACACACACACACATATATATATTGCACATATGTGCTAGTCAATACAAGACCAAACAACTGCAATACAATACAATACAAGACTCAACAACTGCCTTGACCTCATCTTCTGCAACAATTCAAACTCAATTTACGGACTACAAATTAAAGAACCTTTTTCCAACAGTGACCACTGCATGATTGATTTTCATCTCAATATACGTCCATACTTAAATCATCATAACAACAGTACTCCCAACTACAACTTCAAAAAAGCCAATTACGACCTTATAAACAACGATCTTTCATTTGTGGACTGGCAAAATCTGTTTGCAACCTGCATAACCGCTGAAGACCACTATAGAGTCTTCCTACTTGAAATCAATAAGTCATTAAACTATACGTACCACAAATGACTACCATGACCAAGAAAAACAAACTACCCATATCAATAAAAAAGCTTCAATCAAAAAAAAAAATCCCTCTGGAAAAGAAACAAAAAAGGCTATGATACAAATTTCAAAAACCGCTACAGAAACATATGCAACCAAATAAAAACTGAATGCACAAATTACCACACCAAGCAAGAAGAGAACCTTCTGCGCACAAATTCCAATCGTGCCTTTTATAATTTTGTCAACAATAAACTTAAAGACTCAAGATCCATCCCACCACTAAAAGATTCTAACAACAAAGAATGCAATGACGAAACAGTCAAAGCAAACCTCTTCAACATTTTCTTTGGCTCAGTTTTTGTTAATTCCGATAACACATATCCGACATTCCACAAATGAACCAGCAATGACTATGATGATTTAACTCATATAGACTTCACAGAAGACAACGTTGGAAAAGCCCTTCACAACTTAAAACCATCGCTTTCTATTGGACCCGATGGACTATGTGCATACTTCTTAAAAAAACTTTCCATTAATAGAGCAGAACCCCTAAGTATTATCTTTGATAAAGCTTTCACTACCAGTTCTCTTCCCAAACTTTGGTCACTAGCCACAGTCATCCCTATCTTCAAAAAAGGAGACCCCAGCTTAGTCGAAAATTACAGACCGATCTCCCTTTGCTGCGTCACTTGCAAAGTCATGGAATCTATCATCAACCAATCCATTACCTCACACTTAGAAACTAACAACAAACAATTTGGTTTCAGGAAAAAATTATCATGTAACTTACAACTTCTCCACTGCAAAAACATATGGACTTCAAATCTTGATCAAGGCAAATCAATAGATGCAATCTACATAGACTTCTGCAAAGCTTTTGACTCAGTAGTACACGATAAACTTCTCCTAAAACTAACATCCTATGGCATCTCAGGACCCCTCCACAAATGGATATCTGCTTTTCTGTCTAACAGACAACAAGTGGTCAAAATTGGCAATGCTTTATCAAATCCTGTTCCTGTCAAGAGTGGCGTTCCTCAAGGCAGCGTCCTTGGACCAACACTCTTTATACTATACATTAATGATCTTTGTGACCACATCTCAAGTAATTGTGTTCTCTTTGCTGATGATGTCAAACTATTTAACACCACAGACAATACTTCTATCATTCAAAACGACCTTGATCATCTATCCGCTTGGCAGCTAAAATTGGCAGCTCCAAATTTCAACCAGCAAATGCTCAGTCTTACATATAGGAAAAAGAACCCAAAACTAAATACATACTAGATGGACATTACCTTACAGACGACCCCATCCCGTTAAAGACCTTGGAGTTTTCATGTCAAATGATCTAAGTGCCAAAGCCCACTGCAACTACATAGCAAAAAAGCTCTAAGAGTTGTAAACCTAATTTTGTAGCTTCTTTTCCAAAACACCACACTACTAACCAGAGCATATAAAACATTTGCTAGACCAATTCTAGAATACAGCTCACCTGTTTGGAACCCTCACCACATCTCTGACATCAATACAATTGAACGTGTCCAGAAATATTTTACAAGAAGTGTTCTCCATTCCTCTGTAATCAATAAAATACCCTATCCCACCAGACTTGAAATCCTAGGCTTAGATAACTTGGAACTCCATCGCCTTGGACATGACCTAAGCTTAACTCACAGAATCATATATTGTAATGTCCTTCCTGTTAAAGACTACTTCAGCTTTAATTGCAATAATACTAGAGCAACTAATAGATTTAAACTTAATGTCAACCGCTTTAATCTAGATTGCAGAAAATATGACTTCTGTAACAGAATCATCAGTGCTTGGAATACTTTACCTGACTCTGTGGTCTCTTCCCATAATCCTAAAAGTTTTATCCAAAAACTTTCTACTATTGACCTCACCCCATTCCTAAGAGGACCATAAGGGGTGTGCATAAGCGCACAAACGTGCCTACCGTTCCTGTCCTATTGTTTTTTTCCCTTTTCTTCTTCCTATATATATGCTTATACCTCCTTATATTTACTCATATATGTGTTTATATACTATATAATCTTTTGTATGATACCTACATATTGTTGTGACAAATAAATAAATAATAAAATAATAAATAAATAGTCGTTCGCGATTCTAGGGGGTGGTGCTCATCTCCGTTTCAAAGCCAAAGAGCCAGCACTGTCTGAAGATGTCTCCGTGGCCATGTGGCTGGCATGAGTCAATGCCAAAGGAGCATGGAACACTGTTACTTCCCACCAAAGGTGGTCCCTATTTTTCTACTTGCATTTTTTTTATGTGCTTTCGAACTGCTAGGTTGGCAGAAGCTGGGACAAGTAATGGGAGCTCACTAAGCCACCACACACACACACACACACACACACACACACACACACGTGTGTGTGTGTGTGGATGTGTGTCTATATATGTAGCATGTGTATGTATGGGTATGGGTAGATATATACTTTCTTTTGAGAACAGGCAACAGAATTTCATTTTTGATGACAATAAAGGTTGTCTTGTCTTGTCCTGCCCTGCCCTGCCCTCTCTTAGTAAAGCTTTCATCTCAATTCACTTGGGATCTGGACATAAAAGCTACTGGTCTCTATTCTATGACAAATTCCACTTCTTTGTTCCAAGAATATTGTAAAGTGAGTTATTTGGAGACTTGCTTTGATTGAGACAAGAAGAAATAGTGGTTTGATTGTCATTAAACGATCTCCATGGACAGCAGAAATGCAGCTAAGAGCCTTTACTATTGTGAAACATTTAGGTTATTTTGGGGAAAACTTTATGCCTCTTTTAATTAATAAAGAATTTAGCACTCTCTTTTATAAGGATCCTGCAAATGATCATTTTACTAGGGAAAAGGTGGCCTTTTCACTTGCAGAAAGAGATGCAGTCATGAAGCTTTAATAACGGTATGCCACTTTAGGCATATATCATGTGGTTTGTGAGCACAGCTGAGGTTAATGAAGCACTTTAGAACTGCTGCACAGCAAAAACGTATAGGAAAGTGCTATAAAATATTAACCTGTATGTGTTTTATAAATTTTGCAACATATTGAATGACAATAACAACAAAACCTCTGGCCATATATACCATCGAATATTTCTGATTATAACAAAGCTAACGAAAATATGCAAGATACGTTGCATCACTCAGATCAATTTATTTGGGATATACTTTATATAGGATCCATACGTGTGTCCATTGGTCTCTGCCTGATTTTTTTATTCTTAGAGGGCCTAGTGACTAAGAGAATTAGGAATCTGATGTAACAAGAAAACAATAAATGTGTTTTATTTATTTAATTTAGTACTTTATTTATTTAATAAATTTATTTATTTATTTATTTATTTATTTATTTATTTATTTATTTATTTATTTATTTATTTATTTATTTATTTATTTTAGTACCATCCCACTACTAAAAAAATTCTAACGGTAAAGAATGTAATGATGGAACAGTTAAAGCAAACCTTTTTAACACATTTTTTGGCTCAGTCTTTGTTAACAGTAATGGCTCTTACCTGACTTTCCCCAATCGTACCAACAATGAGTACAACAATGAGTACAACAAACTAACACATATAGACTTCACAGAAGATAAAGTTGAAAAAGCTCTTCACAAACTGAAACCATCTCTATCTATTGGGCCTGATGGAATATGTGCACACTTCTTAAAAAAACTTTCCACTAATATAGCAGAACTCCTAAGCATAATCTTTGAAAAAACTTTCACGACCAGTTCCCTTCCTAAACTTTGGTCACTAGCCACAGTCATCCCTGTCTTCAAAAAAGGAGACCCCAGCCTAGTTGAAAATTACAGACCAATCTCTCTATGCGGTGTCACCTGCAAAGTCATGGAATCAACATCAACCAATCCATTACCCTCCACCTAGAAACAAACAACCTACTCTCTAATAAACAATTTGGTTTCAGAAAAAAATTATCATGTAATTTACAACTTCTTCACTGCAGAAACATATGGACTATAAATCTTGATCAAGGCAAAGCAATTGATGCAATCTACATAGACTTCTGTAAAGCTTTTGACTCAGTAGTACACAATAAACTTCTCCTAAAACTAACATCCTATGGCATCTCAGGACCCCTCCACAAATGGATATCTGCTTTTCTGTCTAACAGACAACAAGTGGTCAAAATTGGCAATGCTTTATCAAATCCTGTTCCTGTCAAGAGTGGCGTTCCTCAAGGCAGCGTCCTTGGACCAACACTCTTTATACTATACATTAATGATCTCTGTGACCACATCTCAAGTAATTGTGTTCTCTTTGCTGATGATGTCAAACTATTTAACACCACCAACAACACAACTACCCTTCAAAAAGACCTTGACTTTGTATCCGAATGGTCTAAAACTTGGCAACTCCAAATCTCAACTAGCAAATGTTCAGTCTTACATATTGGAAAAAAGAACCAAAACACTAAGTACAGGCTTGATGGACATTACCTTACAGATGACCCTCACCCTGTTAAAGATCTTGGAGTTTTAATATCAAATGATCTAAGTACCAAAGCCTGCAACTACATCATAAAAAAGGCTCTAAGAGTTGTAAACCTAATCTTACATAGCTTCTTTTCCAAAAACACTACACTACTAACCAGAGCATATAAAACATTTGCTAGACCAATTCTTGAATACAGTTCGCCTGTTTGGAACCCATACCACATCTCTGACATCAATACAATTGAACGTGTCCAGAAATATTTTACAAGAAGAATTTTCCACTCCTCCGAATACAACAAAATACCTTATGCCACCAGACTTGAAATCCTGGGTTTAGAAAATTTAGAACTCCGCCGCCTTTGACAGGACCTGTGTTTAACTCATAGAATCATCTATTGCAATGTTCTTCCTGTTGAAGACTACTTCAGCTTCAATCACAACAATACAAGAGCAAACAATAGATTTGTACTTAATTTTAACCGCTTCAATCTTGATTGCGGAAAATATGACTTCTGCAACGGAGTTGTTAATGCTTGGAACACACTACCTGACTCTGTGGTCTCTTCTCAAAATCCCAAAATCTTTAACCAAAAACTATCTACTATTGACCTCACCCCATTCCTAAGAGGTCTGTAAGGGGCGTGCATAAGAGCACAAATGTGCCTACCGTCCCTGTCCTATTGTTCCTCTTCATTATATCCAATTAATATAGTTATTATATACTTATGCTCATATATATGCTTATATATTATACAGTTATTTCATGTTAATGCTTATATATACTGTTATGACAAAAATAAAAAAATAAAATAATAAATATGTATGTTAAAAGGTACACACACTTTCTACAACTGCTTAACACTCCCTGCCACCTCTCTTCTTCAAGCTATACCATGAAAATTTCCAAATAATTAACTCAATGGTGGGTTTCAAAACTTTTTACTACCAGTTCTGTAGGTGTGGCTTGGTAAGCATGGCATGGCTTGGTGGGCATGGCAGGAGAAGGATACTATAAAATCTCCATTTCCACCCCACTCCGGGGGAAGGTTACTTCAAAATCCCTAATTCCTCCAGATCAGCTGGGACTTGGGAGGCAGAGAATAGATGGGGGTGGGGCCAGTCAGAATTTTTACTACCAGTTCTCCAAACTACTTAAAATTTTCGCTACCAATTTTCCAGAACTGGTCAGAACCTGCTGAAACCCACCTCTATTAACCACTATAGAATAGGGAAGTGGAGCCTTCTTTCAGAGTGAAAGATGGAAATTCCCTGGAATCATTCCAACCACCAATCTAAAGTCATTCTTCCTTGGAGAGATTTATCATTCTTTATCATTACCTATTTGATCAAAAGACAAGATGTATAATTTGGTATCATCAGCCTATTAATGATAACACTCCTTCCCCGCCAGCAATGCCCTTCTTCAACAGCTTCATGACAATGTGAAACAGGAGTAGATGGAAAAAAGATTACTGAGGGACTCCACAGATTAGAGGGATCCAGATATAGTAGAGATCTCCTCTTTCTCTACCACTGATTGGAATCAATCTTTCAGGAATAAGAACTGAAGAAAAATAATAATGTTCCTGATATCAGCCTTTTAGAGGTAGTTTTGAAGGATGCTGTGTTCCATGTCAAAACCCTCTGAGATGCTAAAGAAGACCATGAGGATTGCACTCTGCCAATTCTGATCCCTCAAAAGGTCATTAACAAGCATCACCAATGTAGTTTCCATACTACAGGTAGTCCTCAACTTACAACAGTTCACTTAGTGACCATTCAAAGTTACAATGGCACTGAAACAGTGACTTATGACTGTTTTTCACACTTCTGACCATTGCAGCATTCCCATGGTCACGTGATCAAAATCCAGATGCTTGGCAACTGACTTGTATTTATGATGGTTGCAATGTATCGGGGTCACGTGATCACTTTTGCAAACTTCTGATAAGCAAAGTTAATGGGAAAGCCAGGTTCACTTGACAACTATGTTACTAATTTAACAACTGCAGTGATTCACTTAACAATTGTGGCAAGCGAGATCATAAACTCACTTAACAAATTTCTTGCTTAACAACATAAATTTTGGGCTCACTTGTGGTCGTAAGTTGAGGACAGATGTATAGCCCAGGTTTAATCCTGTCTTCCAAAGACCCAGCCTGTTTCTTCTAGAGTTCTTATAAAATTACCACTTTCTGTGCAACCTTTCCAAAATAATTATCAAGGCAATTGGATCAAGCAAAAGTTTCTTGAGCTGGAGCACAGCTTTCTGCAAAAGAAATATTGTGGACCAGGGGTAAAATGCTACACCGGTTTGCACCAGTTTGGGTGAACCGGTAGTAATAAAAACTACCAGTTCAGGTGAAACGGTAGTAAAAAAAAGCTACTGGTTCCTCTGAAATAGTATTTCCAATGATCAGCTGTGCTGCTTGAAATCCTGCTTTCTAGTGAATATAAATCACGTGGAACAGCTGTTCTCCCCTTCACTGTTCTACTTACCTTCAAAAGGCTCTTTTTTCTGCATGAAGCGTGCGTTTGTGCGCACTGTGCATGCGTGGGCAGTGCACCGGTAGCAAACCGGAGAGGATTTCACCACTGCTCTGGACTCAAACCCAAGTCAATTTATTGCTTGGATCTATTTCCTTCTACCCTATGAGAGACTTTAATCAAACATAAAGAGCAGGGGTCCAATTCAGAAATGACAGGTCTAACAATGCAGAGAGTTTTATCCACTTCTTCGAGACTCACAAATGATACTAGATTATTTAATAAATTGAAATAAGTGGATTGAGACAGAAGAATAGAGGACTGGACAGAGAGTGTCCATAGCTTAGAGAAGCATTTTGCTTGACACCATCAACTGATACAGAGACAAAGTAATCAAGTGGCAAATGTGAGCCTTACTTACTACTTATTAAGCCTATGTAGTGTACATTGAAATCTTTGTAATGATAATAAAAGACAAACTGCAATTGTTTTTTCATTTGGTTATTTACCGTTAGGAATTATTTTGAGGCACCTTCTTTCATTGATTCCAGCAAATTTGATAAGAAAATAACACCTTAAAGTTATTCAAGGAAATAACTTTGTATAAACATACTCAATAAAGTTGTATTCTTCTCATTGTATTTTAAGCACTCCTCGAACTCCACAACATGATTTGGGAATTAAAAAGTGAGCATTGCTCAAACAAAAAGTTATTGCATAAAATGCGTGCATATTTGAATAAATGATATTTGATTATATGTTTAAGGGCTTAGGATGTTGACTATTGTTATTTATATCTATTACTGATTTTATTTGTTTTTTGTCTGTGAGGAATCCTAATAAGGAATTCTTGGTATACTCAATATTCTTGGTTTTATTTTTTTGAGAAATTGGTATAAAACTTTGTAGCTATTCCTCTTTCATGTGATTGCTTACAGAGAGGCCAGACACGCGACTGTACTATTGTAATAGTATAATTCAAATAACTGGTTCTCCTTGAAAGAGTTAGGAGAGCTTTTATATTATCCATTTTCCATTTCTTCACAAAAAACAGACAAACCTTCAGACAGTTGTTTAGGAGTGTGTAGAGATGTAGCATGAATTTATAATTTTGTAAAGTCCACAGCTGAAGAACTATTGTATATAGTAATCCTAAACATTACATACCAAAGTTTAATTAAACCAAATAGGAAATGAATCTGAACGGGAATGTAAAACCAAGGGGGATTCTTGGTGCTCTCTGAACCTGCTTCTTTTCTTGCAGATGTTTCATTACCCAAAGTAGGTAACATCATCAGTTGTAGTCATTGCTTAGTTTGGGTAATGAAATGTCTGCAAAAAAATAAGCACGCTAAGAGAGCACCAAGGACTTCTCATCTGAGCTACAAATATTTTTCTTTATAAGTAAAGAAAGTCAAGTCAAGTCTGGTTTAAATTTTGAGTTACAGCAACCCATCTATTATCAAAACTAGTTCTACAATGAGGACCAAGCTTAATTATGTTTACTGGAAGGCTAACAGAACACCATGGTTGATACTTTGGAAGATGGAGGAGATTTTTAGTTGATGATACTTAAAGTTTTTTTAAAAGTGTTTTTTTAATAAGCTATAAGAAGGCTGCTCATTAAAGGTTAGCAAGGGTAATGTGAGTTGTTCTGCTAATGCCCGGGATGTATGGTGGGAGGGATTCTGCCTAAAGGAGCTTTTATGGTGCTTTTGGATGGATGAGAAATACTTCCTTTTAACTTTTCTTTTTCTTTTTCTCCAGCAGTTGTAATGGTCCTGAATAGTATGAGTGTCAGCTGGAGTGCCCGCCTTCAGATTTTCCTAACCTTTTGCAAGCTTGTAGCAATTCTGATAATTATAGTCCCTGGAGTTATGCAGCTAATTAGAGGTATGAACTGAAAAGTAAATGCTATTTTATGTGCTTTCATCTCCCTCCTTCCCATTCTTGCCCCTACCAAAGATTGCTTATGCCAGCAAAAATCTTTTAATTAGTCTCTGCTTGTTCAATTTAAGTTCCATACTGTCAGGTAAATAACTGGAAGTAAAACTTACATTGCAGCATCTGGCTATGAGATCATACTAAGTCTCCATCTATCATTTTTAAATGTTGGGCCAAAATATTGTTTCTTGCAGCAAAATCAAAAACAAGCAAATAGGGTCTCAAAAATTCTTGTAATGATAGAAGATCCAAGCTTCTGTACTATCTATTTTATATAGAACAGTGTAGTGTATTTGTAATACAACTTTATAGCTTTTCTCTTTACTGGAAACATCTTGTATAAAGCACCACTCCCACTAATTGGTGTTCACTCTTAAAATGTTTCTTAGGTAGAGTGTTTAAAGTTCTTTAAGCAGATAAGTGAGTTCTATTCCTTTGGACTGCTGTTGGCTACTGTAATATTATGCTTGTAGCAGATGCTGGTCATAATGTAAAATCTCTAATGGTGTGGATTTACTACAAAAATAATATTTTATTACCATTATTCCAAAACTGTTTCTTCATTATGAAAACATTTTTCATCATGATCTAATTTAGCTATATGATAAGGATTTTGGTTCCTGACTTCCCCTTTCTCTTTCTGTATGTGTGAAGGGGAATCAAGTACAGTTTGGAATAAGTCACAGTTTCTGTTAGATTCCAACATAAGAATTGTAATTTGTCTAAGCTATAGCCAATTAATGAACCAGGATCTGAAATTAGGTGATGACTAAATGTTCAAACCATATTTTTTCATAGTCAGATGTTTAGACACAAGAACAGTTCCCCCACTCCCCAACGCCACCACTCTGCTAAACTAATAATTCCCTCAACACTGTTAAACTATTCACATTAAGCTGCATTACTATTACTATTAGTCTTCTCATTATTCCTGTTACCCATCTCCTCCCACTTACGACTGCATGACTGTAACTTTGTTGCTTGCATCTTTATGATTTATATTGATATTGTTTCCTAGTATGATTTGATTGCTTATTGTATCCTATGACAATCACTAAGTGTTGTACCTTATGATTCTTGACGAATGTATCTTGTCTTTTTATGTACACTGAGAGCATATGCACCAAAGACAAATTCCTTGTGTGTCCAATCACACTTGGCCAGTAAAGAATTCTATTCTATTCTATTCTATTCTATTCTATTCTATTCTATTGTATTCTATTCTATTCTATTCTATTCTATTCTATTCTATTCTATTCTATTCTATTCTATTCTATTCTATTCCACTCCACTCCACTCTACTCATAGTGGAAAGCTGACTAGGAATAAAATATTTAAATTTACTTGCTCCAGATTTTAAAAAAAACCCACAGAAAAGCAAAGAAATAAGTGCCAAAATATTATAGCATGGTTTGTACATTATGTCTATATGTGCACACACCCCTACACTTTAAAATAGACAGTGATGAGTTGCGTGCCTGTGTTCTTGAATTTTAAAAAATGGCATTTTCAAGGATGGCCCCACAGTAAAATTGGAAAATCTTAAAGGGATACAATTAAGAGTAACTTCCTAACTGGTAAGTTTATCAGAAGTAAAAAAAAGTTAATGTTTTATTTTCAGCAGCAACTGTTGCATTGTTCAAGAACTTCTCAAGATGTTGATACAAAAATTGGGCTGCAATTCGTAAACCACACATTGCAATAAATTCTCCAAAATGTTACAAAAATGGCATGGGGAAATTTATTTTCATATATATATATATATATATATATATATATATATATATATATATATATACACACACATACATATACATATATATATATATATAGGCTATTGTTTCAGTTTTTTCTGAAATTTAAATTAATCTAAAAATGCAGATTGTGCTCTGTATGCATTCATAATGGAAAATGTTATCAGTGATATTACACCTGGCATGTAGGAACAAATATTTTTGGATTTATATAAAGGATTGGGGTAGATAAAACCGAACTGGAAAAAATTACTGTATATGGATTTATCTCTGGGTTGTTGATGTTGGTAACATTTTAACCTTAATAAAATTGAAATCAACTTTGGTATGTTTTTTTTTTCTTTCCCAGGAGAAACTGAGCACTTTAAAGATGCATTTTTTGGAAATGCAGCCAGTGTCAAAGGATTGCCTCTAGCTTTTTATTCTGGAATGTATGCTTACTCTGGTTGGTAAGTTATACTGCTGATTTACTGAATGGCTTTTGATTAAGAACCTTCTTGCCAAATAAATTCTAACCCACAGAGACATTGCCTGAAGTTCTCCTTTAGTGCCTCTTTGAAGCTAAACATGGGGTGGAAAGAGATCCTGTTCTAGTGAAACTTTTCATATGTGAACTCCAAAACAGGGAGTTTCAGAGGCAGATTCCAGAGTTATCTGCAATTTCAGGGTGCCCAAGAAAAGGTCCAGGACAACTGTCACTATATATGACAGTGTGTAATTTCCTTGATTCCATAGGAGGAACCAAGGGAAAAAGTGCTATCAGGGTTTCAGTACAATAGATAAGATTATACTGGTTTCATTTGAGTAGTTTTGCTACTCTGAATTCTCAATTCTACCAGGTCATAAGGTGGCTTCTTTGGTTTGAGTTTATAGAGTGCTATGAGAATCCTTTCAATAGTAAATGCCTTTGTTTATTTTTAATAATAATAATAACAGAGTTGGAAGGGACCTTGGAGTTCTTCTATTCCAACCCCCTGCCCAGGCAGGAAACCCTACACCACTTCAGACAAATGGTTATCCAAAATCTTCTTAAAAATTTCCAGTGTTGGAGCATTCACAACTTCTCAATCAAGTTCTTTTGATTTAGGCAAGACATCATATATAGCTTACTTTAATATATAAGTCCATCCAAACTTCAACATGGTATGCAATAGAATTCCTGTGACATAGCAGATTAGAGGGGTGTTTGGTGGTCTCTGAGCTTGCTTGTTTTCTAGCAGATGTTTCATTACCCTAACTAGGTAATATCATCAGTGCTAGTAAGGAGTGCTGTTTGTCATCAGTTTATATTCTGGTGACTTACCTATCTGTGTGAAGATGTGTGTGTGAGAGAGATTTAGGGATTGTTTGGTTGTGCTGTTTACAAATGGCTCTTTGGCAGTTTCTTGATTGGGATATTGCTTACTTGATTGTTGGTCTGAAGTTGACCAACTTCAGACCAACAATCAAGTAAGCAATACCCCAGTCAAGAAACTGCCGAAGAGCCATTTGTAAACAGCACAACCAAACAATCCCTAAGAATCCCCCCATCCCATTCTCACACCAACAGGCAAGTCACCAAAATATAAACTGATGTCTGCAAGAGAATAAGCAAAGTCAGAGAGCACCAAGGACTCCTCATTTCAACCCTGAGCTACAAATATTCTCCTTTATTGATAGCAGACTAGAGTTTAGTAATTCTTGCTATTTCAAGAATACTTGCAGCTTTTGGTTTGTTTGCTAGAATTATATTCTGTCTTTTGTTCAGGAGCTTAAGATAGCACATAGAAAACTACCTCCTCCTATTTTTCATCACAGAATTTTGTGAGGTATTTGGGACTATCTGCCTTGGTAAACCTACCCAAAGTCCCCAATGGGCTTCCACTTATATTGTGAGATGATATTTTGATGTAATATAAAACAGGTCCACATTGGAGCTTTACTTCCAATTTTGTAGTTGGTCCTATACCATAAATCTGGTTATGCTTCTCCTCCTATATCACGTTTATTCCAAGCACATATTAAGACAAACTATTCAAGTAATATGAGGCCTTTGAACTATGGTGCTGGAGAAGACTCCTGAGAGTCCCTTGGATTGCAAGGCGAACAAACAAGTCAGTCCTAGAGAAGATCAACCCTGACTGCTCCTTAGAAGGTCAGATCCTGAAGATGAAACTTGTTAAGTTCGGGAAGTAACGAGGCTGGAGACCAGGGTAGTGACAACAGCTCTTTAATATATGGTGAACCCAGCAACCTGGCTGGGGAAAAACAACCCTTTATATACTGTTTAACCGGCGGCTTCAACCAATCAGCAACGTGCTTGTTTCCCGCCTAAATATTTAAAGATACATAACACTCCTCCCCTCCCAGAAAACACTTTACCACTATTTACATATTATTTACATGTTATTTTTCGACGTAGTCACGCAAATAACCTGGGCGTCTCCTAATTCTTTCGGACCTGCGCGGTTCAGTCCTGGGTGGTGTTTTGAGCTGGTCGGAGGGGCTTTTTTCTCCTCCCAGCTCTTTCTCTAGGCCATCGGGCCCTGGATTACTGGCAGTTCCCTTTTCTTGGCCCTCCGGCCATGGATTACTTTTGGAGTTTTCCCTGTTGTCTCCTTCGGGAACTTGATGGCGTCGCTGGACCTCCGGGACCTCAGCTAAGTCTTGCGCCTCCCCCGGGTTATGGTCAGCTGTGGGTTCAAATAAGGAATTGTCATGATCTGTCTCATTTAGCTCGGGTTGTTCAGCTATTCGTTTCCTTATCTGATCTATGTGGCGCCTCCATACTCGGTTGTCTTGTAGCTCGACCAAGTATGACTTTGGACCGGTTGCTTTTATGATTTGCCCTGCGAGCCAACTTGGGCCGTCCCCATAGTTGCGGGCCCACACTCGGTCACCTATGCCCATTTCCCTCGTTTTTTCTAGTTCCCCCTTGTAACTCTCTGGTGTGTAATGGGGATTCAAACGGTCCAGTGGCACCGGAGTTTCCGTCCCATCAATAATTCGGCTGGGCTTCTGCCTGTCGCAGTGCTTGGGGTTCTGTGCTGAACGGCCAGAAAGAAATCTATCTTTGTTTGCCAGTCACCTGGCTTGAGCCTGGACAATGCCTCCTTAGCGCTCCGTACGGAACGCTCTGCAAGGCCATTCGACGCAGGGTGAAAAGGCGCAGAGAGGGCATGTCGGATGCCCTCCTCTGCCAAGTATTCCTCAAACTGGGCTGCCGTGAATTGCGGGCCGTTGTCGGACACCAGAGTGTCAGGCAACCCGTGGGTTGCGAATAGGTGGCGCAGGGCTGCGATTACTGCCTCGGCCGTGGTGGATTTCATGAGTATGATCTCCAGCCATTTAGAGAATGCATCGACAACCACGAGGAAGGTTTGGCCGTGGAAAGGGCCAGCAAAATCAATGTGGATTCTTGACCAGGGCCCTTGGGGCTTTTCCCATTCCCTGACTGGGGCCGTTGGGGGTAGAGGTCTGGACTCTTGGCAAGCCTGACATTTCCCTACCCTCTCAGCAATCTCTGAGTCCATGAGTGGCCACCACACATAGCTTCTTGCTAGCCCCTTCATCCTTACGATCCCTGGATGACCCTCGTGGAGGAGGTCTAATACCTTTCCCCTCAATTTATCCGGAATTACCACACGATCACCCCATAACAGGCACCCCCCTTGAGCCGAGAGCTCATCATGTTTTTTTACAAATTCCTTAAACCGTTCGCCCGGCGCAGCGGGCCACCCTCTTTGTACCCAACCGAGTACAGTCCTTAACATAATGTCCCGGTATGATGCCCGAGCCACTTCCTTAGATGTGACTGGGCCAGAGTCCAAAGAGTCAATAAGGAGGATGGGCGTCCCCGGAGTGGGGTCTTCGATCGCCCCTGGTAGTGGGCATCTGCTTAACGCGTCCGCATGCCCCACTTCTTTTCCTGGTCGATGCTGCAGCTTGTAAGAGTAAGCGGCTAAGAAAATAGTCCATCGAGTCAAATGTGGCGAAAGTGCCACAGGCGTTGGGCGGTCGCCAGCCAGTATTCCTAATAGCGGTCTGTGGTCAGTCACAATTTCAAAGTCTCGCCCAAACAGATATTCGTGAAACTTTTTTACCCCTGACACAATTGCTAGCGCTTCCTTATCTAACTGGCTATAGTTCCTCTCTGTGGAGGACATCGTTCTGGAGTAGAATGCTATAGGGGCTTCTGTGCCGTTTGGGAGTCTGTGGCTGAGCACTGCCCCCACCCCGTAGGGAGATGCATCGCAAACCAGCACTAAGGGCAATGCGCTATGGTACTGGATGAGCAGGCTATCGCTCGAGAGCAGGTTTTTTACCGCTTCGAAAGCCCTACTTTCCGACTTTCCCCAAGACCAAACAGTATTTTTCCCTAGAAGTTTATGCAGCGGTTCAGCAACGGTCGCTTTGTTTTTTAAAAAAACCGCGTAAAAATTCACTAGCCCCAGGAATGCCTGTAGCTCAGTTTTGTTTTTGGGCGCTGGGGCCTTTCTGATTGCCTTGACCTTGCTCTCAGTGGGGTGAATTCCTTTCTTGTCTATTCGGTAGCCCAAGAATTCGACAGACTCTACCCCTATCTGGCATTTGTTCACTTTAACCTTCAGTCCGGCTGACCGGAAAATGCCCAGAACTTTTCTTAAACGCTCCCCCAATTCCTCTACGTTTTCTGCTGATATTAAGACATCATCGAAGTAGGGAACTACCCCTGGGAGCCCTTGCAGAAGTCGTTCCATTAAGTTTTGGAACAGCCCCGGTGCCACACTCACCCCAAATTGTAATCTGGTACACTTGAATGCACCCCTGTGGGTTACAATCGTTTGGGCTTCAGCTGTGTTGGCGTCTACGGGCAGTTGTTGGTAGGCTTGGGCCAAGTCTAACTTTGCAAAGACCTGCCCTTGCCCCAAAGAGTGCAGCAGGTGTTGCACCACGGGAACTGGGTAAGCGCTTTTCTGTAAGGCTTTGTTTAGCGTCGCCTTGTAGTCAGCGCATATTCTAATGGACCCATCTGGTTTTATTGGGGTGACGATTGGCGTCTCCCACTTTGCGTGGTCGACTGGCACCAAAATCCCCTGATTTATGAGCTTATCTAGCTCCTTGTCAATTTTCGGTTTCAGGGCAAAAGGGACTCTCCTTGCCTTTAACCTAATGGGGGCTACCTGGGGGTCTAAGTTGAAGGAAATAGGGGTCCCCTTGTACTTGCCCAGGCAGTCCTTGAAGACATCTTCGAACTCAGTCATGAGTATGTCTTTCAGGTTACAGTCACTTCTGTAGATGCCAGTTACTCCCATGCCCAGTGCACGAAACCAGTCTAGTCCTAGCAAACTAGGCAGGGTCCCTTCGACGATCGTGATGGGTAGGGTCTTCTTGTGTGGTCCGTACTCGACTCGGACGGAGGTGGTCCCTCGAACAGGGATGCGATTCCCTTGGTAGTCGTGGACTCGTAGCCGTTGTGTTTGCAGGTGGCGCTTCGCGACTGACGGCAGTGACTTCGCCAAAGTGTCCCAGGACATGATGGTGATCGCTGACCCGGTGTCCACTTCGAGTCGGCACCGGACTCCTTCTATTTTGGGTTTGGTGAAGATCTTCTTCTCCACTCGGGTTGAGGCGCGGCCTATGACCACCGTTGTTTGGTTTGAATCCGCGCCTTTTTTGTTTGAGCCAATCGCGGGTCGCCTTGCCGATCCCGCGCTCTGATTGGCCGATTTGAATTTTCAGCGGGAAGGTTGGGGAGCTCGACAGACTTGAGCTAGGTGCCCTTTCTTCTCGCACCGCCGACATATTGCGTCCTTAAACTTGCAGCGTTGGCGCTGGTGTCGACCCCCGCAACTTCCGCATTCGTCCGGGTTCTCTTGGCCCCGTTTCTCAGTTCGGCAGACCCCTTCCTCATCCTCACCGTCAGATTCGGTTTGAATCTCTTCTTGGTGCACCGGGGTTGACTTTGTGCTCGCCTTTGGTGTGATAGGCTTTTGCAGTGTCTCCGCCGCTTGGGTGGACATTTCATGCGCTCTGGCTTCGTCCAGGGCGTTTGCCAGCGTCAGATTGCTCTTTGATAGCAGCCGCCTCCGCAAACGCATGTCTCGGACCCCCCTGATGAGTTGCTCCAGCAGCACCTCGTCCAGGTCTCGGTACCCGCAGTCTTTGGAGGCTTTCCGTAGGGCGGCCATGTAGTCGCCGATGGATTCGCCCTCTAACTGTCGGCGCTCTCCAAATTCAAAACGCCGCACGTATTTGGACGGCGTTGGCGCGAAATGGTTTTTTAGGAGGGTTTGCAGAGTTTGCCACGATACCGATTGTAACGGCGTTGGCTCTGCCAGGGCTTCCGCGATGTCGATGACCTCGGGACCGCAGTGGCTCAAGAAGTATGCCCTTTTGCGGTTGTCTGGAACTCCTTGCAGTTCGTTAGCTTCTAGAAAGCTTTCGAAACGGGTCATATACGTTCCCCATTTCTCTTTAGCCGGGTCAAACGGTGCGGGCGGAGTGTAACTGGCCATCTCCGCTTTTCTGCCCTGTGTTTGCTGGGTTCGGTTCTTTCGTGCTTCAGCTCGGTTCTGGTGCTCTTTAGCCTCGAGATCCCACCCTCGTCGCCAGTGTTAAGTTCGGGAAGTAACGAGGCTGGAGACCAGGGTAGTGACAACAGCTCTTTAATATATGGTGAACCCAGCAACCTGGCTGGGGAAAAACAACCCTTTATATACTGTTTAACCGGCGGCTTCAACCAATCAGCAACGTGCTTGTTTCCCGCCTAAATATTTAAAGATACATAACAAAACTGGAGTACTTTGGCCACTTAATGAGAAGGAAGGACTCACTGGAGAAGTGCCTAATGCTGGGAAAGATTGAAGGAAAAAGAAGAGGACAACAGAGAATGAAGTGGCTGGATGGAGTCACTGAAGCAGTAGGTGTGAGCTTAAATGGACTCCAGAGGATGATAGAGAACAGAAGGCCTGGAGGAACATTGTCCATGGGGTTGCGATGGGTTGTACATGACTTTGCAACTAACAACAATAACAATTCAAGTAATATATAGAAATAGTTCTAAAAATGATGGTGTTAACAGCAATTTTGTTTTTATAGGTTTTACCTCAATTTTGTTACTGAAGAAGTAGAAAATCCTGAAAGGTATGTACCCACTCTTCTTAACTTTTAGCAAAATTCTTAAACTTTTTAAATTTATATTGCTAGTTAAAAAGTAGGAAAATATTGTGTTTAAGATTATCTTTCATGATGGTCAGATTGTTTTTGTTTTGCAGAGTCCAAACATGTTGCTTCAAACTTTGCTATTTTTGATTTGACTTGTCCTGAGTTAATAAGCAAGTAGATCTGTAATCTTCCTTTCAGTAATACGAGATCATTTCAGTGCCAAGGCCCTAAGGGAGCGTTAACATTCTTAATGAAGATTTTATAACAGATGTTATATTGGATATAAGTCAGCCAAGTTGTTTTGTGATTTCATCCTACTAAGACCCAATTTAAATAAGGAAGGACCCTGTGGACAACATTCATGTAAACCGTTGATGCTTTAAATGGCAGCATACAATTAAACTATTTATGTGCAGGTTTAATATGTTAACAATCTGAGTCCTATGAGGATGTTTTGCTAGACTTTTAGCATTGTTTGTAAATTTTCCATTGGATACATAAGAATTTTTTTCAGTAAGGACTCCCTTTTTATGACTCTATAATCCTTTAATTTGGGGTAGAGTTGGGATATAGCGAATATATATATGCCTCCATCTACCATGGATGTCTGGTATTTAAATCTAATTGGGATTATCTAAAGATTCTAGAATTGTGATGGAACTTTACTACCAGTGCAATGTAATAATGTTGTTATGTATTCTGGAATAGATATACAGTAAATTCAAGTTTGGCAACTTGCAATTGCAGAGCTACAGCCTGTCCTCTCTCCCCCCTTCTTGCAACCCCTGAAGTTCAACACATTTGGTATAATGGTTGAAAATCAGCAAAATGTTTTCATATAACTTTTAAGTGGGCCAACATGAATATTTAAGATCCCTAAATGTATTTTACCTGGTTCAAAACTGTAGGAAAATCCTTCTCCCATTACCTCAAAATTGGAAAAGAAACAGAAAAAGATAATCCCACCCATGTATCAATTTTAATTATTGTCTCATCCTTCAGAAATATTAACTGATCCCAGAAAGTTGAAGTCTTTTGATGTAGGCTGAAATATTATATAGTTGAATGGAGATCTAAGAGCAGCAGGGGATACTTTTGTCGGGAAAACTTAAGATTTACAAAAGACTACAAAATAATACACAGCATAGCTTTGAAAACTAAATGATAGAAAGTTCTAAAACTCTTCATTTTCCAAGATAATGAAAAAAGTCTGAAACAAGGAGAAAGATGGAAAATATGCCCAGTATGTTTAAGTGCAATCTGTATAAACTAGCACACTGAAATGAACCATGGAGGAAATCTGTACACAGGCAAATTTGTCTTATTAGACACAGAAAAGATAGCAGATTGCATTTTGCTTATTTTCTTTGGGAATGTTGTTGCCATCTGTTTTGCACAGATATGTAATTTTCAAGCTCATTTGAATTGGTTCCAAAGAATGTTTCAAACTGTGGTTATTCAGTCCTAAACAGTAGACTACTTGTATAGTGTCCACTACCACTTCCAGATTTTATCTATTCTGTCATAAGTGCATGGTGACTCAATACAGATATAGACGTCTATGTAGAAAGTGGGGAAGCCCCGTCTTTCTCTGAAATCCTTTTGTTTGGAAAAATGAATACTTGCAAAAATCTGACCAAAGGATTCAGAGAAAAGGACAAAGAAAAGGACAGAGAAAGGGAAGATAATTAGAAACTGTTTTTTCTTGCCACAGAAAGTGAGGCCAAAATTAACAGATAAAACTTGCAGCTAATTTTATTTCATTTAAAGAAAAAGAAAAATCCTTTGACAGTAAGATCTTATAACAGTAGAATAATTTACATACAGAATTTATGGTTGTTCCATCACTAAAGGCTTTGAAACCAAACTATCATTTCCGAGAGTGATTAAATTGATTTTTTTGCACAATGCAGAGAATTGGACTGGATGATGCTTACATTGCCCAACAACTTCACAATTGTATAATTCTATGAATTATGTATACATATCAAATAAAAAGTGCATGCTATGCATTTCTTGGAAGAAAGGTGAAAAAATGTATTCATCTTTTGGACTTTTTAGCCCGATATTTTAGACTTTGGAGCCCAAGTTTGCAAATTGTTTGGAAATAAATTAAAACAAAGATGAAGTGTGGAAAATAAGAAACTTAACAACATTAACATATTTTACACATCATTAACATCTGTACTGATATAGCGTGGCCTATTGGTGAAGACCTCACCCTTCACCTGGAAGGTTGAGAGTTCAATCTTAGGTAGCGGCAGATATTTTTTTCCTAGGGCACAAAGAAAAAATATCTGCTGTGAACTCTGTGTGGTGTCAGGAAGGGCATCTGATCAGTAAATTCTCAGCTGCTAGCTGCTTTGGCATCCAAGAAGTAGACATTGTTTCAGAGGCAAGAAAGGTTGAAGTGTTTGGAAAAAACTTTCACCTTAAAGCACCGTAAGATCAAATAATATCTTTTTATAGACTTTACAATTTTGGGGATCATGCTTATCATTTTGAATAGCTACATAACCTCACTGTGAAGAGATATATAAATTAACCAACTAAGCAGTCAAAGAAGACTTTGGGCCAGATGATTAGTTTATTGTATTATTGTACTCTAGCTTGCTTTGCTGTGGGCCTTTTATTTAAAAATGCCAGAGTTGATGTTCAAGTTCAAAATTACTGCAGAGTTTCTTTCACAATGGATTTTCCACCTAGAATCATTACAATTGCCATGAATGACATCAGTTCTGTAATTGTTCGAGATGTAAAATTGGTAATACATTGTGACAAACTATACAGCATATGCTAAACACTGCTAAACATAGAAGTAAATAAAGATTTTGTCTGTCTATGTTTTGCCAAAATGAATGCTTGCTCCAAAATTAGTCATGTACTTCATGATCCAGAAGAATGGCAGTTCGTATTCCTGTTACTAGTTCATGCCCAAACAGTAATAATTACCTTTAATAAGGTAAATTATACCTTATACGTCTTGTTGAGCACATTTGGGATGAGTTTGACCCTGTGGCTCCCGAGGACGTGGACAGGCTGTTGGGGAGGCTTCACGGCACGACATGTTTACTGGACCCGTGTCCTTCCTGGCTGGTACTGGCCACTCAGGCGGTGACACGAGGCTGGCTCCAGAGGATTATCAACGCTTCTTTGTTGGATGGGGTTTTCCCTGCCGCCTTGAAAGAGGCGGTGGTGAGACCCCTCCTTAAGAAGCCCTCTTTGGACCCAGCTATTTTGGGTAATTATCGTCCAGTCTCCAACCTTCGCTTTGTTGCGAAGGTTGTAGAGAGTGCTGTGGCACGACAGCTGCCCCAACACCTGGATGAAGATGTCTATCTAGACCCGTTCCAGTCCGGCTTCCGACCCGGATACAGCACGGAGACAGCTTTGGTCGCATTGGTGGATGATCTCTGGAGGGCCAGGGACAGGGGATATTCCTCTGCCCTGGTCCTATTAGACCTCTCAGCGGCGTTCGATACCATCGATCATGGTATCCTGCTGCGCGGTTGGGGATTGGGAGTGGGACGCCCCTTATATCGGTGTTTCCCCTCCTCTCTCTCTGACCGGCCCCAGACGGTGTTGACAGGGGGGCAGAGGTCGACCGCGAGGGGCCTCACTTGTGGGGTCCCGCAGGGGTCGATTCTCTCGCCCCTGCTGTTCAACATCTACATGGAACCGTTGGGTGAGATCATCAGTGGTTTCGCGGTGAGATACCAGCAGTGCGCTGGCGACACCCAGCTGTACTTTTCCACCCCAGACCACCCCAATGAAGTTGGCAAAGTGCAGTCCCGGTGTTTGGAAGCTTTAGGGGTTTGGATGGGGAAAAACAGGCACAAGCTTAATCCCTCCAAGACGGAGTGGCTGTGGATGCCGGCACCCCGATTCAGTCAGCTGCAGTCGCGGCTGGCTGTTGGAGGCGAGTTACTGGCCCCAAAGGATAGGGTGCGCAACTTGGGTGTCCTCCTGGATGATCGGCTGTCGTTTGAAGACCATTTGACGGCCGTCTCCAGGAGGCCTTCCACCAGGTTCGCCTGGTTCGGCAGTTCGCCTTCCTTGATCGGGATGCCTTATGCACAGTCACTCATGCGCTCGTTACCTCGCTTGGATTACTGTAATGCTCTCTACATGGGGTTCCCTTGAAGTGCGCCGGAGGCTTCAGTTAGTCAGAATGCAGCTGCGGGTTATAGAGGGAGCTACGTAGCTCCCATGTAACACCGCTCCTGCGCAGACTGCACTGGCTGCCTGTGGCCTTCCGGTGCACTTTAAGGTGTTGGTTATGACCTTTAAATCGCTCCATGGCTTGGGACCTGGGTACTTACGGGACCGCCTGCTGTTACCACACGCCTCCCACCGACCCGTCGCTCCCATAGAGGGACTTCTCAGGGTGCCGTCCGCCAAACAATGTCGGCTGGCGGCCCCAGGAAGGGCCTTCTCTGTGGGGGCTCCCACACTCTGGAACGAACTTCCCCCGGGTTTACGCCAAATACCCGACCTTCGGACATTTCGCCGCGAACTCAAGACTCATCTTTTTATCCGCGCAGGGCTGGCTTAAATTGGGATTTTAATATTTAAATTTATTAATTTTAAACGGGGTTTTCTTAGTATGGTAAATTTTAATCATTGGGCTAATTTAAAATAAGTTTTTTAAATCGTATTTTAAACTTGTATATTGTATTGTCGGTTTTATTATGCCTGTACACCGCCCTGAGTCCTTCGGGAGAAGGGCGGTATAAAAATCAAATAAAATAAATAAATAAATAAATAAAATAAATAATAATATTACAATGACTATGCTGGAAAATAATTATATGGCCAAGACTAATAATTGCACCTGAATAAATAAATCTCTGTAACAGAAGGCATATATTGAATTAGAGTTAAGTCATTCAGCTAAGCTGAATCCTTTAAAGATTGATTTATGTAACATCTTTTCAAGCCCCTACCCCCATCCCAGACTACAATAGTCTTTTTTCCCTCCTTTGGTTTGGAGCAAACACTGATATTATTGCTCATCTGGTAAAGGATAATTAAGCAACCATTTAATTAGAAACAAGATGATGGAAAAGAATAAGGTAGTATAAGAACAATTTAATTAAATAAACTGTAGAACAATAATTGATAGCCAGTTTGATCTAGCAGTTAAAGGCATCAGGCTAGAGACTTTGAGATTATGGGTTCTGGTCAGTGGTGGGTTTCAAATTTTTTTTACTACTGGTTTTGTGGGTGTGGCTTGGTGGGCGTGGCATGGCTTGGTGGGCATGGCTTGGTGGGTGTGGCAGGGGAAGGATACTGTAAAATCCTTTTACAGTATCCTTTAGGGTTTTTTTTTAGGATTTTAGTTTGAGTTTAGTTTTTTTTAGGATTTTAGTTTGAGGAGAACTTTGTCGTGGTACATGACAAACTTCTCCTCAAACTAAAATCCTACAGCATCTCTGGACCCCTCCACAATTGGATAACAGCGTTCCTGTCAAACAGACAACAAGTGGTCAAAATAGGCAGTGCCCTATCAAATCCTGTTCCTGTCAATAGCAGCGTTCCCCAAGGCAGTGTTCTTGGACCAACACTCTTCATATTATACATTAATGATCTCTGCGACCATATTAAAAATAATTGTGTTCTCTTCGCTGACGATGTCAAACTATTTAACACTACCAACAATACAGCTATCCTTCAAAAAGACCTTGACTTTGTGTCAGAATGGTCTAAAACCTGGCAACTCCAAATCTCAACCTGCAAATGCTCTGTCTTACACATTGGAAAAAAAGGATCTAAACACTAAATACAAACTCGGTGGACATTATCTTACAGATGACCCCCACCCTGTCAAAGACCTTGGAGTCTTCATATCCAATGACCTAAGTGCCAAAGCCCACTGAAACTACATCGCAAAAAAGGCATTAAGAGTTGTTAACCTAATCTTCCGTAGCTTCTTCTCCAGAAACACTACACTACTAACCAGAGCTTACAAAACATTTGCTAGACCAATTCTTGAATGCAGCTCGCCTGTCTGGAACCCATACCACATTTCAGACATCAATACAATTGAACGTGTCCAGAAATATTTTACAAGAAGAGTTCTCCACTCCTCTGAATGCAACAAAATACCTTATGCCACCAGATTTGAAATCCTGGTTTAGAAAACTTAGAACTCTGCCGCCTCCGACAGGACCTGTGTTTAACTCATAGAATCATCTATTGCAATGTCCTTCCTGTTGAAGACTATTACTTCAATCACAACAATACAAGAGCAAACAATAGATTTAAACTTAATGTTAACCGCTTCAATCTTGATTGCAGAAAATATGACTTCAGTAACAGAGTTGTTAATGCTTGGAATACACTACCTGACTCTGTGGTCTCTTCCCAAAATCCCCAAAACTTCAATCAAAAACTGTCTACTATTGACCTCACCCCATTCCTAAGAGGTCTATAAGGGGCATGCATAAGAGCACAAATGTGCCTACCGTTCCTGTCCTACTGTTTCCTTCATTATATCCAGTTTATATAGTTATTACATGCTTATACTCAGATATATGCTTATATGTTATATAGTTGCTTCATGCTTATACTTATGCATGCTGTTATGACAAATAAAAAAAATAAAAAATAAAATCTCCATTCCCACCCGACTCTAGGAGAAGGATACTTTAAAATCTCCATTCCCTCCCCAATCCAGGGAAGGTTACTGGAAAATTCCCATTCCTTTCCGATCAACTGGAACTCGGGAGGTAGAAAATAGAGGCCAGGTAAGGCCAGTCACATGTGGTAATTTACCGGTTCTTTGAACTACTCAAAATTTCCACTATCAGTTCGCCAGAACTGGTAAGAACCTGCTGAAACCCACCTCTGGTTCTGGTCCAGCCTTAGGCAGGAAGAAGATACTGGCTGACTTTGAGTCAGTCATTCTCTCTTAACCCTCATTTCTCATTAGTCAAGACCTCACCTGGAAAAACAACACGTCCAAACCAACACATCCCTGAGTAAAACAACTCAGTTGTGATTGTACTACCTATATATAAATTATCAAGCGATATAATTAGGACATGAAATCCCAACCCAGTAAAACATCTATCTTCTATATATTTTAAAGCATTTTTTAAAAAAGATCTAGGTAAATTAAAATGTGATGTTAGGCTATAAATAGGAACATCTGAACAAATTGATTTAGATATTTGGTATCAGGAATGGCTTCTAAAGTTTTTGGCTCCAAATAAAAAACATGCAAATGAATGAAAACAACAACACTTTGAGGGCAACATTGTTTAACAGTCAGAATGACCAGAAACATAGATTTTGCTATGCTAGGAGCTCTGTTAAAGAAATATAGAGCAGAATTCTTTATTTACATATGAAATGGACCCTTCAGAAGTTTGGAAATGGTCTGTATCTGCTTGTTAAATAAGTTTGAGGCCGTTCTATCAATTTATCATTGTTTAAAAAGTTACAGTGTGAAAGTAATGTATTATTGAGATGTATAGTATTTGTAAGCCTGCTCTTGGGTTGATAAATCATGTCTAGTGCCTGTAGAAATCCAAAGAATGAATTGCTTTGTTATAACCTTGAGGGGTCTTAGATTAGTCAGTTTGTCTATTAGACTTACTGCAGTGTACTTCTCACTCCATTTATTCCTTCTGTTCTTGAAAGCCGGGATGCTGCAGATTTGTTGCCAGGGTTTCATGTCATTAGTCATTTCAGAAAAGCAAAATATCAGACTAGCCCCCCTAATCTTCTGCATTTTTTTAAAAAAAAAGGTTTAAATAATCTGACTGTCATATTTAATTAATATACTGCCTGCTTCCTATTTATATTAATTAATGCCCAAAAGTCTTAACATCTGAAGTCAATGAGAAATGGAAACACAAAGCAAAATAATGAATATATTTCCGGTTTTAAGAATATTGAAAAATATATTAATTTAATTCATATATTAACTTAACACATAGCAAATTCCAACTCTTTCAAAAAAATTTGAATGCCAAAATTTGCTGGCTGAGGGACTCTGGGAGTTGAAGTCCACAATTCTTTAAGGGGCCAAGGTTGGAGACCCCTGCTCTAATGCATCTAGTTAAACCACTAGCTCTCATGATGCTTTAAAGAGTAATCCAAATATACCTAATTTTATTAATTAATTAGTTATCAAATTTATATGGCTGCGCATCTCACACTAGGTGACTCTGGGTAGCACACAATAAAGAAACAATTAAAACAATATAAAAACCAGATAAATCAGTTAAGTGACATGAATAAAAACAAGATTGCAAAAGGGTTAAATTAAGAAATTAGGTTTGCCTCCTGGGTCCCATCAGATGAAACATTTTAGCAGATGGCACCTAGAGCATGATTCTCCTGCTGAACCTGAGATGGATAGATTTAATTGGACAGTGGTGATCCCTCAGAAAATTCATACCGTAAGGCTTTAAAAACCAAAAAAAGCGCAGGAACAAACTGATAACCAATACAGCTCAGGAGCAGAGGTGGAATGTGTGTCATTCTAGAAGTGCATATAATTTCCAGTGCTGCTGCGTTTTGCACCAACTGAAGCTGGTCCAGAAAGATACGGCTGATGATATATATATATATATTTGTTTACATTTATACCCCGCCCTTCTCCGAAGACTCAGGGCGGCTTACAGTGTATAAGGCAATAGTCTCATTCTATTTGTATATTTTTACAAAGTCAACTTATTGCCCCCCCAACAATCTGGGTCCTCATTTTACCTACCTTATAAAGGATGGAAGGCTGAGTCAACCTTGGGCCGGGCTTGAACCTGCAGTAATTGCAGGCTTTGTGTTCTTAATAACAGGCTTTACCAGCCTGAGCTATTCCGGCCCCTATTGAAAGCTGTCAAGATGTGACCAATGCTTTTCTGTACCAGTCCTGAATCTTGATAGAAAGGGGTATAGATCAGTGGTCCCCAATCCCAGACCACAGTCCATACTTGAGCCCAGAGGTACTATTCAGCCAGTTTGGACCGGTTCACCCAAACCGGTAGCGGAAATCGTGGGTGCCCACCCACCTGCCCCAGCTCTATGCTATCCTATTTAGGTACTTTTTTGAGGCCAGGCGCATGTGTAGAAGGTATGCGTGCCAGCAAAGGACATGCATGGAAAGTCAGGTGCATGAGTTGATGGGGCACGTGTGAGCGAAGTGAGCGCGCCCGCACACATGCTCACGTTTGTGAACTGATAATGAAAGGAAATGAATATCATCCCTGCTTGAGCCCTTTGCATGAGCAGCGGGAAGCATGCACACTCCATTTGTGCAAGCAGTAAGTGCGCCTGCCCACCACAAATGGAGCTGTGGGGCATGTGTGCTTGCCCGCTGCTCTCATGGAACTATCCCCTCTTCTTCCTGGCTAATCTGCAAAGGTTGGGAAATATGCTTTATCCAGGGTCTCTGAAACTGCAGCATGTCCACATTTTTCACCGTCTTCCTTAAAAAAGTGAAATTGGACACCGGACAAAAATTGTCAAGTATGGTGGTATCCAGTGATGGCTTCTTGAGGAGTGGGTGAAACAATACCTTCCAAAGATGTAATGAGATAACCTCCTTTCTCAAGGATTTAACATTGCTAGAACCTATTCATATTTCATCCCTTAGACAGCCTTAGCCCAAGCCTTAGTCAACTAGAAGGTGCATGGGTCTAAAGAGCAAGTGGTCAAGCTCACAATCATGTCCACTTTCCCAGGTTCAACAAGTTCAAACCATTCCCCCAGATAATAGGGCAAGAGTATTCCAGGCATATCAATAGGACTTGGACCAAGGAGGCATGAAATTCGGAATGAATTTCAGCAACTTTGTTTAATAGATATTCTGAAAATTCCTTTGTGCAGGCCAAAAGGGCATGGATCACTTGGAACAAGATCATGAGATGGCAGCCCATGCATGTAATAAAGGCAAAAAAATATTGATGGTTTTGTTCTAACTTTCTTCACTTGTATTGAATAGTCTTGATATATATTTGTACTTACAAAAGAGAACATGTTGGCGTGTTCAGTGCTTTATGTAACAACATTTACATGACAGTATAAATTATAACAATAGGCCTTGAGAAAGTTGGTTCACTTTTATTATTGTTATTTTTTAATTTGTTTGTTTTGGAATATGAGTTGTGCGACTGTGGCTTCTTTGGAAGGTAATGCCTGCTGTGAAGAAACATTCCTTCACAGAGATAGAGTGTCAACCTTGCTTTAGACAAGATAAAATGTTTTGCTTTTGGCAACATCATGAGGAGAAATAAGTGATGTTTTTAATAGTCCAATAAGGTTTTTGAAAAATCAGGACTATGGGTTATTAGTAGTGAGGACGAAAATATTTCAGATGGCAAAATATATAGTACTAACATTATTGTAAATAAATTGTTTATAAATGTATAATATTAATACATGATTAGTCAAGACAATGCTTAGCACACACATTTGTGCACACATACAAAACCCCACAGAATAACAGTTCTGAGATACGATCTGATCTATACTTTGGTTTTGGTAATTAAAGTTTTAAGTTTGTGTTAAGTAAATGTACAAGAAAATTTGTACTTCTTTGTCATTGTCCACGGTCATTCATTAAAGCTAATTGCTTGGAGCAATAAAACCTTCTTCAACCTAAAAGATAGTTAACCTGTTTTTTAAAATTATAAAATCCATAAAAACAGCAACAAAACTAACATACAAACACAAAAATTGAACAAGAAAAAGAAACCAACAAAGATATATAAAGGCAAACTTCTTTCAACTTTGATCACACAAAATTACTATTTAAGAAGCAGGATTATATATTATTTTCAAACACATAATAGTTTTATTAAAAGGACAAATTTGATAAAAGGCCATTTCCTTGCTTGGTGTCATATGCTATCCATGAATTACTGGTATAGGCTTTCAAAGCCGGTATTTGATGAGCCAGTGTTAAGCTTCAGAATGTAATGACTGTGATCTAGAAAACAGATTTCCTGGTATTTTGCCAGTAACTGTGGCTGGCATTTTTAGAGGCAGTTTGAAAATGCAAGCCACAGTTTCTGGTAAAACATCAGGAAATGTACTACACAAACCATAGTCACTAAACCCTGAAGCTCAACGCTGTCTGTCTATCCATGAATTGTCATAAAACCATATTTTTGTCATTTTATTCCTTAGCAAGACAGAAGTGTCCTACATTAAGAAACACTTTGACTATGTTGGATTTTCTTTTTGTATTATTCAGCTTCATTTAAAAAAACACATTAAGCCACTGTACAAAATAAGTGGTGCAGATATAATAGGCTTTTATTGTGATTTTTTTTATCTTGATGTAATCAACAGTGGCATATCTTAATCCTAGAAATGCACTCTAAAGCTCTCATGTTCATGTAAATGTAAAAGGTGCCTATTTACCTTATTATCACTTTGAAAGGCATGACTTTCATTTTTCCTTTTCACTTCTATTTCATATAAACTATGATTTTGAAATAATGAGTTCAAATTCCATATGACTAGATTTTTTTAATGATGGAGAGAGAGAGAGAGAAAGAGAGAGAGAGAGAGAGAGAGAACAATCACCACTATTTTTGCATTCATTTCTTTGTTTGATATTCATCACAGTACATCCTGCCAATATTAAACATCTTAGTTTATGTATTATAATCCAATACAAGTTACTGTAGCCTTATAAGGAGTAGATGGCATAGTAACATTTTCATGCTAGAATTGAAATGTAATTGAAAAGTTAGTATACATGAAACTAAACACAATATCAGGATAATGATGATTTAATAACTGACCAGCTGCTGTAATGTTGTAATGCTGTAAGGCTGTAATACTGAAATGATGATGCAATGAGAATGAGTCAGCAGCGTTATTTAACTTGTCACTTTAAGAAGCTGTATATATAAAAGAGGCCCTGTCAAGGCATTCTCTGTGTGTGTGTGTGCTTCTGTGCTGTAGTTGATGATTGATTGCCTGACTTTGCCTAGTATGTGTATCTATATATTCCTTGTATATAAACCACTATTTGAAAGACAAACCTGTTTACTGTATTTTGCTCCTGGATCAGGGGTGGGTTCTATTAACTTTACTTCACAACGGGGCCACACACGCGGCACTTGCTTTGCTCGCACATATGCTTGCAGTTCTGCTCATGCGCAGAAGCTTCCTGATGATGTCTGGGACAGTGGGCAGAGCCTCCTGCTGGTTTTACTACCGGTTCTTGCAAACCAGTCCGAACCGGGGGAAACCCACCACTGTCCTGGATTGTCTCAAAATAGTCACACTGTGCACATTCTGACACACAATGATTCTGGTGACATGAAATACAAAGATTTGGCTCCAGATTAAGCTGTTTTTTATTTCCAGTAAAATAATTATATTGTAATTTCAGTACAATATAAGTGTGACTAAACATGAGGGAAATTTTCATGAAATTTCATCATTAGTTTCTTCATGAACCCATATATATTACAGAAATTTTCTTTGTCCTGTTTAATAGTCAAAGCAGATTATAGTAATCTATACTAATTATCTGCTTCGGTATTAGTTAGAAAGCTTTATCTTTAGAATAGTATCATCTATGATACTATTCCATCTGCAGGCTAGCATCTAAATTTTAATCTCTTAGAATTTGAGATAATTATTTTAAAATTGACTACAGTATTATTTTCAGAATTACCTGAAGTAGGTTTTTTATATATATTTTTATAAAATATTTTATATTTTATTTTTCAACATCATTTAACATAACATTTAGAATAGGCAATCTTATCTCAAATATATATCTGTTTAGGATTAATTACATCATTTTTTAAATAAAAGAAAAGCATGGTATAATTTTTAGCTCAGTATTCCTTCACGTAATCAGCCAAATATAATTTGTGGGATAGGCATAAGTATGATCCAAACAGATTTATTTGAATCAAGGAATTGTTCTATAAAAGGAGTAAGCAGGTGGTTTTAAGGATGATGCTGTCAATTGAAAAACTGTTGGGAAAACAACAAAATTAGATGGTCAGGAAATCTGTCTAGGGTATGGAGAAGACATTGGGCAATAAACAGGAAAGAAATTCCATAGATATTATCTTTATTTTCTTTGGGAAAACAGAAGATAAGAGGAAGAAGGAAATGTCAGCCAAAATGTCAGAGTTGTATAGCTCTGGGGCAACAGAAGCTAATCATTAATGCTAGCCTTACTATTTAAGCAAATTGAGGTGCTTATTTCAGGCAGCAAATATGAAACTGGCTTCTAAGTGCTAGAGAGCAGATTGAGAGCCACAAAACCTATGGGTGCTCCTTATCTTAGTATACAGGTTCCCTAGCTGACACAACATTACAGTTGTACAGTACATCACTATTGTAGTTGATATCATATTACTGTCAAAGGAAGATTCAGATGCAACACCAGAAGAAAACATAACCTTGTTCTTCCCTGCAGGTATCAAAATATCTTGAGGCAGACTTGTTAACCACAAGTTTCAGAGAGTCTACCTCTCAGAGTACCATTCTGTATAAACCATAGGATGTGTAAGACAGCACAGCAATTCAATGTTGCAATGCTTTTATGCAACCGCTCTGGAAACAATCATTGCACTTGTTTAGGGTTTTGGTATGTCGTAATGTTGACATTATACTGGACATGGCTAGTTATGGCTGTGCAGGCTGCAGATTTTCAAGATTACTGATTTTTGAGACAGAAACATAGGCTGCAAATGAGAGTCTAAAGTTAATTCAACCATTATGATTAAGTTAATTAAGGTTAAGCCTGATGTGATTTGGGACAGGAATTTTTCACAACTTTTACAATGGGACCTGTTATTTAAGCCTGTGATATGGTAATCTCATAGATATAATCAAGCAATATCATGTCTATAACCTGTTACAGGTGTTCTAGTTATGGACTGTCTAGGATTGGACTAAATTACTTGCAATATCTCTTCCAAATGTACTAGAATGATTCCATCTCTGCCTTACTTAGCGCAATGCAAGATGTGCACTTATGCTTGCACATGAAAGCAATTTGCACTAGAGTGCACTGTTAAGGGCAGAGTAGATCCTGAGTGACAAAAGTTTATATATCTTCAGCACATGGTCTGACATCAGGCAATCCAAGACAAATAGCTTTATTCAAGTAACCTCCTATCTTTTTTTCCCAATAAGGGAAAAGTAAGTAAGTTCCTGCTAAGGACTTCTAGAAAAGGTGTAGTCTCAGTAAGGGCTGTACAAATCTTTTGATGAACACAATGTGTCATAACCAGACAAACAGCTACAGGGTATCTTTGAGTGCCAATGCTATTGCATCTGTGATTGCAAAAATCAAATTAAAGCCCAGAGAATGTTGCTTCATAAATGACAACATATTGCTGGCTTCAAGGAATTATCTGTACTCCTGTCATTACACAGTAAGAATTAACCCAATTATGCTGGCTTGGAATTATTGCCAAATTGCTGGCATGCCAGGGTTACAAGATGCAGGGATGGGAAAGGTAAGGAAGCTTTGCTGCCAAGATGACTGAGTTTCAGTGTATGTATTAATTATTTTAAGAATTGCCCTCTTCTTATATCACTTCAAACTGTGAACAACAGTGTTTGAAAAACACTGGACAAACTTTGACTATTTAAAATATAAGGCCCTGTGAGTTGGGAAGGGAAGAGAAAAGAAGGGAAGGGAAAAGAAGGAATCTTAAAAATTCATGGTGAAACTTAAGCAGACATGCAAGATACTAATGAAATTTGACCAGCTTGAGGGCACAGCAAGGAAACACTGATTGGTTGTCATTTCCCTATGCTTACTTGTAAGTCAGAAAGAACAATAGCTGATGGCAGGCAATTCTCTGAGCTGTAAACCTATAAACGTGTAGATAATATCTTGATGGCATAACAGATCTGCAGGCTAGTCAACACAGTGTAAATTAATCCTAGATCAAAGCAAAGAGCCTGGTCATCTGGAACAGGTCTCTGTTATGCTAACATGATTCTGTTCAGACTGATATATTTAGAGGCATTTAATTTCCATAGTTTTGAAATGAAGGATCACAGTTCTTTCCAACAATCTATGATCAGGTCATTACAGTGATTACACAAATACAACTGTATTGAAATAAGAACTTTTATTGGGTATGCAAAGCATCAAGAGCAGACAGATCTGTTGGCAACTCTTTCAATTTGCTTCTAAGTGAGTATTTATTTATACAGCTATTTGTAGGCTGCTATAATTTGGGCTCAAGGCAATACATGATGGTAAAAATGCAGTAATAATCAATTAAGCAGAGAAAAATATTTCAGAAACCTATTATACTGCTGTCTACCTAATTGGGCTCTCTTCATCAAATATTCTAGAATAGAATAGAATAGAATAGAATAGAATAGAACAGAACAGAACAGAACAGAACAGAACAGAATAGAATAGAATAGAATATATTTTTTTATTGTTCAAGTGTGTTTGGATACATAAGGAATTTGTCTTGGAGCATATCCTTTTAGTGTACATAAAAGAAAAGATATGTTCATCAAGAATTCTACGGTACAACACTTAATGATAGTCATAGAGTACAAATAAGCAATCAGGAAACAATATCAATATAAATCGTAAGGGTACAAGCAACAAAATTACAGTCACAAGTGGAAGGAGATGGGTGATGGAAACAATGAGAAGATTAATAGTAGTGCAGATTTAGTAAATAATTTGACAATGTTGAGGGAATTATTTGTTTAGAAGCATGATGGCATTCGGGAAGAAACTGTTCTTAGGTCTGGTTGTTCTGGTGTGCAGTCCTCTTTAGCGTCGTTTTGAGGGTAGGAGTTGAAACAGTTTATGTCCAGGATGTGAGGGGTCTGTAAATATCTGATTTGTGCAGTATATAGGCCCCCTTTTTGATTCGTGCAGTATACAGGCCCTCAATGGAAGGCAGGTTAGTAGCAACTGTTTTTTCTGCAGTTCTAATTATCTTCTAAATTCTGTGTTTGTTTTTTTGGGTTGCAGAACCAAATCAGACAGTTATAGAGGTGCAGATGACAGACTCAATAATTCCTCTATAGAACTGTATCAGCATCTCCTTGGGCAGTTTGAACTTTCTGAGTTGGTGCAGAAAGAACATTCTTTGTTGTGCTTTTTTGATGATGTTTTTGATGTTAGGTGTCCATTTTAGATCTTGTGATGTGGTAGAACCTAGACATTTAAAGGTCTCTACTATTGATACTGTGTCATCTAGTATTGTAAGAGGTGGAAGTATGGAAGGGTTTCTCCTAAAGCCTACCACCATTACTACGGTTTTGAGTGTGTTCAGTTCCAGATTGTTCTGGTCACACCCCAAGGCTAGTTGTTCAACCTCCCATCTGTATGCAGATTCATCATTGTCTCGAATGAGGCCGATCACTGTTGTGTCATCTGCGAACTTCAGTATCTTAACAGATTGATCATTAGAGATGCAGTCATTGGTATACAGAGAGAAGAGAAGTGGGGAGAGCACACAGCCTTGGGAGAGCACACAGCCTTGGAGGCCCCCTGTGCTAATTGTACAGGTATCTGATGTGATTCTGCTTAGCTTCACCTGCTGCTTCCTGTTTGTTAGGAAGCTTGTGATCCACTTACAAGTCTGTTCCGGTACCTGTAGCTGGTTTAGCTTAGTTGGAAGAGTGTCTGGAATGATGGTATTGAATGCTGAATTAAAGTCTACAAAGAGGACCCTTGCGTAGGTCTTTGGAGATTCAAGATGTTGTAGGATGTAGTGCAGAGCCATATTAACAGCATCATCAGTTGATCTACTTGCTCGGTATGTAAATTGCAAGGAGTCTAACAATGGATCTGTGATGGTTTTCAAGTGGGACAGCACTAGCCTTTCAAAGGTTTTCATGACTACAGATGTTAGAGCAACTGGAAAGAGCACAGAGCCTTCCTGAACATTAATAGGGTGGGGGCCACTCTAACTTGAGGACATAAGCTGTTCCAGACTGAGAAGCTTGCTGCAAAAGAAGCCATATCCTAAGCAGGCCTGTCTGCCAGGGAATGGGGATTAGCATAGTTCCATGCTGTTTAACATATAATGGATGGTAGATTCTCTTTGGAATGGATTGTACTATGAATGTAGCAAAGAGTCAAGATAGTATAATACACTTTAAAGGTAAAGTGCCTCTTGCACTGAGTGCAGAAGTCTATTGGCAGCAAGTGCCATTCCTACAATTTACAGTAGGAGTTACTTTGCTTCATTCATAGTACAATCAGTAGGTGGACAATTACATTCCATGACATCTGTAGCTTCCAGAGTATCTTCAAGAGTAGTCCTATACATAGTGTAGTGCAACTAAGAGATGACAAAAGCATGAGCCATTGTTTACATCAAAAATTTATCTACAAGGAATAGATCTCAATGGGTTCCAAAAATTACTGACAGGCTAGCTTGTTTCAAAGTGAGATTATCCTCTATTTGATATATATAGCTTTTTTATATGATACCAAAATTTCTTATGCTATGAAATTTATATTTTCTTTTATTTCCCCTATATATTCCCACAAGAGTGACTGTAAATTCACTATTTAGTTCTAATTATAAGAGGCTTGCAATATGATATTAAACTTCATGCTTCGATTTCTGCAATACATTGCTAATAACATCAGAACATTGTTAATTCTTGCTCATAAATTAGATCGTTATAATTTAATCATCTAAATTCATATGAGAATTTAAATCCTTTTACTATTCCCTCCATTTTTTTTTTTTGACTGTAGCAGTTCAGGTTTATTTATTTTTAGGTCTTGGAATATGGTTGCTTGAAAACATATCTTGCAATATTTATTGTATAAAAACTAGAAGTGATAATTATTATTTTTCATACCTCTTTAACAAATCTTGGAAAGTTATCATATTTCCCCCCTCAATATGAATTTATTTTAATTTCCTGTGATCATGCAGATACTGAAGTTAAAATCTTGATTTTGTAAGTTCATAACTAGGGAAAAATACCATGCAAATACTATTGTGCCATAAGGAAGGCTGAACGCCAAAGAATTGAGGCCTTTGAACTATGGTGCTGGAGAAGACTCCTGCGAGTCCCTTGGACTGCAAGGCGATCAAACTGGTCAGTCCTAGAGGAGATCAACCCTGGGTGTGCTTTAGAAGGCCAGATCCTGAAGATGAGACTCAAATACTTTGGTCACCTAATAAGAAGGAAGGACTCACTGGAGAAGAGCCTAATGGTGGGAACGATTGAGGGCAAAAGAAGAAGGGGATGACAGAGAACGAGCTGGCTGGCTAGAGTCACTGAAGCAGTCGGTGTGAGCTTAAATGGACTCCAGGGGATGGTAGAGGATAGGAAGGCCTGGAGGAACATAGTCCATGGGGTCGCAATGGGTTGAACGTGACTTCGCGACTAACAACAACAAAAGGCTATTGTTATATTGAAACAACAACATTTTATTCTAATGTCATCTATTTTAATGTTCCCTTATCTTGCTATGCAAAGTACTATAATTCAAATAAATTCAGGCTACTCCAATCTTGACTATGTATCTATACTTCATATCATTAAGATAAGTGTCACAATATTTAAAGATTTTGAGGGTCATCTTACTTTGAAATTTGCTTTTAATTATGATACGATATAATTAAAAAAGTTCTAGCTGCATAATGCAGCCATAGCATTATAATTGGTTTTCTTAAGCATATATTACCTTAGAAACTGATACCAAAATGTTTGTTTTATATTGTAAACTTGAAGCCAGATGATGTGCTTTTAGGGGTTTTGATATTAGACAAATGATAATATATTCCCTTAGGACATGTTGCCTAAAGATGTATGTGCAGAGATATTTTTTTTTTACTAATACAGAATTCCAGGAACCTTGGCAATTGAATCAGCAATTGGTAGAAATGTTTTGGATCAAACTATAATTTTATAATCCTGACTTGGCCATCTACTTTTATTTTCCCCCATCTTGTTTTCTGGAAGATTGTTAGACTGCAGAACGAAGCCAAGAGGAAAATGTTTGATTCTTCTAGAAGGCAGAATTAATGATTAAAAATTAATAACACTGGATTTCAGTCATTATAAATCTTAAGTCTTGTTTAATAACTAGAAAAAGTGGATTTAAATTTTTCCTTTTGGCTCCATTTTTAATGAAGAAAAGCCAATATTGCTTTTTTTGACTGTCACCTTCAAAAGTTAAAACTATCTTATTAAACACCCTGTTTTCCCCAGAATAAGACATCCCGTGATAATAAGCCCAATTGGGCTTTTGAACGCATGGCAGTAAGGCCAAGCGCTTATTTCAGGGTTCAAAAAAATATAAGATAGGGTCTTATTTTTGGGGAAACACAGTATTTTTTTAACCAGGTGCAAAATTAATCTTGCAAGAATCATGCAGGCTTCTTCCAAAAGAAACAAAAGGAATTAATTTATGTCTTCCTATTTCACACTGTTCCAAGACATGCATGAGATTTGGTGAAAAGAGAGTGTCTCTTGAAATGAATGGAATAATAGTATGAAAAGGCAATAAACATCTATCATTGATGCTAAAGAAGATGAGAAATATTATTCCTTTTCATAAAGCTGTTATATAAAGCTTAATAATAACTCAATATTAACATTTCTAAAATGAAAGCTGCAGGATTTTCTTTTCTATTCATTGGAATTTCAAATATGCACAAAAATGGTCAGAAGCATCAGAAAATAATTTAAGAAGTGCACAATAAGTGAAAGATGGCAGCATGCATAGTTTCTATATAAAAGATGAAATATAAATCTAATAAATAAATACATATTAGTATTCCATTTAATTTGGTTTGGAAAAGGTGAAAGGAGAAGGACACTATTTAATGCTAAATATAATATTATTTAGTCTGGAACCATCTGAATGGTTCCAGACTAAAATATTTTTTGTAGGAAAGCTAGCAGATATTAAAAAGGTTTTTCTTATACATATATTCATTTCATAAATACATTCTTAGCTACCGTGATACAACAGCAGTTTAAGAGCAAATGTTCTTTGCATGTACTCAAAAAGTCCATTACACATTTAATTATTTAATTGAATAATCAAGTGACAGCTATAATCTAAAAATTGCAGATGGCAGCTGTTGGACCTTGAATGCAAGTGCAAAAATGCAATGTTTCTTTTAAGATTATACTTATAACAGTGTATGTGCATATTTAAAGCTTTAATTGAATCAGAGATATTTTAATCAAATGCAAATTTAACTGAATGAACAATTAATCAGGTAAATTACAATGATCATCTGAGTTGGCAACTCCAGTAAAAGTATAATTTGGATGAATTTAGATAATATCCAGATAGGAACACACTGGTGCCTCTGAAACAAGCTTCAAACAAACAAGATAAAGACTGATTTCAATAAAGGAGAATATTTATAGCTCAGAATTGAAATGAGGAATCCTTGGTGCTCTCTGAGCTTGCTTGTTTTCTTGCTGACACTTCATTACCCTAACCAGGTAACATCATCAGTGCTAGTAAGGAGTGTTATTTGCTGTCAGATTATATTCTGGTGGCTTGCCTGTCTGTGTGGGTGGAGGTTGTTTTAGGGATTCTTTGGTTAGGCTGTTTACTGATGGCTCTTTGACAGTTTCTTAATTGGGGTATTGCTTACTTGATTGTTGGTCTGAAGTTAGCCTTGGAGTTAATCTATGCTGATATGAGTGCTTATTACTGGTGGAGAGGTGCTGGAGTATTTTTCTCTTTTGGGTTGGTTGAGTGTCTCTTTTGCATAGTTTATAGATGTTGTTAATGTCAATGTGTCTATTGATAGCTGATTTGTCAGAGTATCAGGCTTCTAGAAATTCCCTTGCATTTTTGGACTTGGCATGGTCTAGGATTGTCACATTTTCCCAATTGAAACTATGGTTAAATCTGTCTATATGTTGTGAAATTAAAGAATTTTCATCATGCTTTCTGACTGCCAGTTGGTGTTCATGGATGTGTTCTGCCAGTCTTCTGCCTATTTGTCCTACATAGTAGTTGTTGCAAGTCTTACATTGTATGTTATAGATGACTCCTGTTTTTAATTCTGGGGTTGCTGGGTCTTTTGGTTTGCTTAAGCCAGGGTTGTCAAACTTGCAGTCTGTGGAATGATGCGTCACATGCTGGATACGCCCGGTTTAGCGAAGGGGAAAAAGTTGTGATACGACATGGGATGCCGCTGTGATGATGCATGTTTGACACTTAGCTAGATGCTAAGATTGATGATGGTACTAATTTGGGTAACAAAATGTCTGTAAAAAAACAACCAAGCTCAGAGAGCACCAAGGACCTTTCATACAACATATGAGTCATACATAGCTTTAAGTGAAAATTCCTTTTCACATTATTTTTTTAATTATTTGGATGTCCTGTTTAAATTGTAACAAAAAAAAAAAAAGACATGGATTTGCTTTTTCTTAGTTGTGCTTATGAAAATGATTGCTTGAGTCTTTAAAAGGATGATAAAAATTTCATGTAATTTCTTGGAGGACAATATAGAGATGCAACTTGAAATTCCTCTGGTGATAGTTTTTTGCTGTGTGGAAGCATAGCATAATGGAAACGTGATTTGTCTTTTTGTCATTGTATTGTAATTGTATGACAAGAGCACTAGAAATTTACCAGCTGATAAAATTGGATCAGCAATATTAACTTCTGGCCATTGCTGGAAAATTTAAATAATATTGATTCAGTTTATTCTGGATTTGTTTTATTTCGATTTGAGAGAATGTTTTAATTATTTTTAATGGGTAATCAGATAAAACTTAAAATTAAAATTAGGGAATAAAAACATTGTATTTAATGGTTAAAAAGCTACTACTTTTTTTGTTAGCATTTGGAGGTAAGAATATGCAGTAACAACAGTTAATATTGTGATAATTAGCAATATGTGTGGTTCTCAGTGGGTTGACTTTGGGTTGGCTTCCCCAAATTCTCATTCTATTTGTGGATAGAGAATTTGGGGGAGAGAAACACTCAATGTTGTTATTTCCTTCCCTGAAAGAGAACATCTTCTCAAATGTTGAATGTTATCTTTTTCTATAAAAGGCAATAAAGACAGTTACATTGGCAACTCCCCATCTATTTGTATCCTGTGCAATGTCTGAGGTTGCATATCATTCAGGCACTTTATATTTTATACAGCAGCTGCTACACAATAATACAAACAGATAACTGGAAGCTAATGAGATCTAACTTAATGAACAGCCACATTGAGGAATTGTTTGATCCTCTCAATTACGAAGAGTTCCAGAACATATTTAAAATATGTTAATCTCTTCTTAAACTAACATTAACATTTATTACAATATTCATTTTTTCCTAAACAAATAAAAAAGATCTTCAACACCAACGGAAAGTTTTACAATGATTATACAAGATGAAGGAAAAAGTAGCTATATAATTGTGATTAATATAAACTAAAAATTAGGAGGAAAAAACCCCTAATTAATAAAAAAGATTCATATAATAAATATAGAGAACAACATAGTACTAACTGAAGCCTAACATTAAATCTAGGAAACATACTGCAGCATCATTTCATTTATAGGCATAGGGACTTTTCAAAAAGAAACAAATTCATATCCTAGATCCATTACTTAAAATAAATTCATTTCTAGTTACTTACATTTATCCTGTTTGTCATATTAAGGAATATGGGTTTGATGCAGCAAAGTTCTTTATGAAATGAAAAATTGCATGTTTAGCAATATCATCCAAAATCACAAGATTCGTAACTATAATATTTCCTCCCAGAATTCTATTGATTTATGTAGTATTTTGAAATCCAAATAAGGCTATTAATGGACAACATTATTAAAACATTATATGCCATCCTAAAAAAGAACTTAATTTTTATCAATGTGTAAATGCTCTCTGAAAGGATTTGATAAACTCAGAATAATATTATTGGATGAATTACTTCCATGTCTGTTTTATATTCCTTAATACCTGGATCCACTGATTTCCAAAACTAGATATTCCAATTCTTCATTCCACAATTCAATGTATAGTTAATACTGTGATTTTACTTTTTACTTATAAAATTGGACTGTGGATTTCTATTTAAGAATGACATTTGATAAAAATCCTAAAATTGAAGGCATGCTGGACGTTTGTTTATTTATTTGTTAAATTTATATGCCATCCATCTTACCCATCTAGGAGCTTCTAGGCAGCTTAATTGATTAAGACAATAATATGAAGTACTAAAACAATAAATAGTAACATTAAAAGTGGTTTAAAATTGACAAAGATGGGAAGGGAGTTAGTGAGATGCACGCATGGAAGAGAGCATCTTAGTTTAGTTTGTAAACTATTTCAAGAATGACTCAGAATTACATTTCCAAAATGATTGGTTGCTATCTCTGGGCCATATTGCATGTTTCAATTATATATATTCAAAGCTGATATTGCAAATAAGTCAGATTTGAGATACAGTCCCCCAAAAACTTAATTAAAACTTAATTGATTTGGAATGTTTATGCCTTGTGTAATCCAAGCATTCCAATGAAATGTCTTCACTGTTTTTACATTTGTGTATTTGTGTTATGCTTCAGTATCAATTTATCAGGTGATATGGCATTAAAAGATAATTGCTAATCTATTAATAACCAAACGTGCTTTGCAACTTTCAAAGCTGGAAATGAAAATCTCTTATTAGTACACCTGGGTCCTCACATTTTTCAAGACTTAGACATGTTACACACTTGTTTCAACAAATGGGCCCAAAAGGAGGAATAATAATAAGGAATCTAATAAAAATGTTAAAATAAAAATCTAGTGATACAGCTGAAAATTTGTAGACTGAAGTTATCATCATTGTAAAGTAACCTCAATTTGGCCAAAGTTATTCTAGAGGCTTTAGCCAGCTATAAAAATTTTCTCATTAACATACCTATGTGTGTAAAGCATCTAATTGGAATTTACATTGGATTTCCTCTTATAATATGGTATTAATCTTGAGGAAATGTTCATTTTGATAATTTTAATTGTGCCCCAAATACTTAATGGAAGGTATAGACATACACATATATCTACTGAAATTTCACCTGTGTGTTTAAACATATTTAATTCAACATACTTGGTATATTCTAGAAAAGGATAAACCTAGGTACTTTATAAAGTCCTTGTCAACTTTGAATCAAACCTGGCAGAAGCCATTTTTCTATTCCTCAGTTGCCACACAGAGGAGGGAGGGGGAAGGAGGATGAAATACGTTGCTAAACAAAACACATAACTTTCTCGTGGGAACCAAAGTCATCTCTACAGGTGGTGGATAGAGATGGGGAGGAGTGCCTGGATTAAGCTAATTGGCAAATGTGACCTGTGACTTTTGGGGAGGGAGTTATTTTCTATTTTAATTATACCGAACCACAGGAAACATTTAGAGTTGATTTTCCATTTGACCGAGCTGATATGATGTACCTAATAAAGAAGTTCTTAGAGGAAGAACACCAAACCTCATGCATGAAGAAAAATATTTGAGTCAAGGCAGAAATGTAACGTTAGCAAACATCTCAGACTTGACCTTCCCTAGTTTTCTTCAAGGTAAAAGAAGGGAGAGGGAGACACATTCAAACCTGCAAGATTACTTGTTACTGTAATCTTTTAATAAAAAAGTATGCTAGCATTTATAAACTTGGCTTCCCAGCCTGGATCTAACTCAAAAGCCTGATAATGCTTTGTTTCTGTTAATTTTCATTTTGGTGTTTCTGTCATTGGTTTCTTTCTTAGATTTTGTCAAGATATTAAAGGAACTTAACAATGAAAATAAACACTTTTATATGCTGATGATATTGTGGCTAATATTGATTGCATAATTATGCAATGTCATTATTAAAATTTATTGAGGTTATATGGTTTATACAGTATTAATATTAGCTGGAATGGGCCTAATTTGTTACCTTTGAGATCGATTACATCTATAGATAACTCTAAGATAGTAGGATTTACAATATGCACAGACTGTCATGATCCCAATTAACGAACCCAAACAAATCAGAACTCAGAGGTTATTGTTTTCCTTCAATTCTTAATCTTCTTGTTGACTTTAGGGTTTCTGCAGTTAGTTGTTTACAGTATTGATGACAGTGCAAAATAGTACATATTGTTTGTATATTTTTCCATGTTTCAATTATCTTAAAATGCAGGATATTTTGCAAACACTGGTGAGAGGTGATTCTTGATGAGTCTTAAAGTATTATCTCCTAATGACAAGTGGCAGATGTTTATGCTATATAACAGACTTGGAAAATTTATTATTAATGTATTGGTTGTTTCCCTGATTTTATCTTGCAATGCTTTGAAACAATACTAGTGGGTTTGTGTTTGTTTCAGTTACAGTTACAGTTGAGTCATCATATATGAATCGCAAACTCAGGAGAAGAAGTTCAACTTGCAACTAATCTTAAAAAACCCACGCTAATTCTGTCTTTAATACTTTATAGCAACTCCTACACATGAGCACGCGGTGACTCAGTGGCAAAGATGCTGAGCTGGTCGATTGAAAGGTTGGCAGTTCAGTGGTTCAAATCCCTAGTGCCAAGTAATGGGGTGAGCTCCCGTTACTTGTCCCAGCTTCTGCCAACCTAGCAGTTCGAAAGTACATAAAAAATGCAAGTAGAAAAATAGGGACCGCCTTTAGTGGGAAGGTAACAGTGCTCCGTGCGCCTTTGGCATTTAGTCATGCTGGCCACATGACCATGGAGACGTCTTCGTACAGCACTGGCTCTTCGGCTTTGAAACGGAGATGAGCATTGCCCTCTAGAGTCTGGAACGACTAGCACATATGTGCAAAGGAAACCTTTACCTTTACACATGAGCAACAGCTCTTGTGTATCTCTGTAAGAGAAGCAACTACGCAAATAAGTTTCTAAATTGTGCAGTCCTTATCTATTAACATTTGTTGAGCTGCAGGGGATCCCTGGCAGATATTTAGCATGGATATCAGGGAACATTCTATGGAGGTAGTCCTCGACTTGCAACAGTTTATTTAGTGACCGTTAAAAGTTACAATGGCACTGAAAAAAGTGATTTATGACTGTTTTTCACACTTATGACCATTGCGGCATCCTCATGGTCACATGATCAAAATCCAGACCCTTGGCAACTGACTCATATTTATGATAGTTGCAATGTCCCAAAATCATGTGATCCAACCTTCTGACCAGCAAAGTCAATGGGAAAACCAGATTCACTTAGCAACCGTATTAGTCACTTAACAACTGCAGTGATTCACTTAACAACTGTAGCAAGCAAGGTCATAAAATGGAGCAAAGCTCAACAAATATTTCACTTAACAACAGAAATTTTGGGCTCAAGTCAAGGACTCCTTGTATATGACACAAAGGGTGAGGCTAGAGGTTCTGTCCATGAAAATGTATTATATAGGGCCATGATGATTTCTCAATATATTTCTCATATGAAAAATATATATGTAATGCTTATACGAACATAATTGTGGCATATACAACAGTGGCCAAAATTGTGGAAACCTTTGGGAAAAGTGTATTTTCTAAAACTAGCTAATAATACCACTTTTTTTGGAGTAGTACCATTAAAATTATATATAAATGGAAAGATAATTTAATCAAGAATGTAATGCAATAACTTTTATGAAGGATTTGCTACAGTGTTTCCCCAAAAATAAGACTCTGTCTTATATTTTTTTGAACCCTGAAATAAGCGCTTGGCCTTACTGCCATGAGCTCAAAAGCCCGATTGGGCTTATTATCAGGGGATGTCTTATTTGTGAGAAACAGGGTATTAGAATAGCAGTTAAAGTATAAAGAAGAAAAGTGAAACACATAGAAAAAACGAGATATACAAAAATTATCACCATGTCAGTTAGTAGTTGGGTAACCTTTAGCATGAATTACAGCCTTACAACGTCTTCCCATGGAGTGAACCAAATCTTTTAGTTCTGCAGCTGTAACAATGTGAAGCCAAGATTGAATGATTGCTTCTATTAACTGGGGTTTATTGCTGGGTCGCTTCTGACTAACAAGTTTCTTTAATCAGCTCCATAGATTTTCAATTGGTTAAGGTCTGTGCTATTCCCAGGCCATTCCAGCAGCGGAGTATGATTAACTTGAAACTCCAAAGAAAAATGGTGTTATTAGCCATCAAATCTTAAAAATACACTTTTTCCAAAAGGTTTCCACGATTTTGGCCACTACTGTATATCTAAATAATAAGAAAAAAATGTGCAAATGAGGAAATTATTACAGAAAAGAGACCTACATTAAGTAGAAAATAATTGCAAATCACATTGAAAGCAGTGGACTAAATAACAGTTAACTTTTCTTGACTTGGAGTTTCAGTTTGATAATCCTAACTTTTCAGTCTTTCCACCTTTTATAAAGAGAATTCCATATATCTTTCTTCAACTTTAGAATTTTTTTTATTTCTCACCTTTCTTCTCATCAGCTTTTTTTTTACAGTTTAGAAAATCTGTCCAATTTTTAATATTAATAAAATACAGGTCTCTTTCTTACTATATATTTTTGAGTTTTTCCATTTTCAAGCATGACTTTATGAATAATTAATTTAGGAGTCATTCAATAGAAAAGGGTTTCTCAGTTTCAATAGCCATATCAATACATGAACTTTTATATGTGCCAATTAATGTATAGCAAAAAATCTAATTTACTGCCTAAGAGAATGAAATTGTGTTTCTGTTTCAAAGTGTTAGATGGCAAAAGCAAAAGGAATGAACTGTGGGCTTACGTGCTGCACAGTGATAGCAGAAAACCTAACTTTTCGGTTAAAAATGGATATGGATTGAATAGCTTATTGCTGGAATCATTAAACCAGATATTTCATATGGTGTTTTTTTCCCCTCTATGTGAACTCTTGGCACTGCAAGCCATCAACTAACAACTAACACTTGCTGGTGTTACATGCTAATGGATTTCAGTTCCCTAAGGGGCCAATTGTACTGGGGGGATGACAGAAAAAGCTCTTATTCTGCTGCAGGCTTCTAGGATCATGGAGAGTTCTAAGCTTTCAGCAACGTAATGAATGGTATCTGCTAGTTTTTATTATTATGATTACTATTATAGTCTGTCACATAGGCAGCCAGATGTTCAGACCGGAGTTAGCATTTTTATCCACCTATCAAGTCCTTCCAAACGACCTGGAATAGGCAGATATGGATATTTGATGATATTAAAGGTATTGTCTTAGGTGTTTAGAGTAAAGCTGCCTTTTGCAATTGACTGGTGCTGTTTTTGTCAATGCCTGTGTACAAGTGATGCTGCAGTTGTTTTGGAATTGCACCCAAGATGCTTATTGCTATTGTTACTACCTTTGCTTTCTATTGTCACACTTCTATTTCTATTTGCAGGTCCCAAAGATGCTTTTACAAGAGGCAATGGACTGTCTTGTTTTCCTTTGAAGACATTTCGCTTCTCATGAAAGAAGCTTCTTCAGCTCTGAATGGATTCATACTCCTTGCAGACAGATGGCATTTGCATTCTTTTAGAGACTTGTTGAGGCCACCTGGAGGTTTATCTGTGTCTTGAGGGTTACTTGAATTAGTGCAAATGGCTGTGGAGCTTTCTCCAAACAGTTGAAAGGACTGTGTTGTAGACTGAAGATAGATAATGTCCTTAATGACTTGCTAAAAGATTGCAGATGACTAGCTGTCTGCAAGGAGTATACATCCTTCCATTCCCCACCATCCAGTCAGAGCTGAAGAAGCTTCTTGGATGAGAAGCAAAATGTCTTCAAAGAAAAACAAGAAAGACCAGTTGCCTCTTGAAAAAGCAACTTTGGGACAACCATGTCCTGGATGACTGAGAATCTCTATAGACATCTATTTGCAGATCTCTGTATTTTGTCTTCCAGCACTTTCTTTTCTATTCTGCCATCTCCAAGTACTGTCACCTCTACTATCCAGACTTCTTTTGTCTTTCATATCGATAATTGTTAAATCTGAGGTATTATGTGGCAGATACCTGTCAGTTTGAATTCTAAAGTCTCAGAGTAATTTAGCTTATTTATTTTCTATATTTTATGGTCCCACCAATTCTTGCTTGCAGGCAAATGGTATTTCTTGCATTGTTACTACTTAGTTGTGCTGTGGTTTGTAGTCGGTCTGTGCAGTGTTTTTGCAGCAGCTAACCAGGCAGTGGTCCACTGTTTCTTCAGCATCTTTGCAGAGGCAGCACTTGCTGCCTATCACTGTCTCCTCAATTCTGGCTTTCTTTGAATTTGTTCTTAAGGCTTGGCCTCATGTAGCTTTGTATGTGTTTGAATATACACCTCTGTTTCTTTCTACAGTTTTCCTGCTCTTAGCCATTGCCAGACCTTATTATTTTCTGCTTTGCCTGTTTTTTTTAAATTTAATGTACTGGCCAAATAATACTTTGTCTTTCCTTTGTCTGTTTTCTATTCTCTGTTTTTCATGTAGGCCAGTATTCAGTAAACCTTCCTGGTATATTAGCTTCAGTGCATTGCCTTTACTACCCATCAGATATTCTTCCAATTCCCTTGTTACTTTTGCATCTCTCTGATATACTTGCAATATTCTATGCCCACCCATGGTATTTTCCTTGGCAAGTAGAGTCTGTCAACTTTACTATGCAGATGAAGGCATGATCCATTGTCATTTTTTTTCTGGTTTTAATTCTGCTTTCTATCCTAGTAGTGTATCTAATGACAGGAATTGCCCAAGTATTAATTGCCTTGATCATATTTCCTGCGCTGAGTTTGAACTTTTAGATCGTCTTTACTGTCTTGATGATGCATTCATTTCTAACCTTTTTCTTGACTTCAACATGCTTGATATTGTCAGCTTAAAGGATACCTATATATTTGTAGCGATCTTCATCTAGACTCTCAAAGTTATTTCCAAAGGGCATTTTGATTCCTACAGTTTTTCACTATTTTTCCTGTTTGATAGTGACACATTTGTCCAGTCCAAATTTCATTTATGATATCTTCGCTGTACATATGACAGTGTAGAGCAACAATTTATTTTTATCATCATTATTTTTATTGTCCTCAAAGGGACATGCAGCTTAACATAGTATGACAGTATTCACATATAGGCTTAAGCCTATACATATAGGCTTAAGCATGTTTTCTCACTGGTTGACTTATATATTCACATTTGGTTTTTTAAAAGAGTACATTAATTTATATACAAGAGATGCCTTGGATTTTTTAAAATACTATCAAGGGAGAGCACAGGGCCTGTGATAATGAAGCTAAAAGGATAGCCTTAGTAAACTTTAGGTGGCTATTGCTATCAAGTGATCAGTAGACATGTGTCTTGAAGATGGACAAATTTAGTGATAGCATATGGTCAGAAAAAGTATTTACATAACTGTGAAAACTAAACCCCCATTTTCCTTTAAATGTCTTTGGGCTCTATCTCAGTGTAGCATTTATCTGCAGTGTTACTTTGGAAATAGGATATCTGATGACCAGCTTGATGTCTGTTAATATCTGGGTTGTGTTAGGCCTTTTAAAGTGGAAATGGTGCCACTCATTTCCAAAGCCTTAGTAAATTTACTGGATGAGAGTGATGATAAATAGCAATCCCAAAGGTGCTTTTTCAAGAGGCAACTGGAGTTTCTGGTTTTTCTTTGAAAACGTTTCACTTCTCATCCAAGAAGCTTCTTCAGCTGAAGAAGAGAGCTGTAGAAGCTTCTTGGATGAGAAGCGAAACGTCTTCAAAGAAAAACCAGAAACTGCAGTTGCCTCTTGAAAAAAGCACCGTTGGGACAACAATGACCCTCATGACTGAGACTCTCCATAGATAAATAGCAATGTTATTAAGTACTAAACTGGAAGAATTTTGGTCATGGGATTGATTTAGAGGTATGGCAAAAATTGTGGACACAAAATTATAAAATGACAATGTCTACTGCATATAAAGAAAATTTGTATAAGATGTTTTACAGATGGCACCTACCCCGACAAGAATTGCTAGAATGTTTAAGGACAAATCCAAAAAACGCTGGAAGTGGCATCAGATACCTGGTTCATATTGCCATATGTGGTGAACATGCATGGAAGCTAAGAGATACTGGACTAAAATACCACATGGTTGGAAAAAATGATCAAAAAACACATAGACTTTAAACCATAAATTTTTCTACTGGGGATTATACCTGAAACATATAGCAGAGAAGTGAAATATTTGATTGTGAATGTTGTAACAACAGCTAGGATTGTGTTTGCTAAAAATTGGAAAAGTGAGAAATTACCTATGCAAGATGAAATTATTCGAAAAATAGTGGAATGTGCAGAAATGAGTAAATTGACATTTGAAATTAGAGAACAGGAAAATAAACAATACTATAAGATATGGGATTTATTTTATCAATGGTTAGAAGGGAAGATACAATAAAAAAGATTTGAGAAAGGTTGTTATAAGGGAAATTTGGAATTAAATTGATTTAAGAGAATGCATGAATAATGTAATAAGAAAAGATTGGCATAATGTAAGATTAGATAAATTTATGACATGTATATGTTGAAATTGCACAAAAGATTTGTAATCTGTCCACCAACACACTGTATTTGGATTGAAGATGTTTTTATGTTTGTTTGTTGTAAAAAAAAAAGTACTAAACTGGCAGCATATTCTTTTTTCTTTGTTCTTGCTACTGCTTCCCAATATCCAGGAAAAAGGTGATTCTTGAATCTGAACTGTCTTGAATTTTAACTAATGGAGTAAAAAGATATTCTATGGCCATTTTTCTCTTGTCTTTTTTCAACTGAAATATTTCAAGATATTGTATTGGATTTGTTGTCATATCTCCAAAGAGTATTTTCCCGGCAAGTGAATATTTGCTACTCATCCAAAAAGCCTACACCTGAAAATGATTGAATAATCTTGTTATGATTGTTCAAATCTCTGAGGAAACCCTATCTACCCTTTCCACTCTCACTACCTCATTCTATCTACCCATGCTATATAGGGTACAAAAGCTATGCTATGTATCATATCTTTAGCTGTTTATCCTTATTCACCTGCTGCTGGATTTAGCTAAAATTTTATTATGGCAAGTTAGATGAAGAAGGGAAAAATTACCAGTTAGGGCAAATAAGGAGGTCTAACATTTGCTTTTTCTGTTCTCTCAATCAGATTGTAATTTAACAATTCTAATCGGTGTAATTATGCCATTATTAAAGGATAGTCCTGTGGTGTGAATTGTAATAATTAAGTTTTAATTACAGGATTTGGTAGGGTGACTCTCTACAACCAGGTGTGTGCGAAATATAAAACCCAACATGTATTATGAAGCAAGACAACACTGACTGAGAATTTGGTGAATTGCAAGATCAGACTAAAGAAATGATCTAATAGTTGATTGATATCACCTGGTTTTTAAAATGTCATTGTCACTTTTCTGAGCCATTAAAACTGGGCATGTTATGTCTAAAAATGTTTCTTTAAATATATCATTTAGCCTTTTTTCAAAAATTTCATATATGAAATTAATTTATTGATTTCAAAAATAAGAGGCTAGGATTCCATTTGTTTGGAAACATTCCCAGTTACATTCCCGTTTATTTCTTAATAGGTAACCTGTGAAATACTGATGGTCACAAAAGAACGTGTCAAATTGTAATATCTTATTTGAATAGGTTATATTCAGATTTGTGGTGACAATCTATCTTGGATTATTTAGATTTCCACCCATCACTATTTTGCCTAAGAAAAACCAGTGGTCCACTTTGACCTCAAAATATATGTTAAGTTACAATTTGATGATCATTTTCCAGAATGGCTCAGAATATAGTGTATCCCACTGACTCAAACAAATTCTATGCAACTGTAAATTAGAAAGTAGTGGGGATAAATTCAGCTTTCAGCATTTCTGTTTGAACGGTAAATGCCTTGGCTAATAAAGCTTGCTTCCAATGTTGGCCTAAAATAGTTCTTTTTTTTAGTGTAAGCAATGGATGCATCATTATTCAGATTTTGCAAACAGGGATGGGACAGAACTTGCCTACTGTTTGCAATCTACCCTGGTTAGCAAGAGATAAGTTACTCTGACCTGAGGTATAATATTGTAAGCAATCAGGTTTCATGTAACAAGATTTATGTTATGTATAAAATTAGTAGTCACAATGAAAACAATATAGCATGAATCAAATATATTTCCTAACCAAGTAGATTTAATTTTATGTACAGATGGATAATGCTCAATTTCTTTCTGTTTTTCAGAAATGTGCCACTCGCCATTTGCTCATCAATGGTTATTGTCACACTTGGCTACGTCTTAACTAATGTGGCCTATTTTACAACTCTCAGCCCTGAGGATATGCTAATCTCCAAGGCAGTGGCAGTGGTAAGTCGTGGTAAAAATGCATATAGGACATTAGGGAGCATTATAATACATTGAAAATAAATCCTTTGACTATAAGGGAAGAACTGAATTTATAGGATCTATATTTTAATATTAAAGAATATATATATTAGTAATTTCTGGTTTTGTTTTTTTTTGTTAGACTTTTTCCGAACGTCTACTGGGAAATTTTTCCTTAGCTGTTCCTATTTTTGTTGCACTTTCTTGCTTTGGATCTATGAATGGTGGTATATTTGCAGTTTCAAGGTAAGTTATTCTTTTGCTAATCAAAGTAAAATAAAAGTGAATGGAACATAGAAGTATACTGTGTATCCATATATGCACATGCATACTAGAATTATTTCTTCATATGTAAATATCACTGATAGTCTAATAATTGAATAAATACAGAGAGAATATTGTACTTTTCCTTTAGGTTTAGCTGGCACTGAACAGCCGAATAGTAAAATGAGTGAAAGCAATAGAAAAATGTACATTATTGCACAAAATCTATTTTAAATAGATTTATTATTATTATTGTTCTCATTACCTGGTACAATTTCACTGATATATGTATAAATTATCTGCAAAAGTAAAATAAAGCAGTGCTCAACTATTCCTGTTTTTGAATGCTGACAAAGATGTAGGTTCAAAATAGGTTTTAGAAGTTTTTTTCCATGAGCTTCTAAATGTGCTTTCTAAAATTCTTTAATTCAGCTTCTGATGCTTGCATTGCATAGAAACAAATAGTACTATTGAGGATAACTTTGAATGTATTCTGCATCTCTGGTGAACTGCTTCAATTAATCTTGGTAATGAGCATCTTTAAAAGCTGTCCAAATTTATTTTCCCATCAGGATGTTCTACGTTGCATCCCGTGAGGGTCACCTTCCAGAAATTCTCTCCATGATTCATGTTCGCAAGCACACTCCTCTACCAGCTGTCATTGTTTTGGTAAATCATATAAACAAATGGCTTTTTATCAACACTGTATAACATGGTCCTGCTCGGAAGCATTCAAATGTAACTTAAACACTACTTGAAATGTGGTTATTTATTTCTGTTTCACTATGTTTGGAGGGGTGGAACATAAATAATGAGATGATGTATTCAAGAACTTTCTGCTAGTTGCCCTTAACTCTCATAGGCTAGCACTTAAATCAAGTGCTGTATTTTATTTGAAGGTTGAATGAGAGTGATTAATTAAACTCTCAATGGAATGATTCTTCCTAGATCTGAGGAAGACCAGTGAAATTCTAAAGACAGGCTATATGCTAATGTGCTGCTTTGAAGATCTGAAGTTACATTCTAAATATTTAGAAGAAAAATGTAAACAGCAGTGATAGATAAACAGCATTATCCCTCCTCTCATGGTGCTAATTCTAGGTAATTTATATACAGATGTATATAACTGCCTTTTTTATATCACTAATCTGCAATGATGAAATGAGGTGGCACGTTGGATAAAGGACCATAATTTTATTGATGACAATGAAAATGTATTACAGAGCCTGCAATTGGATAAAGTGGAGGAATACACACTGCTTTCTCACTGTCACAGCTATCAAATCCAATGAACAATACAAAAATCCTGTCAAGCTGGATAGCTTTAACCTTTAACTAATACAATAGTTTTGGTCAATTTAATAAGCACTTATAAGTATAAGTTAATCAGGTTGCAGCACAAATATCTTCTTTCATGACTGTATATAGAGAGAGTGAATTGACTGAAGAGAATAGGGTTGGATGCTCTTATACCCAGTGTATGGCATCTCATTGCAGAAACAGCATAATATTAGAAAATTAATTATTCATTGCTAGGCAGTGGAGAGAGATCAGAAATGGACATGGGTACAAGCTCACATCCAGGTGTATATTGTGGTGGGGTGATTAGGCCAGTAAACATTACTGCTCTTTACATCAGTAGTCTGTGCCTCACCAGTCATTTTAGTCTGATTTACTCCCTATTAGAAAGTGGCAAACAAGACCTATCTACTGAATAATTTGGCAACTTTTCACTAATAACATCGGTCAAATTTACTGAGGTTTGGACACTGAGGTTTGGGCAGGAGATGAGACATGACAAACATAGAATCTTGCAATCTTAATCTGGCATCAATTTTATTTTGTGAATTCTGAGTACTTGGATTGGGTGCTGGACAGTATGAGCTTCAACATGTATGGGCTGCATTCATACTCAGCCAGTCTCCTTTGGGATGATAGGATCAAGTTCAGTGAGATTGCTAATGCTCTTCTCTTCGCAAAGCCATCTCTGGATCCTGTCATTTCGGATACCAATCTTCTAGTGCAGGGGTCTCCAACCTTGGTCCCTTTAAGACTTGTGGACTTCAACTCTCAGAGTTTCTCAGCCAGCTTTGCTGGCTGAGGGACTCTGGGAGTTGAAGTCCACAAGTCTTAAAGGGACCAAGGTTGGAGATCCCTGGTCTAGTGTACAATATTCTTCTGTGGAAAAGATTTTGGAGACAATGTTAGAACTCCAATTACAAGTGTCTCAAAGAAGTGTATTAACTGATTATTTTTTCCAGTAAAAGGCGGGAGGGGGAGAAAATTCAATGTGGTTTATGGTGTATCCACTGCAATGTAATAAGCAACAATTTGTGCACCAATGAAGCTTTTTTATTTTTAAATTATTTTTCAGCATCCTCTCACTATGATCATGCTCTTTACCAGTGATCTCTACAGCCTCTTGAACTTCCTCAGTTTTGCAAGATGGCTTTTTATAGGATTGGCAGTTGCCGGGATGATCTATCTCAGATATAAACGTCCTGATATGCCTCGTCCTTTCAAGGTAACCATGGTTGTTATTATTATTATTATTATTATTATTATTATTATTATTATTATTATTATTATTATTATTATTATTATTATTATTAATTCGATTTTTATACCGCCCTTCTCCCGAAGGACTCAGGGCGGTGTACAGCCAAGGTAAAACAAGAAGTACAATATACAATAAAAATACAGATTAAAAAACTTATTATATAGTGGCCTAAAAACTTTAAAATATATAAAACTAAAAAACCCCTTAAAATTAATAATAGAAATTTAAAACCAATAAAATTTAAGCCAGCCCCGCGCGAATAAATAGATGTGTTTTCAGTTCGCGGCGGAAGGTCCTAAGGTCAGGTATTTGGCGTAAACCCGGGGGAAGTTCGTTCCAGAGGGTGGGAGCCCCCACAGAGAAGGATCTTCCCCTGGGGGCCGCCAGCTGACATTGCTTGGCGGATGGCACCCTGAGAAGTCCCTCTCTGTGAGAGCGTACGGGTCAGTGGGAGGCATGAGGTAACAGCAGGCGGTCCCGTAAGTACCCAGGCCCTAAGCCATGGAGCGCTTTAAAGGTAGTAACCAAAACCTTAAAGTGGACCCGAAAGGCCACAGGTAGCCAGTGCAGTCTGCGCAGGAGCGGTGTTACACGGGAGCTACGCGAAGCTCCCTCTATCACCTGCGCAGCTGCATTCTGGACTAACTGAAGCCTCCGGGTGCACCTCAAGGGGAGCCCCATGTAGAGAGCATTACAATAATCCAAGCGAGAGGTAACGAGTGCATGAGTGACTGTGCACAAGGCATCCCGATCAAGGAAGGGGCGCAACTGCCGAACCAGGCGAACCTGGTGGAAGGCCCTCCTGGAGACGGCCGTCAAATGATCTTCAAATGACAGCCGTTCATCCAGGAGAACACCTAAATTGCGCACCCTATCCTTTGGGGCCAATAACTGGTTACATGACTGTTTTCCATAAACAGGTTTTGTTCAAACCAAGCCGTGTATTTAAAAAGAGATCACCTAATGAAAATATCCTCTTTTTTGGTTGCTCATACATTCATATGAATTTATCTGTTCTCTGAAAATATATACTGAGGCCTTGCTTAGGAAGAGCCCCAAACAAGATGGTATTATGTCACCAATCCAACAGCACGGTATTTTCTTATCTTCAACAGTGTCCAACACAATTATGTTAGTAATCCAGCTTGGGAGCCCAACAGGTTTGGTGGCAAATGTAGCCACATTCTTCAGCATCAAACTGAGGAACTCATGAGGAATTGTTAAAAAATATTGACAGTTCTTCAGTCATTATGTCATATGGCAGTTGCCTGAATTGGTTCTGCTTCTTTTAGGGATTATGTATCATAGTTACACGTTAAATGATTTCAGTGTTAGTTAAAGAACACAGCTTGCAGTCCTTCCAATCATAGAACATATTTTGCTCAATATTACTTGATACAGTAATCTTGATCATTGTTTTATATTGCTCCATGATACAAAAATTATTTCCCCCTTAATTTAATTTTAGTTTTATTTTCAATAGTTCATTGGGATTTTATTGTTAATGGTCTAGTGGTTACAGCACCAGATTGGAAGTTAAAAGAATATAAATCCTGCCATAGGCATGAAAGCCAGCTAGATTACTTTGGGCCACTCAGTCTCTGTCAGTCCAACTCATCTTAGAGGTGGTTGTTGTAAAGAAAATAGGAGGAAGAAATATTAGGTATGTTTTCGGTCTTGAGTTATTTATAAACAATAAAACTAAATACAAAAATAAAAAATAAGCTAAAAAAAATAAAAAAGCTAAAATAAAATCTAAAAAAAAATGGTTTTGTTTTGCCAATAAAGAGCATTATATCATTCTTGAAAACTGAAGTGTTTAATTACATATTGTATGTTTTCCTTTATTTTAAAATAGATTCCAGGTTTTTTAAAATTTTAAAATATTTTTGATTTCTGTGAATAAAGAAGTATGGAGTATTATAAGCACACCTTGCTATCAGAACTTGTTATTCATTTCTAAAATGCCATTTAACCTGGCAGTCTTTAGCCTGATTATTTATTGATTTGGGGGAGCTGGGAAGTTAATCAATATATAGTGAGGAGTTTTAAATCATAGACCATAACCTGAAAATTTCGTTTCATTGTAAAACTGATTCAAATAGACAATTCTAAAATATTACATTCTGATTGTCATTGCTTGTGCATTATCATTTAAAATGATGGTAAACTAGCAAAGCAAAAAAAAAAAAATGCTGGGGAAAACATTATACAAGCCTTTCAAGGTACAGTTTGCACAGATTTGTGAGAATATCTGATTGGCCTTACTGTATGGGACTAAGCATTTTGTTTTTCACAGTGCAGATGCCTTTGTGGTGTTTGCGAGCAAGACACAGATGCAACCGCTCTTCCACTGTTGTTTTTATCATACTGTTGAACTTGTGGGTTCAGGTGTAGAGATAACACAGAGTCTCAAAACTAATAGCCATTGACAGAACTGGTCTTCATAAATTAATGCAATTTTCTATTTTTTTTATTTATTTAACCAATTTCTAAGGCTGCTCACTCATAAATGACTGTGAGTGACTTACATTCATTCAAAACAACATTAAAAGAGAACTGCACCATGAAGAAAAAACCAAAATATAAAATACATAAAAATTGTTACAATTACATAGCAATCAGTGATGCCACACGTTGCCTACCCCAGTTTAGACACCTTGGTCTGAAATGCCTTTCAGAAAGCAAGGTCAAAGGCACATGGATTTCAGGGCAAATACTGTTTCAAAAGGCAGGTGCAACTACAAAGAATACTTTCAGTCACATGAGATGACATTGCTTTAATCAATGGGATTCAGAACATACCAACTCAGACAGGTCTTAAATAGACAATTGAAAAGAGAAGGTCTTGCAAATACCCAGATCTTATATCATGGAAGGCTGTATGGATGACTACCAGTACCTTGAATTGTATTCAGCGGTTGATGGCCAGCATAACTTTGAAAATATTTGTTTACATAGACACACCATTTACTGGTTTAAAGATATCCTTCCAATTTTTAACCACATCAACCATTTTATTCCACTGAGAAAAGTGACAATGGTATAGAACTTGTTATTAATTAAACCACCGCTGGGATGCATGTTGAATAAAAATGCGTTTAGTTTCCTTTTCTTTTAATAGTCACTTGCATTTTTTTAAATTTACATTTATATCCCGCCCTTTTCCGAAGACTCAGGGCGGCTTACAGTGTATAAGGCAATAGTCTCATTCTATTTGTATATTTACAAAGTCAACTTATTGCCCCCCCAACAATCTGGGTCCTCATTTTACCTACCTTATAAAGGATGGAAGGCTGAGTCAACCTTGGGCCGGGCTTGAACCTGCAGTAATTGCAGGCTACTGTGTTCTAATAACAGGCTCCTTACAGCCTGAGCTATCCACGGCCCTTTGCATTGCATTGGTCTTCCTGAATATCCACGTTTTTTCAAAGTTATAGAGTGTCACTATATTTTAATTGTCATGGAATGTTGAATACTATTGATATTTAATAGCTAAATTTAGATTATAATAGTAATTGTTTGGAATGTTTTCCAGGTGCCGCTGTTTATTCCTGCTCTGTTTTCCTTCACTTGTCTCTTCATGGTTGCACTGTCACTTTATGCTGATCCGGTTAATACTGGCATTGGTTTTGCAATTACAATGACAGGAGTCCCCGCCTACTACCTCTTTATTATATGGGACAAGAAGCCAACATGGTTTAGGCGATTTTTAGGTGAGTGAATTTTGAGCAAAACTGATTTTTTTGTATTTTTATTTATGTATTTATTTATTTATAACATTTATAAGCCACCTATCTTACCTTTTATAAAAAGAATAACTTTACAGCAGAGAATTTAATTTTTTCCTACTTTAGTATTCTCATATCACACAAGTCATCATCTTTTTTAATCTAATGTACTGGATAAGTTGTTGCACTGGTTTAATTAGAGAGTAGGTTTTATTAATAGATCTCATCACACAATTTATAATTTGGAACACAACTGCATTTCCCTTTCGAATTCTCTTTCCATAAAAAAAAGTGGCTCTCTAGTTGTCTGTCCTGTGCTCATAAAACCATCTTCATCTGTGTCTATCAAATGAAATATGCTGGCTGGTAATTCCTAAAATTTGTTGAGAAAGGAGACAATTCATTTGGTAGGTATATGTTCCTGTAAGCATGCAATGGATTTTTTTCTTCTGTACTTTCTCAACGATAGTGCCTTTTTCCAAGTATATTAGAGATTATAATATGACAACTGAATAATTGTATGGAAATGTCTTTGAGTGTATAGCAGTGCATTATTTTTATATGAATTGTAGAAAAGAAACCAGACATTTCCTCACATTTATGACTTTATCTCATCAAACTCACAATTCCTTTTCTGCTGTTAATAATATAATTGATTTTTGAATGAATATCAGTGGTTTTTATTATTGGCCACTAGGAATAAATCTAAAAATAACTTCAGTCTTACTGGAATTCATCAGGTACAGATTATAGTTAATATTATATCTTATACAGCTCAAAACTCACTATTGGGAGTTAGTCCAATGTGATTTTATGCAGTGCACCAGATTGACCTTGGTTGCCAAAGAGTGATAGGAAGGAGGGGTGTCAAACTCAGGGGTGTCAAACTCAAGGCCCACAGGCCACAACCAGTGTGCGGGGTACTTAAATCCGGCCCATGAAGCCTGGAAATATCAAAGGTGAGGCCTCTTCACAGCTCATTTTTGTCTGGCAGAGTGATGCTGGAGGCCAGGGAGACTGAAAATGGGCCACACAGAGATCTTTTAGGGCTTCCATGCAGCCCATTTTTGGTCAGCAGAGTGCTGCAGGAGGCCATGGAGGGCGAAAGTGCCCCCTGTGCCCCCTTTTGGCCAGTAAAGTGCTGCAGGAGGCCAATCATGCCGAAAATAGCAACCCCACTTCCCATTTTAGCCAGCAGAGTGCAGCAGGAGCCATCTGTCCCAACTCTCCCCCCACCCCCCGCTTCCTGCCTGGCCCCCAGAGTACTACAGTGCTGATCCAGCACTCGAAGAAATCCAGTTTGACATCCCTGATAAAGACAATCTATAAGTATGTACTCATTTTTCTGAACTCTTAGTTCCATGATAATACTACCAAGATAGAAGACTAGTTTAGTATATATTTCTGTGGTTTATATATCTTACTGACCCCAGAAATCAGTGCAGGACACTTTGGCCATAATTGAGACTTAGCCAATACATTTTAATTAGTTCAAAACTCACTCTCTACTCTTATGTTAAGGCCACTTTGGTGCAGGATATGGCATTATGTTTAAGTTGATGAGCACAGATACTAGTTAAGCATTAGAAAGAAATTTTTAGGAGCAGAGTGTCAGCTCTATACAGCCAGTTTCCAAGAAAGATAAATTCCTTTTACCTGGGCTGAGACAGAAGCCAGGTAGTCTTCTGTCAGGGATCCTTTAATTTGCACTCCTGCACAGAAGAGGATGTTGGCCTTGAAGGGCTCTTTCAATAGAAATTCCTATGAACATCTCAGCCTCTAGCTTTTCAATTAATTTTTTGAAACATTTTCAGCTGAGACCATTAGGAATCTTTTATACCACAAAGCTAATTTTGGCCTGGGGGACAATGTCAGAGTTATAATGGGTAGGAATGTATAATCCATAAAATTTCTTCCTATGTATTGCAGTCCTAATGAAAACCCTAGTACCTGTGATTCTTCTAAAAAGAAACCCCTTAATGTAGCTGCAATTAATTTTAATTAGCTATGCTTTAACACATACGGTTGTTGCTACTCCTGCAGAAAGAAAAATCTCCAGTCTGTGTAATGGTGTTTTTGCATGTGTGTATATGTGTGTGTGTGTGTGTGTGTGTGTGTGTGTGTGTGTGAGTGAGTGAGAGGTATACAGGCTAACAAGCTATTTTTCAAGAATGTGAAATTTTGGACCATATATCCAAAAATGGTAATTAAAAGATGGTTACTAAATTATATCAATGTATAAAGTTATTATATATAAATATATGTCTAAAGTTGCATCTTTTTAAAATTTTCAATACCTACAATTAAAAAATCACTGTATGATCGTCAAAATATCTTCATAGCTTTATTTATTTACTTACTGTATATATATTCATAAGTATTGTTTTCTTCAAATAATTTATATAAACATAAGAAATATTTATTTTATTTATTTATTTATTTATTTTAAGAATTTGTTTCATAAGAAATAAAACAAAACTTGTGTGTTGGGAATCACTGTTACTTATCTAACCTTATGTCTGTAGGATTCTGTAGTTATTTCTCTCTGCCTAAGAAGAGTCTTTGTATTTTATTCTTTCATCAGGTATTTACAATTTCACAAGCTGTTGAGTTGTAGTTTCATAAATCAGTTTGGCCACAGGATGCCAGTGTTGAACCATTAAATTTAAGTAAAAAGCATAATACTTTTGAGATTTCTGCTCGATAACAATGCAGTGATTTTTTGAGCATTGTGACTGTTATTGTTTTTCTGGCAGGAGAAAATATAAATACCATAAATGAAACACACAGATTCTAAAAACCCAGTTTAAATTCAGAATACAAAATAGTTTGTAATTAGAATGGTATACTTCCATCTCATGGATATCATCTTTGGCAATCTAATAGTTAAGGAGACAAATATATATATATATATATATATGATTTTTCTAAAAATAGTTTTCAGGAATAATTAAATGGTTTTAAGTAAGAAAGAGAACACATGAACTAGTTGAGTGGGACATTCACAGATGCAAAATTGCAATATAAATCAATTTATTTCAACTTTAAAACCATTCACAGATGCAAAATTGCAATATACGGTAAATACATTTATTTCAACTTTAAAAGCAAATGAACATGATGGAACCAAAATATATTGAAACATCTTGGCATACTTTAATGTTGTTGTTTTTTTGCATGTAAAAATCTGATTTTAAGGAACAGAAGGCGCTATTAGACAGGTAGAATAGGAAATTCTGCCCTAAATTCCAATAATAGCTTAAAAAATTTTTTTTTACATTTATATCTTACTTTTCCCATAAGGAATGGCAAATAGTATGTAGGGACAATACTACTTTTTATTCTAAGAACAATCCTATGTAGTAGTTGTTTAGAATGAGAGAAAACAACTGTCTCAAAGACACTATAGATGAAATAAATCTAACAGAAACAGGTAATTATAATTGCAATACATCTAATGTGCTATTGAGAGTAAGCATTTGCCAGGTTATTTTTTAATTAATTTAATTTATTTTTCTATTAATTTGTAAATGCTATCTTCTTAAAATTTTAATAAGATTCAAATTCTAAAAAAAATGAATCACCAGACTGATTTTATCTACATTTTATGCAACACATATTTTGGATTTGAATCAAACTGTCAATTGCTTTGTTTGAATTCTATGTCTGTATTATCTCTTTCTCTGTCTATAGTCCTATTCCAAATGTTCTGGGGAAAAAAAACCTATTTGAACTTACATCTGAATAAACAGTAACAGACTCTCATATATTGTTCTTTCACAGACAAAATGACATCAGTGTTGCAAATAATCTTAGAAGTTGTTCCAACAGAAGATAATCCAGATTTGTGATCTTCAGCTAGAAGAATCTGCATTGCTAGACAACCATCCAAGTTCTTCATTGATTGAATGAACATTTTTGTTTTTTGCCAAAATGGCTTTTAAAAAAGTTTTACTGGAAAAGTTATATTGGGGCATCAGTTTTAACCTGATACTTGATGAAAACTTTAAATGGAATTATTATGGATGTATGTATATACATACATAAAAAAAGTTATCTGATACTGTATCAACAGTTTTGTAAGCAACTGTTCTAAAACTGTTTTAAATAATGTTTATCTTCTCTGCAAATGGAGTTGATATGATATTTTCTATATTTTAAATGTATAAGATGTCCAATTTTTCTTACTGATATTTACTAAGAACATTTGTTTTAAAAATGTTCATCATAGCTGGAAATATTAGAATGGATGATATGTGAATTCTCCATGCTGGACCTAATGTAGGACAACAGTAAAAGAACTGTATTAATACAAAATTATTCCATTATTTATTCTTTTTTAAAAGAAACACTTTATGGTTTATTGGTCACATTACTGCATTAAAAACAATTCTAATTTCCCCTTAATCAGTTGTGGTTAAGACTCCTGAATTGTTCTGACACCCAAAAAACATACCAAATGATGGACAGAAGAACATTCTAAGTGATTTAGGCAGATTTGCTCCATTTTACTGTCTCTTTATTGCAAATCAACACAAATTCACTATTTATTTGAGGTTCTCAATTTTACTGTCTTGTTATTGAAAATCAGCATAAATACACCATTCGTTTGAAGAGCTTTGAACCAACTTTAAAAACCACTACAAAAATATATGCCACTAAATAAAGATTGAATGCACTAATTACCACATCAAACAAGAAGAAGACCTTCTGCACACAAAATCGCGCTTTCTATAATTTTGTAAACAACAAACTTAAAGACTCGAGATCCATCCCACCCCTTAATGGATCTAACGGTAAAGAATGTAATGATGGAACAGTTAAAGCAAACCTCTTTAACACATTCTTCAGCTCAGTCTTTGTTAACAGTAATGACTCATACCCAACATTCCCCAGTCGTACCAACAATGCTTACAACGATCTTATACAAATAGATTTCACAGAAGATAATGTTGAAAAGGCCCTTCACAGACTGAAACTATCTCTATCTATTGGACCTGACGGTCTATGTGCATACTTCTTAAAAAAGCTTTCCACAAATATAGCAGAACCCCTAAGCATAATCTTTGAAAAATCTTTCAGGACCAGCTCCCTTCCCAAACTATGGTCACTAGCCACGGTCATCCCTGTCTTCAAAAAAGGAGACCCCAGCCTAGTTGAAAATTACAGACCAATTTCTTTATGCTGCGTCACCTGCAAAGTAATGGAATCAATCATCAACCAATCCATTACCCTCCACCTAGAAACAAACAACCTACTCTCTAATAAACAATTTGGTTTCAGAAAAAAATTATCCTGTAATTTACAACTTCTTCACTGCAAAAACATCTGGACTACAAATCTTGATCAGGGCAAAGCAACAGATGCAATTTACATAGACTTCTGTAAAGCTTTTGACTCAGTGGTACATGACAAACTTCTCCTAAAACTAAAATCCTACGGCATCTCCGGACCCCTCCACAATTGGATATCAGCGTTCCTGTCAAACAGACAACAAGTGGTCAAAATAGGCAGGGCCCTATCAAATCCAGCTCCTGTCAATAGCGGTGTCCCCCAAGGCGGTGTTCTAGGACCAACACTCTTCATATTATACATTAATGATGTCTGTGACCATATTATAAGTAATTGTGTTCTCTTCGCCGATGATGTTAAACAATTTAACACTACCAACAATGCGGCTACCCTTCAAAAAGACCTTGATTTTGTGTCGGAATGGTCAAAAATTTGGCAACTCCAAATCTCAACCAGAAAATGTGTATTTAAGGGGCGTGCCTAAGAGCACAAAAGTGCCTACCGTTCCTGTCCTATTGTTCCCTTCATTATATCAAATTAATATAGTTGATGCATATTTTTTTTACTTATATATATATATATATATTTTCTTCAAGATATGTCGTTTTATTTATGACAATGTTTGTGTATACTGTTGTGACAAAAAGAAATTTTAAAAAATGCTGTCTTACACATTGGAAAAAAGAATCAGAACACTGAACACAAGCTTGATGGACATTATCTTGTTGATGACCCTCACCCCGTCAAAGACCTTGGAGTTTTCATATCAAATAATCTAAGTGCCAAAGCCCACTGCAACTAGGCTTTAAATCCTGATAACATCAAATGAACAAACAAATGAGTTTGCCTACAGTGCAGCAGCTATAGTAATGGAAGAACTGGGGATTCAACAGCCGCAGCCCCCTAGAAAATTGACTGGGAAACTGCAGTGGAAAATCAGGTTGGAGTTGAAAATCAAGAGCCTGCAAGCAGATGCAAGCAATTTGAAGAATTGGCAGGAGAAAAAGCTGAAGAATAGTAAGATCAAGAAACATCTGATAAAAAAATACAGGCTCGGCATAAGAAAAATTGACGAAGCATTGAAAATTGTGAAGCAGCAGATAACAGCAACAGCAAGAAAAATCGAAAGATACGAAGCCAGAATCATCCAGTAGAAACAAAATCAATTGTTCCAATCAGACCAAAGTCGGTTCTATCAGAGTCTGAACCAGATGGGGGATATGAAAATTGAAAAACCTGAGAAAACGGCAACAAGCCAGTTTTGGAAAGACCTGTGGGAGACTGAGAAAGGTTATAACAAAAATGCTGGGTGGATCAGAGACTTTGAGATGAAATTCTCCAAGAACAAAATGGACCAACTGAAAATAACTACTGAAATGATAAGCAACAGAGTGAAGAAAATCAAGAACTGGACATCACCTGGCAAAGATCAGTTGCATGGCTTTTGGCTCAAATACCTGACCAGCCTACATGGAAAAATGGCCGAACAGTTCAATGAGATGCTGCAGACAGAAACATCAGTGAATGGTTAGCAGCCGGGAAAACTTATTTGATAAAGAAGGATCCAGCAAAAGGGGCAACACCTGCAAATTACAGGCCAATAACGTGTCTGCCAACCATGTTCAAGCTGTTGACCAGCATCATAGCTGATAGGATCCAAGACTACCTAGAAGCAAATAATATCTTGCCAGTAGAGCAGAAAGGAAACAAACAAGGAAGCAGAGGAACAAAAGATCAGCTCCTGATTGACAAAATGATTCTAGAAAACTGCAAAAGCCGAAAAACAAATCTGCATACAATTTGGATTGACTACAAGAAAGCATTTGATTCACTACCGCACAGTTGGATCATCAAGTGCCTGGACATCATCGGAATATGCAAGTGCATTGTAATTTCATTGAAAATGTGATGAAGCACTGGAAAACGGAACTGTTTATTGGAAGTGAAAACTACAGACTGGTCAACATCAAAAGAGGGATATTCCAGGGTGATTCTTTGTCACCTCTGCTGTTCATCATTGCTATGATCCCCCGTCAACAATTTTACAGAAAACTAACCTGGGTTATCAAACTGCTAAAACTTCACAGAAAATCTCTCACCTGCTGTACATGGATGACCTGAAGCTATACGGAAAATCAGAAATTGAAATCCAGTCACTGACCAATACAGTTCAAGTTTTCAGCACTGACATCAGCATGGAGTTCGGCCTGGACAAATGCGCCACAGTGGCACTGAAGAAAGGAAAGATAGTAGAAAGTGATGAAATTGAAATGCCCAATGGACAAACCATCAAGAGTAACAAATCCGAAGCCTACAAATACCTGGGCATAATGCAGCTGAAAAATATCAAGCATGGGCAAGTGAAAAATGTGGTCAGCAAAGAATACATGCAAAGGGTCAGGAAACTTCTAAAAAGTAAATGAATGGTGGTAACACCATCATAAACAGCTGGGCCATACCCGTTATCAGATACACTGCTGGAATTGTAAACTGGACACAGGCAGAGCTGGACAGCGTGGATAGGAAAACAAGAAAACTGATGACCATACACTATGCGCTGCATCCATGTAGTGACATTGACAGGCTATATTTGCCCAGAAAGGTAGGTGGCAGAGGACTTTTGCAAGTGAAGCAGACAGTTGTAGAAGAGAAACATGCTCTGGCAGATTATGTGAAAGACAGTGTTGAACCAGCTTTGATGGAGGTCAACAAGAGGAAGCTGCTAAAAGTACAGCAAACCAAGTATCAATATAGGAAAACAGCGATGCAAGCTCGAGCTGACAGCTGGTGTATCAAAGCACTGCATGGACAGTTCCTTGAAAAGATCCAAGGAAAAGTAGATAAGGAAAAGACCTGGTTATGGCTGACAAATGGAACATTGAAGAAAGAAACAGAGGGTCTGATTCTTGCGGTCCAAGAACAAGCCATTAGAACAAATGTAATCAAAGCCAGAATAGAAAAATCTGCTGATGATCCCAAATACAGACTCTGGAAAGAAGCGGATGAAACCATTGATCACATACTGAGCTTTTGTAAGAAAATAGCTCAGACTGACTACAAACAATGTCACAACACAGTTGCTCAGATGGTCCACTGGAACTTGTGTCATAACTACCATCTGCCTGTAGCAAAGAACTGGTAGGTTCAATCAAAGTGATTGAAAATGAGCATGCAAAACTACTGTGGGATTTCCGAATACAGACTGATAAAGTTTTGGAACACAATAACCCAGATATCACGATTGTGGAAAAGAAAAAAGTGTGGATAGTCGACATTGCTATACCTGGTGACAGCCAAATCGATGAGAAACAACTTGAAAAAGTCACCAGATATCAAGCTTTGAGAACTGAATTGCAGAGACTCTGGCATAAACCAGTGCAGTTGGTTCCAGTGGTACTTGGCACACTGGGAGCTGTGCCTAAAAACCTAGGCAAGCACTTAAAAGCAATTGGCACTGACAAGATCACCATTGGTCAGCTGCAGAAGGCCACCACCTTACTGGGATCTGCTCGTATAATTCGCCAATACATCATGCAGTCCTAAACGCTTGGGAAGTGTTCAACTAGTGATCTGTGATATGAAATCCAGCATAGTTATCTCGTTTGCTGTGTATACTGTCATTTTGTGTAAATAAAATAATACAATCTTAGTAAATAGTTTGACAGTGTTGTGGGAATTAGTTGTTTAGCAGAGTAGGGCATTTGAGAAAAAAGTGACCTTGTGTCTAATTCTTCTGGTGTGCAGTGCTCTATAGCATCATTTTGAGGGTAGAAGTTGAAACAATTTATGTGCAGGATGTGAGAGGTCTGTAGATACTTTCTCAGTCCTCTTTTTGACTCATGCAGTATACAGGTCCTCAATGGAAGGCAGGTTGGTAGCAATAGTTTTTTCTGCAGTTCTAATTATCCTGTGTCTGTCTTGTTGGGTTGCAGAGCCAAACCAGACAGTTATAGAATGCAGATGACAGATTCAATCATTCCTCTGTAGAACTGAATCAGCAGCTCTTTGGGCAGTTTGAGCTTTCTGAGTTGGTGCAGAAAGAACATTCTTTGTTGTGCTTTTTTGATGTCGTTTTTGATGTTAGGTGTCCTTTTTAAGTCTTGAGATATGATAGAACCTAGAAACTTGAAGGCCTCTACCGACCTTTTTACTGACCTTGGAAGAATGGAAGGCTGAGTCAACTTCAGGATTGAACTCCAGACTGTGGGCAGAGTTTGCCTGCAATATTACAGTTTAACCATTGTGCTACTAGGGCTTCTTCTAGCCCAGAGGTTCCCAATCTTTTTCGCCCGCGGCTCCCCCGGAAATCCGACCTGCAACTGCGCATGCGCACCAGACGCGCCCACGGCTCCCCCGGAAATCCGACCTGCAACTGCGCATGCGCACCAGACGCGCCAGAAATGGCGCATCAGCGCCGGACCCAGCGGGCGCAGATATTCCGCGGCGCCCCCATGACGATAGCGCGGCTCCCTGGGGAGCCGCGGCTCACAGTTTGGGAATCACTGTTCTAGCCTATAAACTTATACATTGGCTTACAGCTTTGTGTTTTTGTGAACCCATTAATTTTGTCTATTGAACAAATCATGATTAAGAAAGCAAGGGCTTGACACCATGTGCAAATCTGATCACTTTTCACTTGATTTTGCTGCAAAATTTTTATTTATTCAAAATTTTCTAAAGCTGCACATATCAACAATTCTGGCTGGCTCTTTTGTCTTTTCCTTTCTTTGCTTTAATATTTGAAACAGGCAGTTGTTCAAGGCAACTTTATTGATGTTGACTGCATTCTGTTCAATATCTTTCTGGTTTTTTGTTTTTTTGTTTTTTTGCATTTAGCAACACTGCATTAAGAAAAATAGTTTCAGGCATCACTTTTTTTTTGTAAGATTAGTGGCCCCAAAACAGGTTCTATATCCTTAGAGAGGTTGCCTTCTTCATTAATTATGCACTTTTATATTCTGCACACATTGAATTATTTGTAAAGTAATAGTGTGACTTTTAGAAAGGCACACAAGAGGCTTATTATTCTAATTAATAATTCCATCACATGAAAATTTACAATCATTATAATAATACAAAATTATATTAATGAGGTACCGAAGGAGAATAGTTTGCAAAGATATGTATAGCTAAATGAAACCCAAGAGATAAATAACACTGACTGGTAAATAAATGGATAGCGACGACCACTGACTGAAGGCAAAAGGTCCAAATCTCTAACTATTGCAGCACAATACCGCATGGATTACTCTGGTACTGCCATGAAGATTGAAGATGCAAAAGATGTGATTTAAGAAGGAAGGATGGTATGTGAGGTGCAGTGTATACAACACTTACAATGCCCTTCTTGGTTCTTTATACCTGATCAGTCTTGGTTAGAAGAAATTCATTCAATGGCATTGCTGTCTTTTTTACTGTGCTGAGGCAGGAGGTGAATAACCAATTAGTTGCATCTGTTGTTCCTCATTTTATGTCACATTTTACTTAGGATTAAGTAAATAGAGATATAATCCTTTTAAGGCAAGAAGAAGCTACAATTTGTATTGACAAGGCCTCAGAGTCCAATCTGCTAGAAATTGTTTTCTGAATAAGGGTGGTAAGAACTGACACTGCTATCTACTAATGATTCTTTTCTATGTACTTTGTGTTACACAGTGTGCCTATATATGTGTGCGCGCGCGCACACACACACACACACTTTATTGAGTCAAATCACCACTGGAATTATTTGCCGCTACCAAGATGAAGTCTCAGCAACTTCTTTGACTAATTCTCTTCAGGTATATATTTGCTTTTTTTCAAAAACAATTTGCATTGGCGCGAAAGTAACACTGGGATTACAGATTTATAAATGTTAGACTGTGAATATTAGCTACAGGTGTTAATGGATAAATGGCTATTATCGAGTTTTAAAAGAAACCTAGGGCAGATCTAAATCCTGCACACTTTTCTCCCACGGAAAATATGTATTGGATTTTAATTATAGGACAATTATAATGTATAAGGTTCTTACAGTGTACAGACCTTATACAGAATGGATAAACTATTAATTAGTTTATGTATTGATTTAAAAGAAATTTGCTGAAAAATCAATCCCCCTTAATATAAAGTCTGTGTTCACATATATATGCATATACTGTATATTCAGCATGAACTAATTGACTGCAGGAGGAAGGCATGCCTGAAGTTATGGACCAATGTGGTTTGGTAGATATAAGGTTTTTTTAACTTCCTCCCTAGAGTTAAGAGTGACTGGTGCAAGATCAGTCTCCATGAATAAGGAAAGTTTAAATCTGTTTCTTCTTATTCCTTACTTCTAGTCTAGCTCTTTAAATATTAAACCATACCAGCTGTCATATATTGTACTTTGAAAATTACTTAGAAGATGCATAAATAGCCAGCCTCTACTACTCATTTTTTCAGGTTGTGAGATAGCATGGATGGGTGGTAGATACTTTCAGTCTCAATTAATCAAAGATAATATGACTCTTAAAACTATACCAGGATGATAAAGAAGCATGAAAAAGAAGGGTTTGCTCTAATGAAGATAGAGAAATAATATGCTTTTCTATGATCAAAAGCAATTCTTCCTAACTTTAAAGTATATTACATTTGTACATTAGATAAAGTACATTTGGTGCATTACAAATTAAAAATTATGTATTTTGTATATGTTCTCTGTGTAGTTATATATATTATATACTCATGATAAAATACATAGAATAAAATACAATTTTATATTTCTTTAGGTCTGTAGAGTTCAATGATATCAACTATATAATTTAAAAATCAAATGGAATTATTGAAAGAACTGTGTGTTTTATACATATGATAAAATACTATACATATTATATCATTACAATTTTATATTTGTGTTGATCTGTACAGGTCAATGAAATCAATTATGTAATTTTATAATAATTTTATAATAATGTATAAAATTTATAAATTGTAAAATCATTGCAAAAAACTGCATTTCTCAAGATACTTGCATTTCAACAAGTAGTTTTCGATTCTGTCAGTTTCAACTGAAACTGTTCTGAAGTAATGCATTGCCTTAGGCTGAAACAAAAAATGCTGACCAGAGTAAATCATGAAATTTGCGTAGTCCTTAAAATGGAATGGAGGAAGATCATATGCTTCAGTAGATTATATGCTGCATTATTCCTGTCATGTGGCTACTCAGGAAGAATTAGCTTGGGTGAAAGAAAAGAATCGAAAAGTCAATTATTAGGCTGTTAAGAAATGTTGATGTTTTACACACACACACACACACACACACACACACACACACACACACACACACACACACTGTATATATAGGAAATAAAATAATATTGTTTCTTATCTTACAAATAAAATTGAACTTTGTGCAGATGACAGGTATTGACAACTGTATTTATATGGTCCTATTAAACAAGGTCCCTCATCCAATCATCTTCATTACTACGGTTCCAGCAGAGTTTTCTCTATTAGTCTTTCTGACACACAACTCTTAATGGTATACTGGGATATTTGCTGTCATTTTTCTTTCATTATAAACCTTTGGGATTGCTTGCTTGATTTTCTACATTTTTAAAGAAAATGATTAAGAAAAAAAAATTAGAAAATACTGCAAAGCAGGAAAAAAATGGAGATACCACTTCACTGTGTTATCCTTTGTAGGGGGTCATCCCTGTATTTAGTGGAGTGTAATCAATTTTGACACCAACATTCTTAGGTTATTCATTACCCAAGGTCCACCACTTTTAATCTTTTTTGAGGGGTTTTTTCTTGTCAGAAAAATACATTAAGGAGAAAATGATGGAATATCTTCAAAGTTCTATTTGAATAGTAGTTTTGGAGTCTGAAACACCTTCAGGGTTTTGTGGAACTGTTAGGGCTAACTCATTTATTATAACATACACTTTCACAGGTTACATCCATTTAACTAGATACATGAAATGTCATATTAAATAGGAATATATTTACACCTCTTTTCAGAAAGCTTAGTAAATAATGACATCAGAACAAGTAAATGTAAATAGAGGTGATAATTATTTTATTAAAAGTAGCTTCTATATCATCTTAAATCATCTCTGATCATATTATAAAAATCAAACTATTTTGAAAACTATGCTTACTTTACAACAGTGTGACATTTATTTTCTGCCCATTGAAATTAGAACATATTATTTTTAAGGATTTAACCATATTGGAGAACAAATTATTGAATCTGATTTCAAAATCTACAATCTAGCAATATCTTCAGTGGGACTAATCAGTATACACAATGGTGTGGCCAAATATTTATGACCATTTAGCTTTTCTTATAATGCAAGATACTACAAAAAGCAAAGCGAGGGAAAAATTAAGAAGAAATAAGTCTGCAGTAGTCAACTGTTGCAGTCAAGAACTAAAGACTTTTTTAAACAACACATCTAGGAGATAGATGGATAAGGAAGTGTTGCACAAAAGTTAAACTTTTCATGTCAGTGATGTAACACTCTGCACATTTTAAAAATTATAAACTTGATAATGAATTCTGAAGCTTCTTAAAGAAATATAAACTTCTATTGATGGAATAATTCCTTACTCATTATCACAATTGATTGCAGTTGTTTGTTTTCTACTAATGAAAGTTGTTCACTTGAGCAATAAGTACCCTGCATCACTTTTAGAAACTTCTCGTGATAATTATATTATACAAGTAATCATTCACCCCATTTCTTTTTTTTTTTTAACCCTAAGTTAAATAAGAACTTGGTAAAGATCAAGCATGAGAATTAGAGTAAAGTAAATATATAAAATGTAATGAAATATTCAAGTAAATATTCAGGAATTTCTAATTTAACGAAAGAACAGCCTAATTCAGTGGTTCAACAGATGGATGAAACATTCTTCCTAATTCTGATGGGATCAATTTTTCTGCCTGTAACTGTGCAATAAATATGCAATTAGGTTTTATTATATTGCTGTTTGATTGCTAGCATTGATGCCTTCTCCAGAATTAAGCACTTAAAAGATTGAGCAGCATTTTGCTCTCTACTGGAATGGCTAGAAGAAGAATTATAGTTTCAAATATTTTCTCTATCTTAATTTTTGATGATTTGTTCAATTATAGCAAGTGCTTCACAGCTGTACTGAAATAAATAAATGAATGCTTAAGCACAAAAGAAAAGCCAGTCCAATATACAATAAACAAACATAGGTTATGATTCTTTTATTTTAAAAAAAAGGCCACATGTGCCAAACAGTCCTTATGCAGGGATTATCCATTAAATTGGATGTGCAATTGAAAGAAGGGATTACCATGGCTGTAAAAATGCATTGATTAAAATGTAGTAGAAAGGATAAAAAAAGCTTTTGTGAGAATAACTTTGTAAAAAATTTCTTCAAAAGGGCTATTGATGTATTTCCTAAAAAGATAGTGCCTTTGCTTTTACTCTAAATACATATTTACTGTATATAAAATTTATTTTTAATTATTCACCCTTAATGTTATTAGTATGCTGTTTTACCTCCTAACTGTTGATGCAGGCAACAGCATGTTGACTTGCAAGGCAGTTCTTAGAGTAGTGGCCCCCAACCTTTTGGGAACTAGGGACTGGTTCCATGGAAAGACATTTTTCCATGGACCAGAGAAGGCATGGTTTTGCATGCTGCCTGCATCCTGTGGATGGGTTTTCGCTTGTTTGCATGGCCCAGTTTCTGGCATGTTACGTCCCAGTACTGGTACACCATATTAAAAGTAATTGTGTTCCCTTCGCTGATGATGTCAAACTAGTTAACACTACCAACAATACAGCTACTCTTCAAAAAAAGACCTTGACTTTGTGTCAGAATGGTCTAAAACCTGGCAACTCCAAATCTCAACCAGCAAATGCTCTGTCTTACACATTGGAAAAAAGAATCCAAACACTAAATACAAACTCGATGGACACTATCTTACAGATGACCCCCACCCTGTCAAAGACCTTGGAGTCTTCATATCCAATGACCTAAGTGCCAAAGCCCACTGCAGCTACATCACAAAAAAGGCATTAAGAGTTGTTAACCTAATCTTACGTAGCTTCTTCTCCAGAAACACTACACTACTAACCAGAGCTTATAAAACATTTGCTAGACCAATTCTTGAATACAGCTTGCCTGTCTGGAACCCATACCACATTTCAGACATCAATACAATTGAACGTATCCAGAAATATTTTACAAGAAGAGTCCTCCATTCCTCTGAATATAACAAAATACCTTATGCCACCAGACTTGAAATCTTGGATTTAGAAAACTTAAAACTCCGCTGCCTTCGACAGGACCTATGTTTAACTCATAGAATCATCTGCTGCAATGTCCTTCCTGCTGAGGATTATTTCAGTTTCAATCACAACAATACAAGAGCAAACAATAGATTTAAACTTAATGTTAACCGCTTCAATCTTGATTGCAGAAAATATGACTTCAGTAACAGAGTTGTTAATACCTGGAATGCACTACCAGTCATAGACCAGTCTATGGTCTCTTCCCAAAATCCCCAAAGCTTTAACCAAAAACTGTCTACTGTTGACCTCACCCCATTCCTAAGAGGTCTTTAAGGAGCATGCATAAGAGCACAAACGTGCCTACCGTTTCTGTCCTACTGTTTCCTTTCATTATATCCAATTTATATAGTTATTACATACTTATACTCATATATATGATTATATATTATATAGTTACTTCATGCTTATGCTTATATGTGCTGTTGTGACAAAATAAATAAAAAAAATTACACGGGGGATTGGCAACCCTGCCATAGAGTACTGATGCTAGTAGTGTGAAAAAGCTTGAGTAGTGTGAGAAAGCTTGAGTAGCGTGAGAAAGCTTGAGTAAAATTGATTCTGATTTGAATACCCAGAGTTTATTTGTTTATTTATTTATTTCCCATTTTTATTATTTTGATAAATAACTCAAGGAGGCAAACATATCCAACACATCTTCCCCCACTTTTCCCCCCACAATAACAACCTTGTGAGGTGAGTTGGGCTGAGAGACAATGACCAGCCTAAAGTCACCCAGCCAGCTTTTGCGGCTAAGGTGGGACTTGAACATATGGTTTCCTGCTTTCTAGCCTGGTGCCTTAAACACTAGAATCTGATCCAGGAGTATCTTATTTCTCCAAAAAGTGCCATCAATGGCTGGCTGGCTTATCTAAGTGTGAAGCAGTGAGATAACCCTGACCTCAAGTGATATCCTGGATACTAATGTCCAGTTCATTGGTGATCTTGGTCTCTGGTTATTGCCAGGTCTGCTTGTAATAAAAACTTGCTAGTATCTAAATTGGTGGTTGATGACCATAGAGATTTGGCTTACTTCAGTCTGGTACTACCAAAACGTTTCTAAAAATGGTAAATAGTGTCTTTTGCAGATATGCTTTTTTGGGGGGTTCTGCTCTCTGAAACAGGATCTTCCCAGAGATTTGCTTGAGTTCCACCCTACCCAAAACATAGCTCTTCTCTCACACTTGTCTCCTCTTGGTTAGGATGATGTGTTTCTTCTTTATTATTTTCTTAAGGTAATTGCGATTTTTAATTGTTTGTTTTTAACGTTTTTAATTTTGGGAGTTGTGTGGTCTGGAAATTGAATGGATAAATAAATAAATAATCTCAGGGTGGTATTAAAATTATTCTTCAATTGTCACTAGGGAATTTGAATCTCCTAATCCCTGAGAGCCTGGAACCGCTCAGGAATACATGGCATAACACAGTCAATCAGTCATACATTACACCTTGGATTTTGCCCAAAGTTATTATTTTATGATAGCCATATGGAGGCTTATTGCACAAGGCCCTTTCTGTGATAAGACAATAATACTGACTATTGCTTGTCCCTTCTGTGGGTGACTAGGCCACCATGGTACTCTTCCTTAAGCATCTTATGGATCAGGTGGGATTCTGGTGGCAATTTGGGGAATTTCTCAATGATCACTAGTTAGTTCTGTTGTTGGACTAATGTTCCACTGGCAATAGGAAGTAACCTGAGCTTTTGAAGTGATTGTTGCTTAATGACATTTCTTTGTTTGCTGGTCTCACTTGATTCCTTGGTTTAGGAAATATGGAATAGAAGCTATGAATACAGCAACAATGGAAGACAACCAAAACTGAAATCTGATGGAACACAAAAAGTCTGAGGTTATACTGTAGTAGAAAGATCCTGACTTGTATTATATATATTATACCATGTTATTCATTTATGACATAACAATATTGAAGAAGCAAAGTGAAAAAGGTGATTTATAAGGAACAAATATTATTTCCCATTACCAAGGATAAATCCAGTTTCTAGCAAATTGAAATTCCCTCATACTTCACTGAGAGTCTTGTAGCAGAATTTTTTTTCAGTAATACATATAAAAATAAGATGCATGTCAGAAATAATGAATTGCTGTGATTTAGGTTGGTGTGGCTGGTATAAATAGGAATTCATAGGTTGGTGATAATTGTATGTCACATGCCAGTGAATGGTGATTAAAAAGACCAGATGTGCATTTTTGGGAAAAATGTACAACATTTTCAATGAATCTGATTAAGAAAAGTCAAAATAGGGGCTACAACCAGTTTGGGCTCTTTCTCTGCAGACATGCCTGTATGCAAGTATATCTTATAAAAACTCTTTGGAGTTCTTGAAGTATGTCAGGTTGGGTTGATATTCAGAATCAGGGTCCTTGTCATCTGATTTTTCTTGCACCTGCTCCAGTTGTCAGCCTCAGGTGCTTGACCAAATCCCAAGGCTGACAATCTGCTGAAGCAGATTCTTCAACCTCTGACTTCTCTGAATGAAAAAAGACATAAGAATTAAGGAAGTTTATCAAGAGAAACATGTTATGTATTTGCATGTTTATGTATAAACTTGCAATGCAGATCACCAGATCTTCAACTGCCAAGAATATCAGTATATATATATATATATATATATACTGATATATATAATTATGGCTAAAAGTCCCTGATATTATATGCATTAAGAATGTTGAAAATCTGCACTGAATACTATTCATACATTTCCTCAGTACCAGTAACTGTTTGAAGCTTCAATTCGGTAAGTGATAGTTTAATGGTAATCAGCAATATGCCTTCACTTTATAACAAATGAAAAATTTAAACCAATGAGGATTATTTGTTTCATTCATTTCATGAATAAGTTCTGAAAATCTTATATCCATCTATGGCTCATTCATTACTCAGTCAGGGACATTTTCCATTAGCAACCAGAAGAGGTCAGATGGAGGTTAAAGGAATAAAATGATAACAGTATGGGAAGAAAGATGGGCAGTTTAGACTGTAATTGTCACTCAAATACCTATGCATAGTTTTATTGGAAGGCCACATGCCAGTTATAAACATTCAAAGTGGCTTGTATTTTTTACATGATTTTTTTTTCTTTTGGAAATTCAGTGTGTGAAGGTTGTATTGTTAATATGTTCGTCATACTAACAGTATGAAAACAGTTAACTACTCACTTCTCTAATATTTCCCTTAAACATTTTCAGTTTAATCTACACTATTTTTCTGCCCTTTTCCTATGTGTGTATTTATTAATTTATTAGTAGCTAATATGAAAGATAATTTGATTTCTATGTGACTATGAGTGGCTCTACACAACAACCTAGGATGAGAATTGAATTGGCTACCTTGTTTTGTGAATCCAGTTGGCTAATTTAAGGTCAAAAATGATGTGTGAATTCAGGCAATTGAATTAATTCAGTGAACCATGGTTCAATTTAAGCTTATGTTGAAATAATCCTATATTTAATTCCTATTACATAGAGTTGTGTGAATGTGAAAGCTTTTTCCCTGTGGATTCACCTCATGAAGAGGGAGAAAACTTCACATCTATCATTCAAGTTTTGTGTGGTTATTTTGAAGCTTAGGTTTTTGTATATGCGTATATCTGTGTGCATTGGGAACACATTTCTGCCATAGCTGTCTAGACTGAAAGTGACTTCTGCTTATCATGCAGAGTCTCAGGAGTGCCTTGGAGCAACCACCCAAAATCTCCATGCAGCTGCTTTGAAGCTTTATGATGTGGATCCAGAAGGGTGCTTCATCTTGCTGAAGAATATGCACAAGTTTACTATTAAATACTGTTTCTTCATCTGTGAAATTTTGACAGTTCAGATATTTATTTTTAGATTTATATCCAGCCTTCCCTTCAGGAGCTCTGCTTCATCCCCTACCTCATTTTATCATCGGAACTCATAAACAAGGTATGCTAGGCTGAAAAATAATGATTGGCATTCATCATTATTTTCACCTATATCTGAGCATTAATTATTAGATCTTTGTTTTTTTTATTTCCATTCTGTACACAAAGCTATATTTAATATTAAATCTGTTTTGGTCCAGGATACATCATCACGAAGCATTAAAAAAGCCATGAAGAATTGACTTGATAAAAGCATTTACTGACTTGTGTATCATAAAAATTGATATGAAAGTTTTTGTGAAAGAGAATAAGTTATAGTTTGCAGTTCCCATATAGATGATTTCCTGCCTATCACTCCTGGCCATTCTGCTTAAGAACTAAGTTAGAGGCGATGCATCCTTAAAAATATTGGTATGTTTTGCCACTAAAGAAATAATTTTGTTGGGACAATGTTTTTCACTGGAAAGATTATGTGGGGGGTTGAGTACTTCAGTACTGCCATCATCCCAGTCAGAACGATCAAAATAGCCTTTCTCCTGCTATACAAATCTATATATCCTAGGCATTGGCAAAGAGTGAGTGAGACCAGGATAGGACAAGCATTAGAGAAGAGTGGCTGTTTGCAAGGTTTTTCCTATTTCTAGTACTGTTGTTGATTTTATACTGTTTTATACTATTTTATGCTGTTTTATTAGTTGTAGGTTGCCCAAAGTTGGTTTTAAGGTGGACAGCTGTATAAATTTTATAAGTAATTGAATAATTAAATTAAATTAAATTAAAGTATTTGTTTATAGATTTATATTTGCATCACACTTTTCATTCTGGAATTCAAAGTGGAATAGATACATTTTCCTTCACCTGTTATGTCTCATAGCCAATCTGTGGGGTAATTTGGGTTAAGAAAGAATAAGTGCCATATTTTTCTGTCTATAAGATGCCTCCATGTTTTATGTACCCTGTTTCCCTGAAAATAAGACATACCCTGATAATAAGTTGAGTTTTTGAGCGCATGTCCTAAAATAAGCCCCCCTGAAAATAAGCCTTTCCCAAAAATATTTAAATGCATGCGCAGCTGATCTCTGCCATTTCCTCTGGTTAGGGTTAGGGAAACAGAGCTGGAAATCAGGTAAGATGGCAAGAGGATCCCTGTCTTGCTCAACACGCCCCATAATAATAAGACCTCCCTGACAATAAGGCCAAGTGCTTATTTCAGGGTTAAAAAAAAATATAAGACAGGGTCTTATTTTTAGGAAAACACGGGTAGTTTCTTGTAGTAAGCACATTACAAGCCATCACTGTACAAAAGTCATCTTTTTAGAGTGAGTAATACAACAAGAACAGAAAATGCACCACAGGAACAATAGAGATGAAACCTAGAATGGCAATGTGATACAGGAAACAACTACAATAAAGAAGAACGGTAGAGCTGCATATAAGATAGAGGCTCATCCGGTATGAGTGGCCTTTTCCTCTCTGCCTTTGCCACCTGTGTATAAGACCCCCCTCCATTTTCAAGTAAATATTTTAAAGAAAAATTAGCATCTTATATATGGAAAAATACAGTAATCCAAGTCATCTGTAAGCTTCCTTGGCCAAGAATAGACTTGAACCTGAGTCATCTCAGTGGCAGTCAAGACTAAACATTAAAATAATACTAATACTAATACTAATACTAATACTAATACTAATACTAATACTAATACTAATACTAATACTACTACTACTAATAATAATAATAATAATAATAATAATAATTGTTGTAGAATGAGGAGACACAAGCCAGCTCTTCTGGGAAGGAAAGGTTTATTATATGCACAGTTTCAGGATACAGAACAAAGCTGAGGGTCTGAACAAAGTTAGGGACTTTCCAACACGGATATATATACTTTTTGGTTACGTATAAGCAGCGTATACATTGTTTAGCATGTTACATTCCATATATGGTTATAATTCCAAGAATTAGACATTGGGGAACTGATACCAGACATAAGGGAGGAAACACAATATGTTCATCATGATATCAGGATGCAGTTAGTACTTGACAAGAGGATATGGCTATCTAAGTTCAGCCTAATATAATAATAATATAATTAAACTAAGTGAAAGTGCTGTTGATTTGTTGTCTACATCTTATCTAGTTTGACTATAAGGTTTGTTGAATAGGAACGTTCTGTTCTGGGACAATTAGTGACAGTACAAATCTTGGCTGTGGCTTCACTGAAGAATTTAGCTTTCATGTTTAATAGACTCATACAATGGGTAGAGAATAGTCTCACTCTTCCTCTGGGCAGATCCAACAAATGGAAGAATATTTCATACACATTACAACTCACATTGTCTTGACTCTATTTATTCATTTTATTAATTAAACAAATATATATGCCCATTCAACTCACATAAGGTGATTCTGGATGGCTCACAAAACTAAATATTCACATTACAGCCCTCCATAGTGGCAACAAACACCATCCCACCAACCACTTGATTGGCTTCACATCAACCTGGGGTGGATGCTGACAGAACTATATCTTCAGACCTTCCGCAAAAGTATCAAGGTGGGAGGGGGGCATTCTTATCTCTGGGGAAGAATATTCCATAAGGAAGGAGCCACCACAAAGAAGAACCTTTTTCTTGGTCTTAATAGATCTACTTCTGTAAGAGATGGGAGCTGCTTTTCATAAAAGATTGATTAAAGTCCTTCAGGGACAATGTAAGTCTGTTGTTTATCCTAACCCTGAATGCACAAAAGAGTTGTCTGAATGAGAATTCTGCGTATACCACAGCACACATAAAATTGTTCAGGGGATTTTATTTTTATATGAAACAAACATTCATAATCCTGGCTATCTTCCTTTTATTTTTCCTGGGATGATTGAAGTTATTGAAGAAGACCATATTCATTGTCAAAACAGTGTTTGGAGGATTTTTCCTCTTACCAGACTATAAAAGAAAAGATAGAGGAGACGTATTTGGAGAATGGACAGCATTGGGAATTATTACTTTGTCCTGCCTGCCCTAAATATGTTATGTACTTAAGTGCAGGCCTTTAGTCCTCTCAAGTAGCTGTTTGGCCTCTTTTTATGAATACTAAGCTCACTGAGATTCAGAATCAATAAAAACAATTTCTGCAGAGAAAGGAGAAATGTTATTTGGGAAGCTGAAATATGCTTTTGCATTAAAATGTCTCTTTTTCTAGATTATATGGATATTTTAGAAGCAGGACTGCCAACATTCAAAAATAAAATAGAATTCTCCAATGAGTTATAAAACATCTTTCTCTAGCAGAATAGAATATATAGACAGGAGAAAATAGTTCCCTAGTGAGGTAAATGTACAATGAATAACACTGCATACACTAATTCTAGGCTGAAAGCTATTCTCTAAAGGGAATGAATAATGGCATTCCGCTAGAGAACTGCATCATCTAGCTTTCATCTGAAAGGTCTATTATCAATGAATTTGCTTCCAAGGTTCTTCTGTGGCTTCTGAGATGGCACTGCTGTAGTCAGTTATTCTTTTTGGTGGGAAAATTAACACATGACCTCTTGAACTGTTGGGTGAAACTAGATCTGCACACTAAGAAAAGGTTATAGAGAAGTTGGCAAGCTTCAGAGTTCATCAATATACTTCGTCAGGATTGAAAGTAAGCAAAAATGAAAACGAATAAAGAATAAATGAAATGTTGGATAAGATGAAGAAGTCAGAATATTGTGTTTATTTTGAACTGGAATTGTTTTATTTAATGTATTTTAGTAAGTAAAACCATGTTACTTTTAATTTATGTCTGCCTAATGGACAAATACTGCTTTCTCAAAACTTCTATATATAGTCAGCCTGCATATATTAGATAGGAACTGCTAACAGTTTTTGACAAAAAAGGAAAAAAGAAAAAGAGGAAGGTTATATCATTTTCCATATGCAAAATTCAGTAACAGCAGATACGATGGATCATTTTTTCCCAGTGTGTGTTAGTTTTTCATATGTTGATAAGTTTGTTTTATCTCATTTCTTCCATAATGTGCAATAAATATGTACAATTTTCTATTTATTTTATGTATACCTACTTAAAAGTAATTCACATTAGGTTCATTGGAATTTATCACCAGGTATCTTTGTATATAATCCAGTATTAATATCTTTTTTTTCACAGAACATGCATATGTAAACATAGTTTATCTAACTGCACATATTAATATTTGTGCATTCTTTTTAAGGTGAAAACTGCTTCCCAACATGTAGGTAAGTACATAGTTAAAATAATAATAACAATAACAACAAAATCAATATATTTACATTCAAACACACACACACACACACACACACACACACACACACACACACACACACCATATTTCTATGGAAGGATCCTATTCTTGAAACATCTGAAAATATCCTCAGTACACTGATTTTGTATAGGTTTCCTTATTTCTTCACCAGTGATTTATGCTTTTAGCATTATCCAATTATCATTGTGCTGATATGACAGTAATGAGAACTGGTTGTATGTTGCTTTAATAATTAGGACTTGATGTTATAAAGGTGCTGCAAGTTCCTGGTGAGACGTTTTTGATTCAATTTTCATAATTAATGGCTATTTTTTAATTCTTTTATACTTTTGACTGCATAATTTCTTTACGTGTCCAGATCCAACATATGTGAAAGCACTTTGGCATGTAATATTTTCTTGCATATCTAATTTCATATGTTTACTAAGGGAGGAATAGAGAAAAAAACACACAGAAGAACAGCATTTTAACAATTTTTTACTTTTATCTTTAAAATACTTGTATAAAATTACTTAAACTTTTAATCAAAAGTTCCACATAGAAAACTAATTAAAATTGTGAAAGACAAAGAAAAATGTATTATTCTGAAAGCATATACAAGCTTTCTTATAGATGAAAAAATGATAGCCTATTTATATATATATATATATATATATTATAAATTAGATAATAATATTATGAAGTAGTGTTTGAGCCAACTCAAAAATCTTGCAAGGTTCTTTTCATTCCTTTCATGATCATTTTTTATAATTCAATTTAGCTGGTTGGATGGATGGAATCAGGTAAGAGAATTTGGTATTATGTTCATGAGTCTGGCAAAGTGGCCAAGAATCCACCTCTTTCTATGGGATTTGGTGATCCACATCAGTGGGTGAATGGCAGACAAGATAATCTGCCTGATTAGAATCTTATACCCTGTCAGATGTTATTGCTAATGGCTTTGGCTGATGAAAATTATAGCAAATATGTTCTAAAATCTTCCTTTACTAACTATACATAATACTGATTGTGATAATAAGGAACAAAATACTAAAGCAATAACTATAATCAGCTAGCAGTGTTTTCAGTAACAGATTTTAGTGTAAAGATAAGTTGCATTTTCCACTTTTCCTGCACATTAAATATATCCACAGATTCTATTCCTGTAATAGCGGTTTGTGAAGTAAGTTTGTTATGGATTTTACATTAACATTCTATATTGTAGAAACGTCATTCTCTTCATTAACAAAACATAGCCTTGATTTGCTGCTGTTTTGATTTATGAGACTGTTATTGTAGGTATTGATTACAGCAACTCTATTGCAGCTGATTTTGCTATAAATAATCAAGTGTCATATTAGTAGGTTTTCAAAAGGAATTCATGTTCATCTGATACGGGTCAGAAAACCTGGTAATATCTATTCATGTTCTCCCCTTGTTTTCAATATATCCATATTTACTGGCATAAATTCTTGAGAATAATTTTCAGGATTTCTTTTCCCTGCTAAATAATCTCAATACTACTTTAATTTTTACTTGCTAAAGAGTCCTTGCAGTTTTCTTCAGAAGATTTCAGAAGGGATTTGCCATTGCCTTCTTCCCAGGGCTGAGAAAGAATGACTGGCTCAAGATCAACCAGCTGAGTTGTGCTTAAAGTGGCCTAGAACACGTGGCTTCCTGGTCTCTAACCTGGTGCCTTAACCATTATATTGAACGTGATCTTAAGTATTTCACTTTCACTTCATGGAAGCAGAAACAGTTGTTAGGAATTTGGGGATTTTTAGGTCCTTTGTATCTAAGCAATCCTGTCAGTAAACAAAACTTAACAGAATGTACTCTAAATAAGCTATAAGTTGCATACACGAAAAAAGAAACTGGTGTGAAAGTAGAGTTCTTTAGGTACTAAGGCAAATCTCTCAGATGGGCAAGCAAATGAAAGAAAAAGGACGGCTAAACACAGGCCTGCATCTTGCAAAACTCCCTGAAGTTCCTCAGTCACCTAAAGCAGGGGTCTCCAACTTTGGCAACTTTAAAACTTGTGGACTCCAACTTCCAGAATTCTGGGAGTTGAAGTCCACAAGTCTTAAAAGTTGCCACGGTTGGAGACCCTGACCTAAAGCACGTTGTCCTTCACCATTTCACTCCATCAAAACATAGCTGCACATGCAAGCATCATATTCTGACCTAGGCTCCCTTAAAAAGCAGGAAGCAGGGTTACTTTCATTCACAGTCAGCAAAGCTTGTCCAAAAAGTTTTTCAAAGGAATATTTATCAACACACCTTATCTCGCTTGGCAAGCTGCCACATTATTTGTTTCCAAATGCAGAGTAAAGCAAAACTTGGCAGAGTCTCTTAGAGTAACAAACAGAATTTTCCACCCTTGAAACGACTGACCAACTGAATTGTTTCTTGCAAAAGCTCTTTTGTTTCCTATGGGAGAGGCCAATTACCTCCAAGATGTGGCCTTACTCCCAAGTTGACTCTACTTTCTGACTTGTTCTTGTCTTCTGGAAGCTCAGACATTCCCACACTGGGAACAGGTTCCAACTGTTCCTCTGCCTTACTGCTGTCTATCTCCCTCTCTGACTCTGATGCAGAGCCCTCATCCGAGCTTTCCCCAGCCCCCAGGACTGGCGCATGTTCCTCCCCAACCTCTTTACTGTCTGACTCTGCTGGCAGCTCTGCTGGCCACTGGCGGGCCACAACACATCATTCATGCCCACTCTTCTCTGAAAATCCCAGTTTCAGGCACTTGAAAGCTGGATAACCAATGGATGGTAATGTAGAATTTTATATCTCATTGCTGCTTTCTCTAATCATTGCCTAATTTTCCTGATCAGTTAAGATAGCGATGGCTTAGATAAGAACCAAAGAGATTCAGCAGATTTCCGATTCTGCTGTCTTTTTGAAATGGATGCTATGCTTTAAAAGCATTGCAATTCTGCAGTTCTTACAACTGGTCTCTTTTTCCATTGGTGTCCTGCCTCTAGGCTCATATTAGCTATTACTCATTTTCCCTCAGCATCTTGTTCTTATACCTCCTTGCAAATCCATATTCCATAGTAACACATAACAGACATGTTATTGGGAAATACGCATGGGTGCAAAATTGATTATATGCTATCATTTTAATTTTAAGAACCCCTAGAGCTTTAAAGAAAATTTCTGGAGATTTCAGTGCTTTTCTTTATATTTTGAAAACAATAATATGAGTATTTTTTCAAGATTATATATGTATATAAATATGTATATAAACAACATGGAAGAGTTGTGATCAACTTGTTGAATTGTATTTTGTAGAATGAAGGTAGGAGAACTTTTTTTGATAACTTGAGTGAGATGGCATTTGAATGAAAATGAACTCTTTTGTTCGTCAACAGGTCAGAGAAAAAGTATTCTCTGTATTTTTAAATCAAGTTGTCTACAAATAATGTTGATGTTGTTGGTGTGTTGGCAGTAGTGGGTTTCAATTTTTTTTACTACCTGTTCTATGGTGGCATGGCAGGGGAAGGATACTGTAAAATCCCCATTCCCTCCCCATTCCAGGGGAAAGTTACGGCAAAATCCCTATTCCCTCCCCATTCCAGAGGAAGGGTACTGCAAAATCTCCATTCCCACCCCACTCCAGGGGAAGGTTACTGAAAAATCCCCATTTCCTCCCAATCAGCTGGGACTCGGGAGGCAGAGAATAGATGGGGCAGGGCCAGTCAGAATTTTTACTACCGGTTCTCCGAACTACTCAAAATTTCCGCTACCGGTTCTGCAGAACTGGTCAGAACCGGCTGAAACCCACTTCTGTGTGTTGGCTTTAAGTAGTTTTGTAAGCCTGGGAGATGAAAATGCTACTTGAATAGAAGTTGTAATGTACTCAAATGATATATTTGTCAAATGAAATCCTAATTAAATTAATGCTTTTTAAAGGGGGCTGCAGTACTCCAAAATGATCTGAAGTATAGATTGGGTTCTTTTGGATCTGGTACTATTATTGGAGCCTCAAATGACTTGGAGGCTTATATCAACTTAGGACAGGATACTGTTCTCAATTTAGGTTGTCATATGATTTTTATTCTTTCTAATTCTAACATCCCAGAAGAAAATTTTCACTCTGTTTCCAAGAAAAATGCATAGAACTATTCAAAATGAATCTATCTGGATAAATGAGTCTTATCATATGACACTGACAAATATTGTTTTTTTACAGTTGTATTATTTTTTATATTTTAACTAATTAATGCCCAAAATTTATTTGTTACTAAATGATACAAACAAAAAGTGATCATCCTCATCACAGTCTTCTAATTTGTGCTAGCATTATAAACAGAAATGAATTGTCTTACAACTATAAAAAATATTCCTAGTAGTAGAGATGCCAATTCCTACCTGCCAATTCCAATATACCAGTGCCAGCATTCTTGACCAAGTCATTAAATAGCAATAGCTTCCCATTATGCTATTTCTAGAATAAAACTAGGTTCTTGGTTGACTAGTCAATTGCCAGCTATTCCACAATTTGAATATATTTAATTTGGAGTCCAACACCTGCAGAATGGCCTCTTGCACAACATACAGTTTAATGATTGACACATCTACTTTTATGAAAACTGGTGAGACCTTTTCTTTTGCTTTGATTATAAATATATAGTCTTACTTCTAAGACAGTGTGGAGCTTGATGATGTTTCTTTTCTGTTATGATTAATGTTACTAATTGTTATTCATGCTTTTTATTAGTAACATAGAATTGGAAACATTTTTGCTAATAAAATTGGTTGTGGCTAGCTTGACTTGATTTTATGCAGATTAAATTTCAATTCTCTAGAAGAGTTTCCTCAATTTTATAACTGGCCAGGATAAGATACTCTAGAGACATAGTCTTAATCTGGCTCTCATTATAGCTGAACTCAAAAAATGATTGAAGCTCCAAGCTAATGAAGCAAGCTATTAAAACAAGAGTCCTCAACCCCTGGGCCATGGCCATTACCGGACTGTGGACTATCCACAACAGACTGTGTGAGTAGTGGGCTGGCATGCACGCATGTGAATGGCAGCTCAACTTGCAAATCAAACTGTGTGTGTATGCACCTGCACAGTGGCCCACTGTTCATGCAAATTGAGCTGTGTGCACATGTGTGCCAGCCCACCACTCACATGGCCCTGTTTCCCTCTTCCCCTACCAGACCACCAAGCTGCAAAGGTTGGGGACCACTGTATTAACATGAACAAAATATTGAACATTAGTCTTTCCTGTAGCACGGCAAAATAAAGCTGTAGAAATGACCTTAATGAAGATGACATACTCTTCTTTCATGAATAACAGGAATAGTCTTCTTCCCACAGTACAAGCACAGTTTGCTGATTCAGCACAGGGAGCAATATTTATTCCACTGCCACAAATTTTAAGTAGGCAAAGACAAACATAAAGTCAAGGTTAATGTTGATTTTAAAACTCAACCTTTTGTTGTCATACTGAGTGTCTTTTTCAATGACTGTTGCAGAGAAGATGCTTAATTGGTCATGTGTCATGCTGTTGCAGTTCAAGATATTATCCAATAAATGGCTAAAATTGCTAAATTTCTAGTGAAACTTGTCTTTGTGCAAACTGCATGCTGAGCTGTCAGAGTTAAAAGCGGTGATGGAGGTATATTGCCTTGATCCACAAAATACATTTGTTTGAGGAATAACAAGAAGAGTGAAGCATGAAAGCTGCCTTGGCTGAAAATTGTATTTTTCCCACAGTGAATGGGCTGATGGAGATAGAAGCTTTAAATCTATAATTTCTTCCTACAATGGGAATATGTGGCTGGTACACCTGTTTCAATTGATTTTTCCCTTTTTATTAGCCATTGCTGTAAGAGATCATGGTTTCAGATGCACAGCTTACCTCTTTGTTTACTTTTACAATGGCACGCTTACTATGATGTGTCCTTCAGTTCTGTATGTTTCAGATAGAAGAGTTTTCAAAAGATTTAAATTCCAATGACAGATACTTCAGTTTGAGTTGTTCTACTGTGACGTGTTTATTTAGTATATTGTGCCTTATGACTATCACTAAGTTTTGTACCTTATAATTCTTAGCTATTTAGATTCTTAATCAAACTTGGCCAATGAAAAATTCTATTCTATTCTATTCTATTCTATTCTATTCTATTCTATTCTATTCTATTCTATTCTATTCTATTCTATTCTATTCTAAAACAGAGTTCAGATATTTATGTGTTATTTGTATATGCTTAGAATAGACTTGATGTAATGGTTAATATGTTGGACTAGGTCTTAGAAATCCAACACTTATTCCAAAGAAACTAATAGAAGCTCTTTGGCCTGAAGACATTTTCTCAGTCCAATCTACTTCTCAGGTCTGTTCTTACAATAAAGTAAAAGTAGGTGCCACCTGGCTCACCTGGAGCAAAGGCAAGATATAAATATAACAGATATTCATAATTATAACCATCACTATCATCATCTGAGTATTGATGAATAATGGGTACTTTAATGGATTCCATTCATATTAAGTAAGCATGTTGCATCATTCAGAATGGTAATCTGATTTCTCTAAAGCAGTGGTAGTCAACCTGGTCCCTACTGCCCACTAGTGGGCATTCCAGCTTGCATGGTGGGAGGTAGGGGTTTTGTCCAATACTGAAGCACTTTCCTTTTTTTAAATTTAATTGACTTTTTAAAAAAATTTCATAGTATTATTTAAAAACATTTTCATTAGGTTTTTATAAAATTCCCCGTGACAATTTAAATTTCTGAAAATATACTATTTTAGTTCACGTTACGTAAGTGAAACTAAATGGCACTATAGTGCGACCGCAAACAAAAGAGCCTCATCCCAGAATAGCTCATGCATCTCCCCACAAACCGGTGAGCGGTTAGAAAATTTTACTACTAACAGAGATACAAAAGGTATAAAAAGGTTGACTACCCCTGCTCTAAAGTATCACTTTTGTAATGAGGAAACATTCCTCATAGCATAGCAATGAGGAAGGCTATTAATCTACCTTGTTATAGTCCTTTTATTTTTTTTCATTTATCATGTACAAATTATTTGAGTCTGAACCATTTTCAACTTCTTGTTGAAGACTAGTTTCAGTTTAGAGTTTTATTTCAATTGCTGCTGATAATTGGTTGTGTTTGTAGCCTGAATTTGCAGTTTGAAGCTTGCTTTTACAGTGGCTTTGGATGAATAAAGTTGTATGCTGCAGTATGAGTTTGAAGAGAAAATTCTTAAAGTCTTAAAAGGAAGTGGAAAATATGTTTATAACTGAAAATGTTTCCTAAAGTGAAGTCTCTTCAGCCTTTATAATTCTATCTTCAAAGCACCTGTTGTGTCTTTCATTTCTTTTTTTTTAAATCTGAATTTACCCCAGGTCTACTATTAAAAGTACGTTATTGAAGCCTGTGTAATTCTTTCTTCCTTAATCTGTCTAGCCTTATAGGTCATTGGAAACTGCAAGAAGAATTTCCAACTCTCATTTATAATGAGCTCATTAAGGAGGAGTCTCTTTGAATTATATAAAATGTATCATACCAGATTTCTTGCCATCTGAGTTGAGTGTTTATATATAAGATAACCTACCAATGGACTGTTCTATCTTTTCTTTGTTTATGTCTAATGACCTATTCACATCCTGCCTACAATCCTTCACAGTACCAGAGTACTGATCATTTTGGACCTGACAGAAATATTTAATATACTTGATTGCCATATACTGCTATGTAGATTATATTTTTTTGATCTTCTTGGTGTACAGGTTACAGGTTCAAGGTTTTTTTGTTTTGTTACCATTATTCTGCAGGATGATATGATGGGTATGGTGGGAATTTCCTACTATAGTAATCAGAATTAGTTATTGATCCCAAAATTAGTGGGATCTATTTTATTTACTTTTTGTAATCTTTTTGGTGAATGACCTCATTCATGATTAAGCATTTTAATATCACTGCTATGCTAATATTAATATCTATTGGTTTCTTGTGATCTTTGATGACAATGCATAGTCAACTGTGTCAGCATGTCTTATTAGTGTTTCATCACAAATGCCTTATAATCTAAAGCTGAATACGAGTATAATGAAGTTTGCCTTTCCACTTTTTTGTTTTGTTTTCATTCTGTTTTTGTCCAGAATTCCAAATTGTCCTTTTCAATTTCCAACTTGAGTCTTGGGATTTTGAATAGAATAGAATAGAATAGAATAGAATAGAATAGAATAGAATAGAATTCTTTATTGGCCAAGTGTGATTGGACACACAAGGAATTTGTCTTTGGTGCATATGCTCTCAGTGTACATAAAAAGACAAGATACATTCATCAAGAATCATAAGGTACAACACTTAATGATAGTCATAGAGTACAACTAACCAATCAAATCATACTAGGAACAATCAATATCTAATGATAAACTGATTTATACTAGCTACTTTTATTAATGTTGTTTTATTTTTCATTTTACCAAAATTTGTAGGACTTAATACTTTTGATAGAAGGCTCTGAGGCTTCATCAATCTTTACTTTGGTGGTTCTAAGGCATAATTTTCTAGCATGTATTCCTGACTGTTTCCTACACTTTTTAGTGTAGTCCATTAACTGATCCATTTGGCCTGTTTTATACCTTCTATGATATTCTTATGTTGTATTATATTGCAGCTTCTTCTTGGTTTCTTACTCAAATTGGAGCCCAGTTTATATTACTAGGGCTTGTATTTAAAGCCTTGCAGTAACAATTCTCTCAGTATATTTCTGTTCTTTTTTCTCCCTACATATTCAAGTCTTCTTTCTTTTCTTTATACTAGGGTCATCTCCAGGACCTGACCTTGCAACTTTGGAATAGGTTTCCACATTCTCTTTATATCTGTGCAAGTTTGATAGCCTTTTAAAAGAGTTTTCAATGTTATTTGACTAGTAGTTGTATGGCTTACTTATTTCATCTTATTCTGATGATTTTCTAGTGTAATACTAGTTTCTATAAATTAAGTACATTCTTACATATTGTTGCTAGAGAGAAGTTCCCTGAAGATGGGTTGAAAAACTCAGAAGACAAAACCTCTGGTCCCAGTGACCGAACCAGATTGAATCCTGGAACTTTATCCTGGACACATATATTCACCTTCATTCTTGTTGTGTTTTTGTCTAGGTATGTCCCAAGTCATTGAGCTTGGTTGTATTTTAACTGTAAATTTTGGTTTTATTGGTTTGGTGAATTAATTGTCATGACATAGACACTTGTAGTTATTTGAGAGAAAGCATACAGATCTCTAAACATTAGAGATCTTTAAGATAATCTAAGGGGAAAATCACTGTAATTGTTTTCAAATTTATGTATGACCAAAACACTTTTGTCTGACTATTTGTTATCTCCATAGGGATAGAGCAGTAATTGATGAACCAAGGCAACTCAAATGCTAAATTACAAAATAATGGACCCATGAATTTTGTGAGAATGAAATTTGGGAAACTTGTGGTTGCTTCAGCTGCAGTCAATCACAATCATATGATCCTCATTTCCAGCTCTTCTAATAGCTTCCCAGAAGTCAATGGTGAAGCCTGCAGGAATTGTAAAACGATCATGATTGCTGATGCTCTTTGCAACCATCCCAATAGTAAAATATTTACTTATGGGAAGCTTCCAAGAGTAAGTCAATGGCAAAACTGGCAGGGAAGGTTATAAGTTGCTTAAATAAGTTTATCTCACCCTTGCACCCTACCTAATTTCTCTGTGCTCACCATATACTGGCCCTTGTACAATTTTTTTTTTCAGTTCCATCTGGCAGTAGCCACTTACTTGCCTGCTGGTTTTGAATTTTCAGCTTCCTATTAGCTTTGCAATCCTTGTTTAAGTCAACGAAAAGCTGGCAGGCAATCTAAACTTAATGTGGCTAGAAGGAAGAGAGAAGGAAAGAGAGGGAGAGCAGTCATTCTGTTTTTCTGTTTAGGTAAAGAAATATATTTGAACTAATGACTCAACTAATGACTAGCTACACATAATGCTATATTCATTGAACATTACCCAGTAATTTCATAGTAGGCATAATGTCTAGCAATGTAATCAGATCTTATTTATTTTTAACCAGGATAGCTAACATTGTATTCTATGAATCTTAATCCTTAGTCATGATCTGCACTATAAACTAGATTTAATGAACATCTAATTCACCATTTGAGTACTTTGTAACTTGATGTAGTTTTCTACATATCAATCTTTATGTTCCCCTACACGAATCTAATTGCTCATATTCCTTCCTTTAGTTTCTTTTAGATTCTTGCTTTTTATAACTTTAGTTTTTAATTAAACTTTTATATCTTCTAGGTTTTTACATATTTTTTATTTTTATTTTTAATATATCCTTCAGGCATTTTAATCAGTATACTCCGCCTTTCTTATGCTGGTCTATAACCATAATAGTTTTGATTTAATTTAAGTTAATTTATAATTAAGTCTAATATGTATAAAATTTATAGAACTTCATCTTCCAAAATGTATACTGTGTTTGCCTGAAAATAAGACCCAGTTTTATATTTTTTTTGCTTCCAAAGAGGCACTAGGTCTTATTTTCAGGGGATGTCTTCTACTGTCTCACCTCGCTGCGGCGGCATTGCAAGGCCCCTTCTAGCCAGAGCCCATGTGGCTGCTGCCAGCCCATGTCTTTTGCTTGCTGCCGCTCGTGTGTGATGCCCCTAGCCTTCATTTTGTTGTCAGAGGAAATTGGTGGGAATAAGGGATTGGAAAGGGAAAGGAGGAGAGAGAGGGAAAGAAGGAAGTAGGATGGAAAGAAGAGAGAAAGAAAGAAGAGAGAAAGAAAGAAGAGGGGGAAATGAAGAGGAAGGGGAAAGAAAGAGGGTTAGAAAGGGAGGAAGAAGAGAGGAGTGGGGAAGGAGGAGAGGAAGTAGAAAAGGGAAGGAGAGTGGGGATGGGTAAGTAGAAGAAGGTAGAGAAGGGTAGAGGAGAAGGGAAGGTTAAGTTAAGGAAGGAAGTGATAAACGAGCAGGCCGGAATAGGTAACAAAGAAAAGTTAAAAGGTGATGGATAAATGACTGTACATTAAATATGATGATAGAAAATGAAAATAAACACTTCTGGGAAAAAAAAAGAAAGGCCTCCGCAGCTGAGAAACAAGCTCCGGATTGACATGTGGGGGTCCGCAAGGTGAGGCAGGTGTCAGAGTATGTGAGACTTGGCTGCAACTGTAAACTGTGCTTCACCCCACACCATGCAACCAGGTGCAATGGAGTGGGTGGGGTCTTAACTAGGGCTTATTTTGGGGATAGGGCTTATATTAGGTGCATGTGTAGACATCAATCTGGGCTTATTTTAGGGTAGGTTGTATTTTCAGGGAAACACGGTAGTCAACATGCCAAATCAGCTCAACAGAAACTCTATACATAAACTGCTACACATATGTATGGAATCAATTTAAGGAACCCAAGCCTAGATTTTTTAAGGATTTAATTCATAAAAGGAATATATTCTATATGAAATTTCAAGAAAAAACTTTGAAGAAGAGGTGTAACCAAAATGGAAAAGAGGACTTTCATTTTGGATAATGTATCTTTTAAAGGAAGAAGCATGGCATCCTTTTCTGTAAAAGAAAAATAGCAGAAGGCTGATTAGATTCTTTTGTTACTCCACAATGTTATATTGAATTGATTGTATGATTTTTGTTTTGAAGCAGCATATAAGTGATACAAAAGGAAGAATGGCTTATATTCTGCCGTAGAACTGGCATGTAGATCTACCACTTGCTAAGTAATCCCTCACGAATCTAACACTACACAGCATGTCCTTAAAATAACAAGGGTGATGCAAATACAAAAGGGGAAAATAATAAAGCAACAACAGTAGCTGAAAGGGATATTTAGTGTATTTTTCTTATTGTTAATCTCCTGTATTATAATAATATAAGAGCTATATTAAAGATTTGTTTAAACTAGGAATTTGGCAATAGGCAGAAAAATATGCCTGCATTTTTTTCTACAAGGTCTCATTTCATTTGGTGAGAAGTTAATGCTTTAGAAATCAATTAACATAAAATTTCACAGACATTTCCAAGGACAATACTCTTACTCAAAGTTTGTGTGAATTCCTATCTTAGTCCTTAGTCCTAGGATGCATCAATAGAGGGATAGCATCAAGACCACGAGAAGTGATAGAAAAAAGATGCTGTCATCTTAGAAAGAATGCAGATGATGATAAGTGGTCTGCCACTTGTTTTACAATAGCTAACTATGACACTTATGACAACTAAGATGATAAGGGATCTGCAGGATAAATTGTAAGAGGAATGGTTAAGGGAAATAGGTATGTCTAGCCCAACAAAAAGAGGAATTAGGGCTGACATGATAGCTGTCTTCTGGTACATGAGGAGTTTCTACAGAGAAATGGGGGTTAACTTATTCTCCAAGGGTCCTGAGAGTAGGACAAGCAGCAATGAGTGGAAGCTCATTAAAGAAAGATCAAATCTGGAGTAAGGAGAAGCTTCCTAACAGCAAGGGCAATTAACCAATGGAGTGGAGTGCATCCCGGAATTGTGGGTGCATCATCATTCGAGGTTTTCAAGAAAAGATTAGGCAACCATTTGTCCTGGATATATACAAGGTCTCCTGTCATGGACAGAGATAGAAGGCCTCCAATGTTCCTTTCAGCCCTATGATTCTATATTTCAGTATCAACTATTTTTTTATTGAATAAGTTTTTAAAAATATAGCCAGTCATAAAAAGCCAAAAATGAAGACATGGATACAATAGAATTCTCCATCATTTGTTTATAGTAACCTCATGGAATTGCCTTTTGGCCCTTGCAATTATTGGATCTACCAGAAATGAGGATGCATTAATATTGATAGTTCACCTAAGGAATCTATGCATACATACAGTATATATCTCCATGTATGAATGTTTAGGCTGACAACAAGGACATAATGCTCTCTTTATTCATTATGTCATGGATATGATAAATAAAGCAAAGTTTTTTGGCACTTTGTGTACCACTTTCATGAATAAAATGAGATCAGCTGACTTTGGTTCAAGGCAGATAATTAGTTATTTTGAATCTTGTCTCACTCTATTGGCGATTTCTTAAACTAGAATTTTTCTGCCCAGAATTGCTTTATTTTCATTTTGTTATACTGTATACCATATAAGTAGAAAGACATTTCTCCTTCCAAATAACCACCTATTTATTTAGAGAATCGTCTTACTACTTCTAGTATGAACAGAAGTTTTTGAAGTAAATAAATGGGCAGGATGTATAAATGATTGCAGAAATCACTGGCTAAGAAACCTGGAAGCTTTTCAAAATTAATTTGAAAAGTGTCAGTGTTTGGAGGGGCAGTTGCCAAGTTAATTTTATTCTTTTTGAAACATCAAAGTAGGGTCTCTCCATTTTTTCTTTCTTTCTCTGTAAAGTTATCTGAATGCATCTTATCATTCTCCATCAAGTTCTATTCTACCCTTTCTTTTTCCTTCCCAACTATTCTTTTCTTTTAGTTTATTTTACCTTCTTTCTGATCATAGAGCTTTCTGCTGGAGGAATGGAATGTGTCCATGTGTTTTTGCATGGTTATCAGTGTGAGAAATAGAATAGTTGACAAAGTGCATAATCAATTGATTTGATAAATCAGCTTTTATTTTACCCATAATTAATGAATCAGTAATGATTAATTTAGTGTTTGTTCTCATAGCCATCTGTTCTTTTTGGGAGTGAAACTTCTGATAGGTGTATGTCTATTTGTACATAAAAATTTGGATCTAGAAGCACATATCTATTGTGAAATAGTATTGAGAAAAGTGAAAGTGGACTGGTAGCACTTTTAAAGGTACGGAAGCCAAATATTGCATTTGCCCATGTTTACAATTCTTATTTAATCTCTTGTTCTTTTTTAGAGAATGGAGAGGAGGATACTCCTATTAATTTCAGAGCCATCTTTCTCCAGATAAATGTATTATTATTTATCTGTATTATTATTAATACAGATAATAATACAGATATTATTATTATTTGTATTATTTAGAGCATGAATAGTGCCATTGAACATTCAATGGGCAATAGCCATGATCTTTGAATAAGGCACATTATGGTACCCTTTGCAAACACTGCCCACTGCCTAGTGGGCTTCAAAAATAATGACAATTATTTGATGACAACAAAATTTAGAGCTCTCTATATTTCTTTGCTATCATCTATTGATAGTGATTCTGTGGGTGCATTCTGGATATGGTAAGCCTAGTTTTGCCTTCCGCAAGCTGGTATTGTCTGGCATCCATAGTTGCACTTATCTGGCAGAACAGCTTCCCTTCTAAGATGTGGAAGGTATCTATCTTCCTGACCTTCCTGTTAAGATGTGCTTTTCGCTCAGAAAATGAGTATTTTTGATTTTATGCTGAGACTGTTCTAACACTTGATGACATGACTTTTTTGTCTGTTGCTATCTATTTGTTGTTAGCTGCTCAGAGTTTATTTATTTATTTATTTATTTGTCATAACAGTATACATAAGCATAAGCATGAAGTATCTATACAACATATAAGTATATATATGAGTACAAGCATGTAATAACTATATAAATTGTATATAATGAAGGAAATAGTAGGACAGGAACGGTAGGCACGTTTGTGCTCTTATGCACGCCCCTTATAGATCTCTTAGGAAAGGGGTGAGGTCAATAGTAGACAGTTTTTGGTTAAAGCTTTGGGGACTTTGAGAAGAGACCACAGAGTCAGGTAGTGTATTCCAAGCATTAACAACTCTGTTACTGAAGTCATATTTTCTGCAATCAAGTTTGGAGCAGTTAATATTAAGTTTAAATCTATTGTTTGCTCTTGTATTGTTGTGATTGAAGCTGAAGTAGTCTTCAAGAGGAAGGACATTGCAATAGATGATTCTGTGAGTTAAACACAGGTCCTGTCAGAGGCGGCGGAGTTCTAAACCCAGGATTTCATGTATATGTATATGTATATGTATATGTATATGTATATGTATATGTATATGTATATGAATATGTATATTCATGTATTTTCATGTATATTCAGGATTTAATACAGTTATTTTATATAATGTGGACAGAGATACAAAACTTTAAAATAAATGAATGGGACTACTTAATCCTCAATCTTCCAGCTGTGTAGAGGACATCTAGCCACTGGAGGCTAGATTAGCATTAAGACTGCATAATGCTGACTGCATATTTCAAATATGCTGGAGACAACACATTGTACAGATAGAGATAGTAGTTTCATCCTCCTAAATTTGGCATGTTTTTAAAAAAAACTTAGAAATTTCTTAGTGATCTTTTAATATCAGAATATAAAACTGTAATATAATGGAAAATAATACAAAACACAACAAGCAACAGAATGGTGTCCATTGTTGCTGCCATAGGACACATTTGGTTACCTGAGGGGGGGGGGTTTATAAGACTCAGATTTCATCCCTACTATTCACTTCCTAGATTACAGTTCTCCTCATATTAATGTAGGAAGAAATTCTGAGAATAGATTCATATGCAGAATGATTATATGGTGAATTATGATAAACCGGCATGGTACTCTCAGTTCATTATCTTCATTATCAAAAATAACTGAAAGAAGAGTTACAGTAAATATTGGAATTTAGGTTTGATACAAACTTAGTATGATATCATAATCTAAATTGATTGTGGTAATTTCCAAGTGAATAGATTGAAATATTTAAAGACTGATGTATAATATACACAAACATGTGTTTTGTTTATTGTGCTAAAGTTTATAAATATGAAGTGCATAATTTTTCATTTGGAAAAAATACTGCTTATATCTATAGGGCAGCAAATAATCTGGCAAAAGGTATATGCTAGTTGTTCCCGACTCTAGGGGGCGGTGCTCATCTCCGTTTCAAAGCCAAAGAGCCAGCGCTGTCTGAAGACATCTCCATGGTCATGTGGCTGGCATGACTAAATGCCAAAGGTGCACAGAACGCTGTTATCTTCCCACCAAAGGTGGTCTCTTGTTTTTCTACTTGCATTTTTTACATGCTTTCAAACTGCTAGTCTGGCAGAAGCTGGGACAAGTAACAGGAGCTCATCCGTTATGTGGCACGCTAGGGATTTGAACCGCTGAACTGCTGACCTTTCAATTGCATTTTTAATCTGGCATAGTATTTAGCTAATTTGTTTTAAAGACTAAGTATGAGCAGGTAGCAGTCATCTCTTCTCCCACCTTCTCAAATAATCTTTCTCTATAATTCTCTATAAGAATAATGTTTTAATCTTGAAGTCTCAGAAGGAAAAAAAAGAAAGAGAACAAAATATTTCTGTAGATTATTTTTAACATAATTAATAATTTCATAATGTTTATACTTTTATTTTTGACTGTATATTGTGGCAGAATGTGAATGAAAATATGAATTATTTATTACTGCACTTGGAATAATTAAAGCTGCATTTGAATTAGTGATACTAAAGTCTTACTTTTTTATTATATACTCATTATAAGCATGCTTTGATATTTCATATCCCCTGTAGACCAATATTTTCAGAAACTAGGCATATGGAAAAAACTTCAATAATCCTTTATTTTGCATTCTTAGATAATAGCTAAAATTTTACACTGAATGTTTTATCTTCATATATTATTTCTTTATGAAACAAACATTTTTCTCCGCTAAATGCTTTATGGTACTGTTAACCACAAGGTGGCATCATTGGTACAGCTGTAACTTCTAAGTCTTAGAAAAACAAATTTAAAGAGTAATACTGCTTTTCCCAGAATAATTGAAAGAGATTTTATGTATTCTCTTCTGGTCAGAAAGTTGTTGTAGGTGATAATTATTGAAAATTGATATTTCATGGAGTATCCAATGTTCAATGAATATTTTGAACTCTTTTTGGTTTCTTCTTTTGAAATCTTAACTGGAATGTTATATGAACATCGACACCTATGAATAGAGATTTTCTAGTTGTCTCAAAAATACAGAGATTACACTTTTAAATAGAAGTAATATTTAGAACACTTCCAGTATATAGAAGAAACATAATATATCCCTTATGACATTGTTAACCAGTTTACTCTAAGAATATTAGACTATACTTTATTGTTTCTAGCATCTGTATATGCTTGTGACCTGGCATATGAATCTTGTTCAAAGAAAGAATGGGAAGCTGAGGTACCAAGTATTCTGTTCTTAGCACCAGTAACAAGATATAATCATATAACCTGAATCCAAACCCCAATCTGTGTATTTTTTTCAGATTGACTGTCTCTACTTTTAAGGGAGTGAGTAGAGCACAAATAAAAAATGTTCTTTCCTAAAAAAAGTCATAGCCTCATTCCAACCTTAGCCCTAACCCTCTCCTGATTTTATTGGTTTGGACTTAAAACTTGAACTAGTTCAACATTTCTGAAGTACAGCTACTCCTTGCTTAGTAACTATCAGTGACCATTGGCAAATAAGATAGTAAACAGAATATATGTTCCTCTTGGCTTCTAGGTGCTCACTAAGAAAGAATTTTTTGAAATGACCATCAGACCATTAATATTTTTATATTATTATTAACACACTCTGATGCTAATTAGTTAGAGGTTCTACTACCCCTCCCAACTTGAAAATAACTCTGGAGAGAATAGGATAGCATAGGACAGGCTTCTGTAGAGCAAGCCTGAGGAGAGAAGGGGCTAGAAAGCAGGAGGGAGAGAAGGGGATAGGATGGGAGATGTTTTTGTGGGGCAAGGCTGAGGGAGAGAAGGGGATAAGATGGGGAACATCGTAACTACACATTAATTTTCAAGCTTTAAGTGTCAGTTTATCAAGCCCCATCACATAGTTTCGTAGTGAAGCACGGGATCCAGCTGTGTGTGTGTGTGTGTGTATAGATAGATAAATAGAGATAGAGATAGATAGACACAGACACAGACATAGATATGATATATTCCAATTAGTGTGCATATTTATAATCAAATTTCATGACTGTGAGAGCAAAACTATAAAACTGATTTAAGGTTATCTTGTCAGTTTCAAGCAGCAACAAAAGCTGGCTGGAGGCTTATAATCAACAAGTTAAGGTCACAGAGCTAGGCTTGTTAACTTGCAGTTAGCCCTTAACTTAAAGCTTTACATTGCTCAGTAAGAGACAGCTTGTTTAAGCAATTTCTCTACCCTGTGAGGGAGGGGGAAAGAAAAAAGGTGGGGTGTGCGTGTCAGGCACAGAACATGGTAGGAGAGAACTTTATTTGAATGAGATAGCAGTAACCAATGAAAACAGATGTCTTTCATTTCTCAGTTACAAGCTCATTTAATGACTACTTTGCTTAACAACCAAGACATTAAAATACAATGCGGTTATTAAATAAGGAGTTTCATTTATAGCAACACTCCATATCCTGTTGATTATATAATAATAATAATAATAATAATAATAATAATAATAATAATAATAATAATAATAATAATAATAATAATAATAATAATAATAATAATAATGTTTTAATTTGTATACCGCCCTTCTTCCAAAGGACTCAGGGCGGTGAACAGGCAAATAAAATACAAACAGAAACATACACCATAATTAAAACAACCCTTAAAAAACTGATTCAAATTAGCCAAAAAATTTAAAATAACCTTACACCCCATAAAAATTACAGAATTTAAAACCCACAATTAAAATTTAAAATTTAGAATTTAAAATCAAGCCAGTCCAGCCAAACGGAATAAATAAGTTTTAAGTTCGCGGCGAAAGGTCCCGAGGTCAGGTAGTTGTCGAGCCGGGGAAGCTCGTTCCACAGGTAGAGCCCCCCCAGAGAAGGCCCTCCCCCTGGGGGCCGCCAGTCGACATTGTTTGGCTGACGGCACCCTGAGGAGTCCCTCTCTGTGGGAACGCACCGGACGCTGGGAGATAGAGGCCCGCAGTAGACGGTCCTGTAAGTAGCCCGGTCCTAAGCCATGGAGCGCTTTAAAAATGGTAACCAATACCTTGAAGCGCACCCGGAAAACAACAGGTAGCCAGTGCAGTCTGCGCAGGATAGGTGTTACGTGGGAGCTTCGAACCGCTCCCTCAATAACCCGCGCAGCCGCGTTCTGGACTAACTGAAGTCTCCGGGTGCTCTTCAAGGGGAGCCCCATGTAGAGAGCATTGCAGTAGTCCAGACGAGAGGTAACGAGAGCATGAGTGACCGTGCATAGGGCATCCCAGTCCAGGAAGGGACGCAAATGGCGGATCAGGCGAACCTGATAAAAAGCTCTCCTGGAGACGGTCGTCAAATGATCTTCAAAGGACAACCGACCATCCAGGAGCACGCCCAAGTTGCATACCTTCTCCATCGGGGCCAACGACTCGCCCCCGATAGACAGCCGCATCTGCAGCTGACTGTACCGAGGTGCCGGCATCCACAGCCACTCCGTCTTGGAGGGATTAAGTTTGAGCCTGTTCCTCCCCATCCAGACCCGTACGGCTTCCAAACACCGGGACAGCACTTCGACAGCTTCGCTGGGGTGGCCCGGGGTGGAAAAGTACAGCTGAGTATCATCAGCGTACAGTTGGTATCTCACCCCAAAGCCACTGATGATCTCACCCAGCGGCTTCATATAGATGTTGAACAGGAGGGGTGAGAGAATCGATCCCTGCGGCACCCCACACTTGAGGCACCTCGGAGTCGATCTCTGCCCCCTGTCAACACCGTCTGTGTCTGGTCAGAGAGGTAGGAGGAGAACCACCGATAAACGGTGCCTCCCACTCCCAACCCCTCCAACCGGCACAGCAGGATACCATGGTCGATGGTATCAAAAGCTGCTGAGAGGTCTAATAGGACAGAGGAATAACCCCTATCCCTGGCCCTCCAGAGATCATCCACCAGCGCGACCAAAGCTGTCTCCGTACTGTATCCGGGCCGGAAGCCGGACTGGAACGGGTCTAGATAAACAACTTCATCCAGGTACTGGGGTAGCTGACATGCCACCACACTCTCTACAACCTTCGCCGTAAAGCGAAGATTGGAGACTGGTCGATAATTCCCTAAAAAATCTGGGTCCAGGGAAGGCTTCTTGAGGAGAGGTCTCACCACCGCCTCTTTCAAGGCAGCGGGAAAGACCCCCTCCCGCAAAGAAGCATTTGTAATCCCCCGGAGCCAGCCTCGTGTCACCTCCTGTGTAGCCAGTACCAACCAGGAGGGGCACGGATCCAGTAAACATGGGGTGGCATTCAGCCTACCCAGCAACCTGTCCATGTCCTCGGGAGTCACAGGGTCAAAATCATCCCAAACCACCTCAACAAGACGGGTCTCGGACCTCTCATCTGGATCTACCCAATTTTGATCCAATCCGTCCCAAAGCTGAACGATTTTATCGTATAGATAACCGTTAAACTCCTCGGCACGCCCTTGTAGGGGGTCCTCCCGCCCCTGCTGTTGAAGGAGAGAACGGGTCACCCGAAACAGGGTGGCCGGGCGGTTAGAATAGAATAGAATAGAATAGAATTTTTATTGGCCAAGTGTGATTGGACACACAAGGAATTTGTCTTGGTGCATATGCTCTCAGTGTACATAAAAGAAAAGATACGTTCATCAAGGTACAACATTTACAACACAATTGATGATCAATATAGCAATATAAATCATAAGGATTGCCAGCAACAAGTTATAGTCATACAGTCATAAGTGGAAAGAGATTGGTGATGGGAACTATGAAACGATTAATAGTAGTGCAGATTCAGTAAATAGTCTGACAGTGTTGAGGGAATTATTTGTTTAGCAGAGTGATGGCCTTCGGGAAAAAACTGTTCTTGTGTCTAGTTGTTCTGGTGTGCAGTGCTCTATAGCGTCGTTTTGAGGGTAGGAGTTGAAACAGTTTATGTCCAGGATGCGAGGGATCTGCAAATATTTTCACGGCCCTCTTCTTGATTCGTGCAGTATACAGGTCCTCAATGGAAGGCAAGTTGGTAGCAATTATTTTTTCTGCAGTTCTAATTATCCTCTGAAGTCTGTGTTTTTCTTGTTGGGTTGCAGAACCGAACCAGACAGTTATAGAGGTGCAAATGACAGACTCAATAATTCCTCTGTAGAATTGGATCAGCAGCTCCTTGGGCAGTTTGAGCTTACTGAGTTGGCGCAGAAAGAACATTCTTTGTTGTCCTTTTTTAATGAAGTTTTTGATGTTAGCTGTCCATTTGAGATCTTGCGATATGATAGAACCCAGAAATTTGAAGGTTTCTACTGTTGATACTGTGTTGTCAAGTATTGTGAGAGGTATAGATCCGTCCCAAAGCTGAACGATTTTATCGTATAGATAACCGTTAAACTCCTCGGCACGCCCTTGTAGGGGGTCCTCCCGCCCCTGCTGTTGAAGGAGAGAACGGGTCACCCGAAACAGGGTGGCCGGGCGGTTATCTGCCAACGCAATGAGGGAGGAAATGTAGGAACGTTTCGCATCCCTCAGTGCCACTAGGTAGGTCCTGCTATAGGACCTAACTAGTGTCCGGTCAGCCTCAGAACGGCTGGATCTCCAGACACTCTCTAGGTGTCTTCTCCGGCGTTTCATCTCCCTCAGCTCCTCGGAGAACCAAGGAGCTGGTTGAGACCGACGCCGGGTCAGAGGCCGCAAAGGCACGACATGGTCCAAAGCTCCAGCCGCGGCCTGTTCCCAGGCCGCGACTAGCTCTTCAGTCGTGCCGTGGGCCAGGTTCTCGGGAAACGGCCCAAGCTCTGTCAGGAACCTCTCAGGGTCCATCAGGCACCTGGGATGGAACCAATGCATTGGTTCCGTCTCCCTGCGGCGGTGGGTAGCGGTCTGAAAGTCCAGACGAAGGAGAAAATAATCTGACCATGACAAAGGGTCGATAACTAAATCATTTAAAATCAGATCATTCAACCACTGGCCAGAGATAAAAACCAAGTCTAGGGTGCCTCCCCCAATGTGAGTAGGGCCATCAATTAATTGAGTCAGGTCCATGGCCGTCATGGAAGTCAGGTCCATGGCCGTCATGGAAGCCATGAACTCCCGAGCGGTCGAGGATGCCGTGCCAGTTGATGGCAAGTTGAAATCCCCCATGACCAACAGTCTAGGGGTTTCAACTGCCAACCCAGCTAGCAACTCCAACAGCTCGGGCAGGGCTGTTGTCATGCAGCAAGGAGCCAGGTACATGATCAACAAGCCTACCTGAGTCCTACGACCCCACTTCACATAGAGGGATTCACAACCAGCTATCTGAGGCACAGTGGTCTCCCTCGGTTCCAGACCTTCCTTAATAATAACTGCCACCCCGCCACCCCTACCTTGGGCTCTCGGCTGATGGAATGCTCGGAAACCTGGTGGGCACATCTCCACTAGGGGAACCCCCCCTTCCGTGCCCAGCCAGGTCTCCGTAATGCCCATAACATCCGTGGTCCCCTCCTGAATTAGATCTGAGATCAGGGGGGCTTTGTTAACCATGGTTAACATCAGCCGGAGGCCCAAGTCCCGAGTACTCTGGCCACCCGGGGAACGGGAAGAAGCAGGGGGGCCGGAGCATGCGATTGCTCTTAAATAGCGAGGGCGTACTCCCAAAGCCTGATGTGCCCCCCCTTCCGTCATATCTGCCTCTCCCGCTTACCGTGTCAATAGCACAACCCTGATAAGCTGGAACGAAACCCTCCCCCACCTCCCTCGGACCTAACTTAATGCCGCGAACACACACTGGACTTGGCTCCCTCCCCAACGGGTTTCCCTCTCCACCCATTCCTCCCCCTCCCCCCCCAACCCAACCCCGTCAATTTCCACCCTCCCCGTAAAATTCCCATTAAAACTCCCCTTAAAAAATCGGTTAAAATAGTTAATTAAAAATCCCCTAAGTCTCCTATTCTTGGCATGCCATCTCTCGGGGTTCCAAAACCCGTCCTCAAGATGGGCCCTCGATAACGTAGAGGACCAAACCCACGAGAGAGGGGAATCTCGTAGGGCAAGAAGGTCAGCCGCTGAAAATGTCCGCATGATGAAAAAACACGGCAAGCAGACCCATCTTGGACGGTCAGGATATCTCCGGGTGGGAAAAGTCGATGGAAATCCATCTCAGTCTCAGTCTCAGTCTCGGGCGGTAGATGAAATAGTCACCGCCTTATTCAATCACTCAGCACCGCAACGGATCACCCCCGTCCCCATCGAGCCTCGAAAATTGCAGCCTAATTTGGCTGCCGATGGCAACAAACTGAGGCTCGATGATGTTCTATGGACAATCCAAGGGGGGGGGGGAGGAAAGGGCGAGTCCTCCAATTTCACGGACTCCATGGGCTCCATCTCGGCTCCACCTGGGGGGAACTCTGCTGCCAACGTCCGAGCGTCATCTTCCATCAACGACCGATGTCAGGGCCGCCAACACCGGTGCCACCCAACCAAGCCAGGGCACCGCCGGAAAAGAAATGCTCTACTTGGCCCCCTGACGAGGCCGTCCAGAGCCCTCCTTACCCCCCAGGCTGGGGGGGGCGCTCTCACCCAAGGTGGGGGGGGGACCCAAGATCTCCACAGGGTCCCCACCCCCGGCTCAAGCTGCCGACGCTGACACCGGCCACCGAACCAGGCCGGGTCAGGTCAGGCCGCTGCCAGGCAAGGCCAGGCCACTGCCAGGCCAGGCTGCTACCGCCGCCGGAGAGAAGCGCCGCCAGAGAAAACGCCACCAGAGAAACACTCTGGTCATGCTCCCCGAGGCCCAGGCGGAGGACCCAACATCTCCAAAGGGTCCCCCGAGCCGGCCTAAAGAGGCCTGCTGCCTGCCGCTGCCGCCGCCGCTGGCCACAACGCCGCCGGTGCCAGCATCACTCCTCCGACTGCTCCCCCGACTGCCAAGCTGCTGGACCAGGCCGGGCCAGGCCGGACCAGGCCGCATCAGGCTGACCAGGCTGGACCAGGCCGGACCAGGCTGCCGCCGCTGAAAATGGAACACCGCCGCCGCTGCCGCTGTGGGAGATCGCCCCGGGCCGCCCAAAACCCACCTCAACGCCCCCGGGCTGAGGAGATGCTCATCCACCCGGGCGGGGGGACCCAAGATCTCAAAAGGGTCCCCCCTTGTCCAAAACATCCAGGAAGGCTCGCTGCCGCATTTCTCAATCAGCGGCGCGACGCCATCTTGGACATGCGCAGATAGATAGATTAGCTGTGTTCATGGTTCCCCCCCCCAGTACATTTTACTCATTTTTGCATCAGCAAGCATCTTTCATGGTTTGCAATTCTGCATCTTTCATGGTTTGCAATTCTGTCTTTCAACCACTTCGTTTATAACTGGCGAGTATGGATTCATATGTCTATGCCTTTTGCCTAAACTCCTTCATCATCTTTGTAAATTATCAGACATGAATTCTGTTCCACTGTCTGTTTGTAACTGGCATACTTAACAAACATACCTTCGGTCTAAAAGTTTTACCAATTGCTTGAATTGTTGCAATACCTCTGTCTTACTTTATAGCAGATAACAAAACCCATGTCTCATGTAGTCATCCACTATGTTATTAACACAGCTTCTTGCAATTACTGCAAGTTCAAGTCCCACCAGGCTCAAGGTTGACTCAGCCTTCCATCCTTTATAAACCCAAATTGTTGGGGGCAATAAAAGTTGACTTTGTATATTATATACAAATGGATGAAGACTATTGCTTAACACATTGTAAGCCACCCTGAGTCTTTGGAGAAGGGTGGGATATAAATTCAAATAAAAAAAAAATTGTTGCTGCGAGAGAGAAAGATGACGATAAAGAACCGCTCCTCATGTATTGAGTAGCCCTACTCCTTTGTCTCACTGCTCCTCTGTTTCTCCTCTCAGGGCAGTGTCTCTGGAGATGCTCTGTAGAACATGAAGCAACATTTCACTGTGTAAACAGTCTCAGCTGTTCTGCTAGCATCTTGAGATGTTGCAGATGTTGGTCTGTGCTGAGCATTATCTCCTTCCTTTCCTAGTTGCCTTTCAAGCCATTTCTGTTCTTCCTCCAACAATTGGCCAGTCAAATATGCCATGGTTAAGTCCCTCTCTTGCATAGACTCTAGGCTAGTCACAAGAACATCCCATGAAGAGTCTAACGAACTGAGCACTACATATATTTTGTGTGCCTCAGTAAATGTCATACCTCTTTCCTCTAACTCCTGGAATAACTTTCTCATAGCCTGCAGATGTTTAGATATGCTCTCCCCTGGCTTCAGTCGTGCTTTATACAGTCTCCTTGTCAGCAACACTTTAGTGCCCACAGTCTCTCTCACATACACACTGCGTAATGCGTCCCAGCACTCTTTAGCAGACTGGAGACCCCTCATGTGTATCAGCTGACTGTCCTCTAAAGCCAGAATTATGCTGGCTAATGCCTTTTCATTTCTTCTCCAGTCCCCATCATCCAGGACTGCTGATGGATCAGTATCTATCAGTAACTATCATCCACAATCCCTCCATTCGCAAATACATCTCCATCTTTACACTCTAGGAGAGGTAGTTTGTCTTATTCAGCAGAGACACCATGAAACCTCCTCCCATTATGCTGATGAAATCCATGTTGCCTGCTTCCATTACAAGCACTAGCCACTAACAAACTATAATACATCCCTCTGGTGCAAGCTCTCACTGGGTTTCTCTTCTCTCTCATTTCTCTAGTCACTCTGGCCTTCTCTCTGGACTGGGCCCATAACCTGTCAAAATGTGCACAGTATGACTATGTGAGACAACCCAGGAGCAATAACATCCAACAGAGGTTTGTAATAATAAATAGTGGTTTATCTCTACAAAAGAATATACATACTCGTACTAGGCAAAGGTCAAACAATCAATCAGCAGCTACAGCAGGGAAGAACACACAGAGAGATATGCCACAACAGGGCCTCTCTTATAAAACAGATTCTTAAAGTGGTAACAGTTAAATAACCCTGCTGACTCATTCCTACCATTGCATCATCATTACAACATAACAGTAATACAGCTTTACAGCAGCTGGTCAGCTATTAAATTGTCATTAACCTGACATATTTTGTTCCATACTGTGGAATTCCAGCCCACACCTCACTAACTCTGCTATGAAGACTCCCTGAAAAGTTTTTTTTCAAAGGACATGTCATAACAACACAGTGCCCACCTAATCCCAGGTCTCTATCCTCAGCCTCTATCTTATCCCCAGTTCATTGTGAAGATGGCTCAGACCTGTCTTTAGCCATTCTAGTTTTTAAAATTGTTCTTTCCTCCCTTTACACCAAGTATGCTATATGAATATTCCATAATTTAGCATGGTAAATTCTAGTGATAACATAAGTGCTGGATTATAGAATAGAATAGAATAGAATAGAATTTTATTGGCCAAGTGTGATTGGACACACAAGGAATTTGTCTTGGTGCATATGCTCTCAGTGTACATAAAAGAAAAGATACGTTCATCAAGGTACAACATTTACAATTATCTACTTCTTTTGGCCTTAATGAACAAAGTATTTTTCAAGTACTGTATCAACTCCTTACAAAGATTGTTTTAGTGTTGTTTGGGAACCACTAAAGCTTTTTTAAACTTCTCTTTTTTAAGCTTCCCAAAAAGTGGTAATCCCATTAAAAAAACAACAAGTTGAGTAATCTTTGTAGTAGATTATTTAACACAGGAAAGAGAGCTGAGCTTTATTAGCTCGTCTTCCTAATTTTGTTCCAAGACAAAACCGTTTCCCACTGCTTCTGTCAATTATGTGTTTTATTTTGTGTGACTATGCTTTCTATTGTTGCTATTATTAATCTGGGGATGAGTGCACCATTTGTCTATGGGTATCCTATGGGGTATTTCTGGACATTGCTATGACTTTTTTGACTTTTGATCACAGCACTTCCATAATTTCTCAAAACCATGAGTCGAATTTGTCAGGCCTACTCTGCTAATCCATGGTCTCTTTTGGGTGGATCCCTGAAATTCCAGTTCCTAGTCCTTTTAGATGAATGATATAATAATCAATTGTACTGAATATCCCCAAAAGATCTAATAATAATGTAAGGACACACTCCTTCTATCCAGATCCAATGAAAGGAATCTTTTAGAAGTGATTAATATTGTTTCTATCCATGACCAGGTATGAACACTAACTTACACCCTAACTATATTATTCAGACATGCCTCTGATGTGCCAGTTTACTGAATCATTTACATCACTTTACCTATCATTCATCTTCTCAAAACACAGAACAGCACAGATCTATTCATCCTCACCTAGCTGACAGAAAATAGCAACAACAAAAATGTCTTACCAGCTGAAAGACTATAGTTGCTAGGCTGGGTGCTATCTCCTCTAGTCCCAAAGAAGTTTCTTGGATGAGAAACGAACTGTCTTCAAAGAAAAACAAGAAAGTCCAGTTGCCTCTTGAAAAAGCACTTTGGGACAACTATGATATGGATGACTGAGAATTTCCATAGACATTTAGCCCCCGCCTCCTATCCTGCCATAATAGTTCCATTTATTGTGTGGTAAAACACCAGAACTTTAAATTGAAAAGTTGTTTTTTGGTGGAAGTGTTGTAAAACACACATACACTTTAAATTATGAGTTTTTTAGATATTGTAATCGAATGTCCTGCAGAATAAAACACAAGTAAAACCTTGTGTTGAATTGCTGCAGTGCCACAGATTTGGCCCTGACTCAGACAAAAGCAATTTTGTAAATTTTCATTCTTTCATATCTTTATTTTTTAGATTTCTTGATTTTCACAGTGACTTATGGTTCAAATTAATCAGTTCTGATAATATAGGTTATAGTTTCACAATATCATTAGCCCATACCCACACGGTATATATAATTAATATGATATATTGTCTTGGTCAAATAGAACATTTCCCAAATAAGGATATGCATGAATGTAATTCTAGCATCACAACAGCACTAAAGAAATCTTCAGAGGATCAGCTTAACCTAATTAGAACTAGTATGAAGAAGCTTATTTACTTATTTACACTCCAAAACAGAGCTCCCTGACTATCTATTAAGTGCCAAGCAGGTAGCAAATCAGAAGACTGATAAAAATCTCTTTGAACTCAGCCCATATATAGCTGGTTGACAGCAATTGCTTTGGGGATTGTATAGCCCTACCTTTTCCATTTCCAGCCTTGATAAGTAAAAGCTAAAATATGCCTGGCAACAGACACTGCAGTTCTGGAATTCATTAATGAATCCGAATCTATGCTATGGTTTCAGCAGAATTTATCGGTATTTTAATTTAATTCATTCATTTAATATATTGATCACTTGTCTTTAAAAAACAGCTTCCTCAGGCAACTTATAATCTGATAGTGGCATGAGGCAGTGGTTGCCACACGTGGCACTTTCTAGTTCTATCAGGGAAATTGGAACTTGTAAAGGATGATGGAGTTAGTGGTTCATGTGATGGGCTTTCAGATTTCACTTCTGTGGGAAGAAATATCTATCTGGTTCAGTTCCAAGCCAGGAGAAAGACACTGGAAACATGGAGGCTGATGGCAAGAAGGTTTAATGATAAACAGAACCACAAAGCACATGGTTCTGGTGCAGTTGATAAAATGGAGTGGAGAGTGGAGGGTTTTTATACCTTCTTTGAACTTTGCACTTGAGCTTGCTGTTCTGCGCAAGAATATGTATTCTATTGGCTTTTGTCAAATTCCCATGGGTTCGTGTAGGGGTTAGGTAGGGGTCATAGCTGATTCTATAGGCATAATACAAATCAGAAATGGATTTCAGGAGGTTCTGACCAGTTCTGGAGAACCGATAGTGGAAATTTTGAATAGTTCAGAGAACCAATAGTAAAAATTCTGACTGGCCCCGCCCCCATCTATTCTCTGCCTCCTGAGTCCCAGCTGATTGGGAGGAAATGGGGATTTTGCAGTAACCTTCCCCTGGAGTGGGGAGAGAATGGAGATTTTACAGTATCCTTGCCATGCCATGCCACACCCACCAAACCACTCCCACCAAGCCATGCCACACCCACCAAGCCACACCCACCGAACTGTAGTAGTAAAAAAATTTGAATCCCACCACTGGTACAAATCCTCGGTGTTTGTCTGAACTAAGTTTGGTTGAAGTTTGGACTGCTCTGAGGATGATGCAATAATTCCCATTGTGGCTTAATAGCTTTGTCCTGTGTTGGACCTTGACTGAGGGCTAATTCTGCCATTCTGCCATTCTGCCTTTGTTTCAAACTATCCTGTCTGCATCCTCAGTTTGGTTTCTGAATAGGCTGGTCCAATCTTTCTTAATAGCACCTAAATGTCTGCTGGGGTATTAAGAAAGACTTGAGAGCTGCTTTCTGTCTCTAAGAGCATGTTTCTCCTTTTCTCCCTTTGGGGAAATATAATACTCTGTCTTTTTTAATATTTCACAAAATATATCATTCTTCTAGGAGAGGAGAGGGTGCTAACTTTCTACACTTCCATCAGCTTTATTCATCTACCCAGCTTCCAATGTTTGTCAGTGTTGTGCTTCCACCACTCCCACTGCTACTAACTCCAATATTATTGACGAAGCAATTTTCAGGCACCTCCTGCTTTCTCCAATAACCAAATATTCTTTTTTTTATCTCTGCACATAAACTCATGTGCCTGTTGCTGACTTTTCTTTATCTTCTTAGTTTCAGAGGTTCTCTATGTAGCACAGACTTCCAAATGGATGAATAAATAAATGAATCAATGAACAAAAGACTGGACAGCATTGTCTGGATGCGTAGCAACAATGTTGTCAAAAAACGCATGAATACACATATAAGCCAAGGGCTTGTTATTCAATGGCCATGATCCAAGAAGGTATCTCCAAGCAAATCTGTAAGCAAAGGTGTTTTTTTTACCACTTGAGATGGAAATTTGCCTAATCAGGGTTCCAATTTGTTTAGAAAGTCTTATGAAGAGTAGTTAGCACACCTTGGCTTTCTCCTGCACAAAAATATACTTTTTACTGGGCTTAGCAAAGCTGGACCTTTAACTTTTTTTAATCCATGTATTTAATATGGAAAAACTTAACATTGGCAAATATAATCCAGCTGCATATTTTTCTCATTAAAAAAGCATCTTTTATTTCTGTTTCAGCATCAGGTGAGAAATGACTTATTTAATAAGAGATATTATTATAGCTAAAACAGGGGTCACCAACCTTTCAGACCTCAGGGACCACTAAATTCCTAATTTTAAATCCCGCGGACCTCTAATATGAATTTTTTAAAAAGATAAATAATATTTAGTGCAATATAAAAAATGCAAATAATTTTTCTGCGGACCACCAAAATTTTCTCACAGATCATCAATGGTCCATGGACCACTGGTTGGTGACCACTGGCCTAAAAGGTATGTGATTAGCTACAATTTAAAAACAAACAGGTTCTAAATTATCGAAAACTTTGTACTGCAAAACTTTCATTGCAGGTGTCTTGACTACACTGCTCCACTAGGGGGTAGCATGATACAAAAATATACATTCCATGGTTGCAGTGAGATTTTCCATTAGCAAAACCTTGAATTTGCAGGGAGGCTTGCCATTTGCCTCCTATATCTAAGTAACACCATGTTTTGTGTCTCTTTTGCTGGACTTCAACTTTTGTTTCTGCAGCTTCCTGCAGTATAATTAAAAAACGCATCAACGTGATGGAAACTGGCACAGTGCCTTATCTTATTTGGCACATTGGCACATGGATGATTGTAACTATTTTCATTTGGCACACAGCTCACCATGTAGTGTCATGATGTTTATTTATTTATTTGTGTTGGAAATGCAGAAGATTCAATTAAACAGGTTAATATGGCCACAGCCGTTTGCCCCCTGCTATCTCCCACAATTATAGTAAATCTGCCACCTGTTTATTTCCATAAAAATTCAATTACTGCACTACTAGTTTATTCTTCTTATGTGAGCAATTAACAGCAGGATGTTCTTAGCTCAGAAATATTTCCCAGGCTAGGTTGTTTTGTTGTTTATATTTTGCAGATGTTGTAGATCAACCATTCCAAAATGGAAGGGCATGTTATACAGAATTTTAGGTCTTTGACCAGACAGAATGTTTGGATCAAAGGATAGGCACACTTCATTCAATCTTATTTTGAAGTAACTCTTGGAATCTTATTGTTCATTACTAGAATTTGAATTTAGCAGAGCGTACACATGTGGATACAATAAAGCTCACTAAGGATATCTAAAGACAGATGTTTAAGTTTGAAATGGATAAGTAAAAGTTTATTACACAAGTTGCATGTTCCAATAGAAAGTGTGCATCTCTGAATTTTTTGTCATTAGTGCAGGGAAGGAAAAAAATGATGGAAGAATTTCCTGTCGGAAGCTAGTTAAAGTTAAACTTCCTGTAGAAAGCTAATTAAAGTTAAAGAAAACAATCTAAGAATATAGTCTTCTGACTGGGGGGGGAACAGAAGAGAGACAAAGAAAAGAACAAAGCTATCTCAGCTCCTAATGCATCACATAATTAAAAGGATAATGGATATACAGTATCAATCTTTTTGGACCAACATTCCCAAAAAGGATGACCAGTTCAGTATTCTGATTATGACTGGTCTTCTTGAAACAATCTATCTAAGTCACAATGAGATGCCAGGACAGCGTCCTTCCCCTACTAGTGTACTTTCCTGTTGGAAGAGTCTGGTCAACTCTAAGACTGATAAGCAAAGACTGTGGAAAGGTTAGGATCAGCACAAGTTGTAGGTTTTGGAAAGCTGAATATAGTTTATGAAGCATTCTTAATGCGGGTAAGATTATCAACCTTGCTGTCAAGCAAAAGCAGGCATTTAATAGTGAGTGTCATACCATATGCACTAATCAAACAGGGGGCAAGAAAGTAGGGGCAGTCAGTCATAACACAGGTTATGTAGACAGTAAACATAGGGTCAGTCAAAATGAACTCAAATGTCTATACACCAATGCAGAGTATGAGGAATAAATAGGGAGAATTAGAAATTCAAGTAAATGAGATATGATATTGTTGCCATTATGGAAACTTGGTGGGATGAAACCCACAAATGGAACATACAGCTGGAGGGATTTAAATTATTTAAAAGAAATAGACCAAATAAAAGAGGAGGTGGATTTGTACTATATATAAGAAATAACTACATCTCTACAGAAATAGAGCACAACAATACGAAAATTATATTGAATGAATTTGTATCAATATTAAAGGGGGGGAAATGACATTGCCATAGGTGTATACTATAGGCCACCTAACCAAACAGAGGAAATAAATGAACTTTTTGCTAGGCAGCTAACTAAAGTATGTAGGAAGCACACCACAATAGTAATGGGGGATTTTAACTACCCTGACATCAACCAGGAGACAAAGTGGAAGATCCAACAGGTTCCTAACAAACCTAGCACACAGCTTTGTTTCCGAAAAAGTAGGAAAGGGATCTCAGAACCACTGAACTATATCTGTCAAAGATCCTGGAGCACAGGGGAACTGCCAGAGGACTGGAAAAGAGCTGATGTAGTTACTATCTTCAAAAAAGGGGAAAAAAATAGATCCAGGAAACTATAGACCTATCAGCCAGACTTCAATACCAGGGAAGATTCTGGAAAAGATAATCAAGCAATGAATCAGTGAACATCTAGAAGCAAACAAAGTAATAACCAAAAGCCAACATGGGTTTATCAAAAACAGACTATGCCAGACTAATCTTATTGCATTTTTTGACAAAATGACAAAATTAGTGGACCGGAAGAATGCTGTTGATATAATTTACTTGGATTTCAGTAAGGCATTTGATAAAGTAGACCATAATGTAGTACTAGATAAAATAGAAAAATGTGGGTTAGACAGCATCACCAGTAGATGGATTTGTAACTGGCTGACCAACCGCCCTCAATGTGTAGAACTCAATGGACTTGCAGCTACATGGAGGGAAGTATGCAGTGGGTTACACCAAGACTCTGTTTTAGCCCAGTACTCTTCAACATCTTCATCAATGATTTGCACGAGGGGATAGATGGGGAACTCATCAAATTTGCAGACAACACCAAGCTAGCAGGAATAGCCAACACTCCGGAAGACAGGCTTAAGATACAGAAGGATCTTGACAGACTTGAACATTGGGTGCTATCTAACAAAATGAAATTCAATGGTGAAAAAAGTAAGGTTCTGCATTTAGGCAAATTTAAAGCCACACAGGACAGAACAGAACATGGTGAAATAACCATTTCTTAGTTGGCAAAGAAGTAAAACAAAGCTATGTGCACTTTCCTTATTTATTCAGCGTTTATGGTGTATGTATATATGTATGTATGTATGTATGTATGTATGTAAGTATGTATGTATGTAGATAGATAGATAGAGATAGAGATAGAGATAGAGAAGGGGGGAAAGATTAAAAAAAGATGAAGGGGGTTTTAAAATTAAAGAAAAACCCCTCAGTAACCTGTGTATATTGATGACACTACTCTCATAGATGAAAATGGAAACAAACCATAAGCTCTGCTAACAGAAAAAGGGAGCACAATGAAAAAAGGGGACCAAAATTAAATGTAAAGGCAACCAACTATAGCAACTATAACAAAAAAAAAAAAGTTTGTCACTCTGTGGAAATGAAAGTTGGACTTTGAGAAGAAGAATATTTGCTGCTTCATAATATGAAGACCAAGCAAGCTATGCTCCAATCTTATAAGGTTGCTAGCTGGTACCAACAACTTCAAGAAATTTGTTACTCTTTTTTTACCTTTAATATATTTTTCTGGCATAAAATGAAAAGGATATTCAAACAAATTCTTTCAGTAGAGTACTATACGGTGTAAAATAAAACAGTTGGCAATCTCTATGCAGTAACTAGGGGAAGGTGTTTAAAACCTCTGTTAATTTTTGGACAAGGTAGTGCATTAATCACCATAGGAACATTAACTGATAGTCCTGATGCCTAGAAATAACATAAATCCAATCAGTTCTACTCAGTTCACTTTTGAATGGTGCATCAAACTACCAGGAAGACAATTGGGGACATACCTAAGCACTACATATTAAATGTCTGCACATTCACAACTCATCTTGTTGGAAACAGTGTGGTAATTAAGTAAGCATTTCTTAAAAATAAACATTGCCAAACTAACTTCATCTCATTTTCATTAATTAGGCAACCTCATTACATATGAGAACAATTTAAGCCTAATATTTCATAACTTTAGCTTGAGTTTAAAAGTATTTGACATAATATTCCATGATAAACTTATTGATTGATTTATTATGTGTCATCAAGTCAGTACTGATGCATGGTGACCATTATCATTATGATAAGATTGCTGCAGTTTTCTTCCCAACATCTATGTTGAAAGTTATGTTTCCACATGCTAGATGTCTCCCCCCCATTATTTGTTTCCTTGGAAAGTAGCCATTCCTCTCCCATAGTTTTTCACAAAACAAGGAACAGCAATGGGTAGATACATGGGGTTTCCTTATATATTTTATAACTGCCTCGTTCAGCAGGCTCTTCTTCAGCCACTGAACCAGTGAGATCCTGAAATTAAAAATTAATCTCTGCCTTTGGCAAGGCTCCACTGACTTTCCTTTGATCCTTCTTGAAATCCTCAGATCTCAAATCTCTGCTTGATCACTCTGCTCAGCTAAGCTGGGAAGGACTACACAATTTTCATAAACAAAAGTTACAGTTGCATATTTATATGAAAGATAACTGCATGAAAGGATGTAAGGTAAGGCATGGAGCATTTGGGTTGAAAAAGCTTAGCTGGTAGTATCTACAGTGACAGCTTCAAGTGTCACTAAAGAGATGGATGTACTTCTTGCACAAAATACCTGATTTGCAGTGTCTTCTTTGGCTTTGTGAGTGGCAAGTTATTTCAGCTCAGGATCATGGGGAGAAGTGAAAGGGAGAGGCCGAAATAGGATCTTTTCCAAAAGCCATGTTCTAACTTAGCTGTTTTATCACAAGACCAAATTGCATTATTGTATTTGTTAAAAGACTGAACAGCTTCCTGATTTATTTTCTTTTTCTTTTAAAATTTGATTTTAGTATGCCTTCCGATGCAATAATTTGCCAATTTTTCATGTGGACGCTATTTCACTACAACAGCTCCCCAGATGAAAGTGAAGAGGTAAAGACATTTTATAGTTTTAAAAATGAAGTGAACGGACTCATAGGTCCTATAAATTTGTTGATGTGTTAGGCATGGGTGGTGGGGTTGATTAAATTAGAGAGTTAATAGTATATCCAACAGCAGAACATGGCTAGAAAATGCAACAAAACTCCCTAGTTGCACAAATACTGTGATTTACTGAGTTGGAAAATGTAAGGTATTTGTCCCATACGGTGTTACAAATGAAGAGTCAGATCTACTTGTAGAATAACTGCTCTGCACCCCCACTTTAAGGCAGTAACACCAGATTGTGGTAAAGGTTTTTCTAAACAGGAAAAACAGTAAGGTTTTTGTAAACATACAAGCAATAAGTCTCACTGCAAATTAAATGTGTTTTGTTTTCATCACAGTAACCAGCCAATATTAAAACTCTGATTGACTGACACACCTCTGTTCATCTATTGTTCAAATACAAAACAATCTGAATGGCTGTTTGTACTTTTCAAATACAATACATTCATAGCATAGAAATCATTACAGCATCCTGGTATTTGTAATACTTAGAACAGGCCTTTCAAATGTGAAATTATAAAACTTAAACAATATAGGGTATCATCTTTGACACTCCTTAATTTAACAAATGGCCCTATAGGAAGTACTCTTTTTCTATGATGTATATATGATATGATTCTTATTCATGCATACATGTATGTTGTGTATGTATGCAATAAATACTTGTTTTGAGCCTCTAAGAAACATAGATTCCTAACAGAATGGAAATTTAATCAATCCAATGAATTATTTATATAACTTTATTTCTTTTTTAAAAAAATACAAAATTAAAAGATAAATGGGAAAAAATGAAAAAGGGAAAGTGCAAGAAAGAAAAAAGGGAAACAAGAAATAAAACTAGACAAAAATGACTTCTAATTTTTTTTGGTACAGTTGCAAATAAAAATACACCAAACTCTTATTCACGACTAATAGTTTTTCACATTATTTCCATAAACCCATCCCAGAAAGAAAGGATCCCAGTAATCCTTTTCATTTCTTTCAGCTTCTTGCAAAAATGCCAAAAATTTGTTTCCAAGTAGAGGACAAAATTGTCTTTTTGTTCATCATGGCTGTCAATTTTTCCATGCTCACCAATTCCAACAGTTTCACTTTATTTTATCTATGAAAACAATCCATTTTTTTACCAAATGGATTATACATTATTATGGACTATTAAATGATATCTTTATCTTTATCATTATCACTAATGACACTGAAATCCTTATTGCATGATCATGATGGGGTTTTCCCTGCCGCCTTGAAAGAGGCGGTGGTGAGACCTCTCATCAAGAAGCCCTCTTTGGACCCAGCTATTTTGGGTAATTACCGTCCAGTCTCCAACCTTCGCTTTGTTGCGAAGGTTGTAGAGAGTGCTGTGGCGCGACAGCTACCCCAGTACCTGGATGAATCCGTCTATCTAGACCCGTTCCAGTCCAGCTTCCGACCCGGATACAGCACGGAGACAGCTTTGGTCGCATTGGTGGATGATCTCTGGAGGGCCAGGGACAGGGGTTATTCCTCTGCCCTGGTCCTATTAGATCTCTCAGCGGCTTTTGATACCATCGACCATGGTATCTTGCTGCGCCGGTTGGGGGGATTGGGAGTGGGAGGCACCGTGTATCGGTGGTTCTCCTCCTATCTCTCTGACCAGTCGCAGACGGTGTTGACAGGGGGGCAGAGGTCGACCGCGAGGTGCCTCACTTGTGGGGTGCCGCAGGGTCGATTCTCTCGCCTTCTGTTCAACATCTATATGAAGCCGTTGGGTGAGATCATCAGTGGCTTCGGGTGAGTTACCAGCTGTACGCTGATGACACTCAGCTGTACTTTTCCACCCCGGCCACCCCAATGAAGTTGTTGAAGTGCTGTCCCGGTGTTTGGAAGCCGACGGGTCTGGATGGGGAGAAACAGGCTCAAGCTTAATCCTCCAAGACGGAGTGGCTGTGGATGCCGGCATCCCGATTCAGTCAGCTGCAGCCGCAGCTGACTGTTGGAGGCAGTTATTGGCCCCAAAGGATAGGGTGCGCAACTTAGGTGTCCTCCTGGATGAACGGCTGTCGCTGAAGACCATTTGACGGCCGTCGCCAGGAGGGCCTTCCACCAGGTTCGCCTGGAACCCATCCCAGAAAGAAAGGATCCCAGTAATCCTTTTCATTTCTTTCAGCTTCTTGCAAAAATGCCAAAAATTTGTTTCCAAGTAGAGGACAAAATTGTCTTTTTGTTCATCATGGCTGTCAATTTTTCCATGCTCACCAATTCCAACAGTTTCACTTTATTTTATCTATGAAAACTATCCATTTTTTTACCAAATGGATTATACATTATTATGGACTATTAAATGATATCTTTATCATTATCACTAATGACACTGAAATCCTTATTGCATGATCATCTGCCTACAGCATCTTCCTATGACTACTATTCAATGTAGGTGTTTGCTTGCTTTAGTAGGTAGCTAGGATGATATTCATATATTGGGTAATACTACTGAGAATGTACAATCTTTGCATGTACATCTAGAAATCTGTGCTCAGCCCTCCCAGGAATACCTCCTCTCTACTATGACAAAGCAGTGCAGCAGGATTTGAAGGGGCATAATGCTAGCTTACCTATATTTGGAAAATGATTTGCTCATAAGATAAAATTGGTCTGGCTTTCCCATTTCTTTTTCTATATGTATGAGTTTGTTTCTCAAAATAAAGTTGGCAATAATTCATTTCAATGATATTGTTCAAAGAACTGAACTGGTCTCTCTACACATCATCCTTAGTGAAGCATGCAAACCAGTGTTTGCATTTCCTGCGTTGGATAAAGACAGCACATCATTTGCCTTCTGTCCTGGCCACTTTTTACAGAGGCACAATTGAGAACATTTTAACAAACTACATCACTGAGGTGTTTTTTTTTCATGTTTATGTAGCGTATATTGGAGATGGTGAATTTTTGAGACCTGTCTGCAATGAAATTTCATTTTAATATATGCTGATAAATATACATTCAAATTGACAATAAAGTTATTCTATTCTATTCTATTCTATTCTATTCTATTCTATTCTATTCTATTCTAATTTCCAAATTTCAATTTAAAATTTAAAATCTATATTGTCAATGCCCAACATATATACAATGAGATTGGTTGAGCTCCCTCAGTGCACCCCCCCCAACACAATACAACTCACAGTGAAGACAGAAAATCCCTAACCCAATAAATCATATTAACAAAATACCACACACCTATTCTTTTCTATTCTTTTCTATTCTACTCTATTCTATTCTATTCTATTCTGTTCTGTTCTGTTCTGTTCTGTTCTGTTCTGTTCTGTCCTGTCCTGTCCTGTCCTGTCCTGTCCTGTCCTGTCCTATCCTATCCTATCCTATCCTATCCTATCCTATCCTATCCTATCCTATCCTATCCTATCCTATCCTATCCTATCCTATCCTTCCTTTAGAGCTAGAGTTGGGAACCTGTAACTCTCTAAATATTGTATTCCTCATGATTGCCCATGCTGACTAGGGATGATATGACAGCAATGTTCAATGTCTAAGGGGCTGCTATAAAGAAGAGGGGGATCAACCTATTCTCCAAAGCACCTGGCAGGACAAGAAGCAATGGGCTGCGATGTGGCTCAGGCTGTAAGAAGCCTGTTCTTAAACACAGCTGCTTGCAATTACTGCAGGTTCTAGTCCCACCAGGCCCAAAGTTGACTCAGCCTTCCATCCTTTATAAGGTAGGTAAAATGAGGACCCAGATTGTTGGGGGGGGCAATAAGTTGACTTTATATATAAATATACAAATAGGATGAGACTATTGCCTTACACAATGTAAGCCGCCCTGAGTCTTCGGAGAAAGGTGGGATATAAATGTAAAAAAAAAAAAAAATGGGTGGAAACTAATGAAGGAGAGAAGTAATCTAGAACTAAGGAGAAATTTCCTGACAGTTAGAATAATTGATCAGTGGAATGACTTACCTTCAGAGGTTGTGGGTGCTCTAACACTGGAGGTTTTAAAGAAGAGATTGGACAACCATTTGTCTGAAATGGTACAGGCTTTTCTGCTTGAATAATGGTTTGGACTAGAAGACTTCCAAGGTACCTTCCAACTCTGTTATTGTTATTTTGACTTGGGCTTCTGTAAACTTGTGGTGAAAAAAAAATAGCTGGAGGGCTACTGCTTTTCTATCTTTGTAATAGAAAAAAATCAATTATCATAAGTATCTTATTTATGTCCTTTTCAACAACATGAAAAAAATCTTATCCTTCTGTATTTTGTATATTTTTTACAATATGGCAAGTTTTTCAGAATTTGAAGGTGTTGTGTTAAAAATAGGAAAACTGGAAAGGTTATTTTCAGTATCTGCCACTTTAGAAGATATGCACTACTCTGTACTGCATATTTAATAATAGAGAACATTCCAGTAACATTGTATGACAACTTTCCCCCCCTGGGATCTTCACAAAACCTCCTGTAGTTGTTTACGTCTTGTGATGTTATCCCATTGGAAAAACTCTTTAAAATAAACTCAGTGTGGCTTATGTAGTTATATGTGAGATTCTGCCGGTGGCAATATTGATGTAAACTCCTCTGTGTCTAAACGATGATGGCTTAAGAATTTTGAATTTTACATCTCCATAAGAAAATGTCAGACACAATCATGCTTACTTTTTTAGTTAATACCATATATGTTGAAAATCCTGTTGCAGGCCTTTTGATTTGCAGCTTAATAAAGGTGTTGAAAATACTGACAGCGTCATTAATATGTTTGCTGTTGAAGGTGGATTACAAATAACAACTCAAATTTTCTTTGTCGGTATGGTTTGTGTTTATGTGGGAGAGAAAAAGAAAAAGAGAGAAAGAGGGAAGGGGAGAGAGGAAAAACATTGAACTGATTTAAAGAAAAATTTCCAATCCTCCAAAGGGATGAGTGAACCTTATCTAATCTAGATTGGACTCATTTATATAGGATCATTTTCCAATCAAAAATACCTTTCAGTCCTTCAGGATATACCAGATCAGGAACAGACTTCAGAGAAAACTAGAACTACAGTTTTAGAGATAAGCTGTAACAACAGAATCTTGTGATTCTGATTGTGCTTTATTTCACCTTTCTCTTATATCTCAATGGGTCTGCCTGAGTTTTTTCCAAATATTATCTTAACAGAATAACAGAATATAGAGTTGGAAGGGATCTTGGAGATATTCTGGTCCAAACCCTCGACTCAAGCAGAAAACCTAAACCATTTCATACAAATGTCTCAGACATCCAGGCCATAGTTGCCTCAAAGGTGCTTTTTCAAGAGTCAATTGGACTTTCTTGTTTTTCTTTGAAGACATTTCGCTTCTTTTCTAAGAAGCTTCTTCAGCTGAAGAAGAGAGCTGAAGAAGCGTCTTGAATGAGAAGAAAAGCAAGAAATCCCAGTTGCCTCTTGAAAAAGCACTTTTGGGATTTTTCCCTTTTTTTGAAGATGGGAAACACATCAGCTCTTTTCCAAGCATCAAGTAGTTCCATGGTGTTCTAGGATTTTTGAAAGATATGTTACAATGATTGTGTACAATGACATCATATATACAATAGATACTATATAAAAATAATCTGCCTTTTTCTGACTTCACACGTTCTCCCTTATCTTCCCACGTTGCTACTACTTTTCTGTCCAATGAATTGAAAGAAGGAGTATACTTTTATGTGTGCAGAACTTATTTTCTGTTTTAATAAATTCAGTAAGACCATACTTGGAATACAGCATCCATCACATTACAAAAAAGATATTGAGACTTTTGAAAAAGTGCAGAGCAAAGCAACTAGAATGATTATAGGCCTGGAAACTGTAACGTATGAAGAATAGTTGCTGGAACTGGGTATGGCTAGTCTAGAGAAAAGAAGGACTAGGGGTGACATGATAGCAGTATTCCAATATTTGAGAGGCTACCACAAAGAGGAGGGGGTCAACTTATTTTCTAAAGCACCAGAAGACAAGACAAGAAACAATGGATGGGAACTAATCAAGGACAGAAGCAACCTGGAATTAAGGAGGAGCTTTCCAACAGTGAGAACAATAACCAATAGAACAGCTTGTCTTCAGAAGTTGTGGGTGCTTCATCACTGAAGGTGTTTCAGAAGAGAGCTACTTGTCTGATATGGTATGAAGCAGGGAGTTGGACTAGAAAACATCCAAGGTCCCTTCCAGCTCTATTCTAATCAATCAATTTATTTCCTGATCTTTATTTAATTCTTTAAATTAAAGAATTAAGTCTATCATGATTTCGCATCATGTTTTCATTACATTAACATTTCATTTCAATATGTTCAGTACGTTAATGGTGGGCCTTATTTGAACAGATATATTTTTTGAATTATATTAACTACTAATTTGCAGGTTATTGTAAATGTTATGAAATGCATATACATTTTGTATATGTAGATATATTATTGCTTCTGCCTTTGCATTGAGGTAATAGAAATTTCAGATAGAAACATGGAACTTTGGTTAATTAATATTTACTGGCATATGCAAATAAATATATTTATGCAAGGAGAGTTAAAGATGAATAAATTTTATGATCACTAAGTTGAATTTCCTTTAAAGAGTTTGAAATTAAAATATTGTGAATCTGGTGAAAAACTGATAATTATTTAAAGCAGGAGTGTCAAACTCAAGGCCCAGGGGTTGGATACAGCCCAGGGTCCTTAGATCTGGCTGTGGGGCTGCCCTGGAAACAGCGAAGGACAAGCCCACTGTGTCTGCCAGCAAAAATGGAGCTTGGCAGGTGTATGAGACCCTCTGAAGCTCCATTTTCACTTGCAGAGGGTTGCAGGAGGGCCATTGCAGCTGAAAACAGAGCTCAGGAGCTTGTTTTTGCTGGCACTCAGGCCTCCACAGGTGTCCCAACACAAGTGATGTCAAGCTGGCCATGCCCCCATCTGCCCCCTCAAGGTCAAACACAACCCTGATGCGGCCCTCAATGAAATCGAGTTTGTCACCCCTGATTTAAAACAAGTGTAACAAGATATTACCTCTGAAACTTTAAAAATGGTAGGCTGAGATTCACTGATAATATATCTAATTTTTATAATTCTTTTATTTATACTATTTATATACCAGCAGCAAATTGCTAATGTTTTGTCTGATATTCAGCCATTATTTCAGGACTGTGTGGGAGGCCATCTTGGGAACCATCTGTGAAGCTTCAAAAGATATTAGAAACAATTCAATTGATAAAAACTAGGAAAGCTCCTAGACAACTTTCTGATGTAAAAGTGTAAGTATTTATAAATTTATTGAAATTTAATCAATATCTATGGATGGCCATCTCAAATACATGAGTTTATATTATCAGATAAATTTGCAGATTTATAAATTTGTTTGCCCCAATATCATTAGGAGTCTGCAATATATAATTTAAACCTGGTAAACTGTTTTTATCTTTTTATGAGGCTTCTATAACATTGATTTCAAAATTGGATAAAGATTTAACATTCTGTGTAATTTATAAACCTGTTTCATTAATTAATATAGACACTAAGTTATTAACTGCTTTGTTGAATAGACAGTTGCAGAGTGATGTTATACATAATTCATCAATCTCAGTCTGGATTTATTAAAAATAGAAACGCTTGGGCTAATTTATGTTTATTAATAGATATTTTGTATGTACTTCAAGATAGATGGGATTCTGCTGTATTAATATCTTTAGATGTTGATTTCTTTTGATATGCTTCATATAAAGTTTATAAAGCAAATTAGAGATAAAAATAAAATCTTTCATTCTTTTATTTATTTATTTAATTTACTATTTATTAACTTCATTGGCCATCCATTTTACCACAGGGCAACTCTGGGCAGCTTTTATTGGGTGGGCTGCAATTTATTATTTGCAACCAAGAACAAGATAAACAACAAATTGGTTAATCTGGGTTATTGTATGGCATCTGTCAGTGTTGTCCACTTTCTCAGTTCATTTTTTACTTGCTTTTAATTCTTGAAGTATTAACATTTTGTATTAAGTAATTTTGGATATTATTGCACTGGTGGATTTGGAGTGGCAGTATCAGATAATTGCAATTTCTAGTTCAACATTCCGAAGAACACCATTGCAAATAATGATAAAGCTTAAAATAATGGTGTTTGCTAGAAGGCCAAAACTATTCCTGGAATATCAAAAAGGTTTTCATTGATGTGTTATGTTTTAAATACCTACTTTATGCCTCAGCTAGTCAAAGGGCACGTTATGTTATCTTAATTGGTCAAAAGAACTTAGCAGTTGCTTGCTATTTTGCAAGACAAGTTAGGGAGGACTACCTCCCAGCTTCTCTTAAATGGTGTTGTGGCTCCAGCGCCCCCCGGGCCTGGCCCCTTGCCAGAAAGTGACTCAGAGAGTGAGGGCAAAGGGCCGTTGAGGCTCTCCTCTGCAGGCTGGCCTCTCTGGCTCAGCTCCAGGAGCCAGAGGCAAGCCAGGTGGAGGAGGTGACGAGGCCTCTGTCTCCTGTATCTCCCCCCGCCCAGGCAATGCTTCCAGACCCAGCTGTGGACAATCAGTCCTGGATAGATCCCAGGTTTTGTAGACAAGAGAGGTGGGAACAACAAAAGAAGAGGTGGGGCAGGCCTAGATAGTGCTGAGTCACGGAGCCACACCCCACAGGGTATAAAAGCAGGAGGGGCTGCTCTACTACTTCGTGACGGACAAAGCAAACTGACTGGAGAAAACTTGAGCTGAACTATTTGACTGAGCATCTGGCCTGGATTGCTGTTTGTTCCTGACTTCCTGGTTGTTCCGGTAACATCAGGGAAGATAAAGAAAACCTTGGCAGACGTTCGCTGGTCTGCTGTCAGAACTGATAGCTGCCGTGGACTAAATTGCTGGCTAATTGAGTCAGTTCACGTGTCTCCTGGACTGAGGTAGGGGGAGACAGAACAAACTGTTTGAAGCTCAGTTCATGTTTAGCTCAGCTCATGTATGGCTTGGACCATTATTCTAGCTTTGCCCTTTTGGAAAATGTTCAATCCAAATCACCTAGAGAGATATTTCATGGCCTGTTGCACTTCTAACATTCTTTGAATTAGGTTTGATGCAGTAGTAGGATTCAAATCCCATTGCTACCGGGTTGCTCATGGGCATGCTTGCGCTCGCGACGCTTCTGTGCATGTGCAGAGACATTTGGGCAGGTGGGCAGAGCTTCCTGCTGCCGCTGCTGCTACTGGTTCACTTGATCCAGAATGAACTGGTAGCAACCCACCACTGGTTTGATGAAGATAAAAACCAGATTGTTATCTACAGGCTGGAACGTGTCTTCCTGCCTGAGGATCTTGCTCCCAGTTATCCTTTCATATAGCAATGAATCTTTTTGTATGTCCTCTCTTGAAAACAAATTACAGAAATATGGTTTTTCCATGCAGGAACTGCTAAGAATGGTTATGATTAGCTAAGAGTGATCTACCAAATAAAATGTTATGGATGAAAAACATCAAACTGATTTAAGCAGAGTTCCCAAATCCCCTGTGGAAGAGCAGATAAGGTCTTGTGCTAAACCTTAAACTGGTTTATGTGGGCCATAGAAAAGCCATTACTCTGGTAAAGTATGGTGTTTTTGCTTCAGCGCCCTTAGTGATGCTAGATATACAGTACTGCTGTTACATTTCACGCTGTTATTTTGTAGCTCATTTTCCCAAATGATTTTTAAATTTGTTTTTATATTCTAGGATATTAATTATCTCACCCAATTTTGTTTCACTTGGTATTATTTATGTCTTTCCTTTTCTGCCATGACAATTTTTTTCCAACAGCCATGGAATTTCTGGACTCACTTGAGAATCTCTAACACTGTTTTTTAATCCTTTAAAACAATTCTCTAAACAGTCAGCTCAGTTATGCTTTGAAATTGGCATTTATTCTAATATATATTGTGTCTGTTTGTGTTTATAATATATGCTTCATATATACTATACACACTTTATACATGGTGGCTCAGTGGTTAGAATGCAGTACTGCATGCTATCGCTGTTGACTGCTGGCTGCCAGCAGTTTGGCGGTTTGAGTCTCACTGGCTGAAAGTTGACTCAGCCTTCCATCCTTCCAAGGTTGGTAAAATGAGGACCCAGATGGTTGGGGGCATTATGCTGACTCTGTAATCCGTTGAGAGAGGGCTGTAAAGTACTGTGAAGTGCTCTATAAGTCTAAATGCTATTGCTATCCATAACTAAGCCTATATGTTCACTTCTTTTTATACATGAATTCCACAATTTCACACAGATATGTTGCATATGTTTTCTTTTTGTTAGATCACATACATACAACATAGCTTGGGTGTTATGTTCTTTGACTTGTGTCCAACAGGTTTCCAGAAGCCTCTTGTTTTAGCACTGCACTTATCTAGTTCCTATAGTGAAACTATCAGTGAATGCTGTGACAGGGTTTTGTTTATCAGGTGGTTGTCAGAAACTGAAAGGAAGTAACTTACTCAAGGAAGGATGAAAACCTGGATCTCCTGCTCTTAAATACCTCCTTAACCAATATACCATAATGGTTCTTACATACACCGTTTTCTTTTCCTCTTCCTGTTATTCATTATATCATGCTCTTTACCATGGACCCTTATACTGTACATGTAAGAATGTTCTAAGCACCATTTGTTGTTGTTGTCAGTCACAAAGTCGTGCCCAACCCATCACGACCCCATGGACAACATTCCTCCAGGCCTTCCTGTCCTCTACCATACCCTTGAGTCCATTTAATCTCATGCCAACTGCTTCAGTGACTCCATCCAGCCACCTCATTCTCTGCTGCCCCCTTCTTCTTTTGCCCTCAATTGTTTTCCATTAGGCTCTTCTCCAGTGAGTCCTTCCTTCTCATTAGGTGGCCAAAGTATCTGAGTTTCATTTTCAGGATCTGGCCTTCTAAAGAGCAGTCAGGGTTGATCTCCTCTAGTTTGATTATCTTGCAGTCCAAAGGACTCGCAGGAATCTTCTCCAGCACCCTAGTTCAAAGGCCTCAATTCTTGGCACTCAGTCTTCCTTATGGTCCAACTTTCACAGTCATACATTGCAACTGAGAAAGCTATAGCCTTGACTATATGCATTTTTGTTGGCAAGGTGATGTTTCTGCTGTCTAGGTTTGCCATAGCTTTCCTCCCAGGAGCATCATCATCACCATCATCATCACCATCATCATCACCATGGACATCATCAAATCAGCCCATAGATTTTAACTACTGCAACACATCATAATTTATATTCTTTTAAAGTTTTCACATAACTTTTTTTAGTAAGAACGAGAAGAAATAGCCATGTTACCAACCTTAGTCATACTTATGTCACATGAATCATTCCCTGTTAATCGTAAGTATAGAACTGATCAGTTTTGACACATTATGCCGCATATGCACAACCAAAGCTCAGTGTTCCCTAAGCATATGCTATTCTATTCAAGCTAGATCTCTAATCTTGAGATTATTTTGAAATTTATTTATTTATTTTATTTATTTATTTATTTTATTTGATTTTTATACCGCCCTTCTCCCGAAGGACTCAGGCAGAAGTAAAAAAGACAATACAATGTACAATTTAAAATGTAAATTAAAAAACTTATTATAATTAGCCCGAAACTTTAAAATATATAAAAAACTAAAATCCCATTTAAAATTGATATTAAAAATTTAAGAAATTTAAAAGACCAATAAAATTCAAGCCAGCCCCGCGCGAATGAAAAGATGTGTCTTCAGTTCGCGGCGGAAGGTCCGAAGGTCAGGTATTTGGCGTAAACCTGGGGGAAGCTCGTTCCAGAGTGTGGGAGCCCCCACAGAGAAGGACCTTCCCCTGGGGGCCGCCAGCCGGCATTGCTTGGCGGACGGCACCCTGAGAAGTCCCTCTCTGTGAGAGCGTACGGGTCAGTGGGAGGCATGAGGTAACAACAGGCGGTCCCGTAAGTACCCAGGCCCTAAGCCATGGAGCGCTTTAAAGGTCGTAACCAAAACCTTAAAGTGCACTCGAAAGGCCACAGGTAGCCAGTGCAGTCTGCGCAGGAGCGGTGTTACGTGGGAGCTACGAGTAGCTCCCTCTATCACTCGCGCAGCTGCATTCTGGACTAACTGAAGCCTCCGAGTGCACCTCAAGGGGAGCCCCATGTAGAGAGCATTACAATAATCCAAGCGAGAGGTAACGAGGTAATTGACCATATTATTGTCCTCACTCCAGAATTATAAATTATAAATATACATTCAAGATCCATTTTCCCAGGCACAGGGTAGAAGAAGAACTGCTGTAGAAGAACAAATTAATTCCAGAGAAAAAGGCTGTAATAAATATAGATAAAAATAAAAAATATAGGAATATTTCTATGACAATACAGACCAGAATAGTTAAATGTTTTTTCCAATGGTAATAATAATATGGACAGTAATAATGGTAAAATATGGACATTAAGAAAAAAAAAATAACTTTCATATTAAGGATTTGAAGAGAGATTTCAAGATTAATCAACGAATTGTTCCTCAACTGGAAAAAAAGATTGACTGCTTCTTTGAAGTGTTAATCAGCAAGTAAAGCCTTATTTTTTTTTTATATGTGATGCAGGTGAATGGTGAACTAATAAAATTACTATGCTTTGCAAATATGAAGGCAGTAAAAGGAAAAAACAACAAATAAGGTGCATGTATAGAACCAAGAAGGTCTTTAAAAGGCCCTTGGAAAAGATAATATTAATCACTGAGATCAGATCAAGATGACTGGCATTTATAAATAAAATGGATGGTTAAGCCTGACACAACAGCACTTCTTCTTGTGCCATATCCATCATCAGAAGAACATGATGGCTTTAAAATCTAAGGGACTGGTTTGGACAAAACTCAGCAGCACTTTTTAAAGCCATCATGTTCTTCTTCTGCCTGGACCTCATTTGCCTTCAATCTTTCCTTGGAGGATTAAGTGAAGTATGCTGTATTTTTCTGGGTGTTGCATCACATGTACAAAATATTCTAACTTTCGCTTTTTTATGGTTTTGATGATTTGCCTTAGCTTTCCCAGGCAGCTTATCACCTAGTTTCTGATTTTTGTCAACCCAACTTATATATAACAGCTGCTTGTTAATCCACATTTCAAATGCTTCTAGTCTCTTCAAGTGGCTTTTTGTCAGAGACCAATTCTCCACGCTGTAGAGCAGGATAAAAAAGATGTAGCATCTGACAAGCCTGATTTTCAATCTTAGGTTTATGTCATGACTGCAGAAGAATTTTTTCATTTTGAAGAATGCTGTTTGAGCTTTCAATAGCACTTAAGGACCTAATTCACTAAAAGGTGAGTTGAGTCTGATGTATGACTTCTCAGTACTTCAAGTCAAAAATTTTTTTTATTCATTTCTGTGAAATTGTGTTTCTCACTGGGTGATTCAATATCAATCTGTCAAAATATTACTATTACATCATTGCTGTAACCTGCAATCTGTAGCTCAATGAAAATAATACCAAACAATTGCCGCATTAGCATTAATGAAATAATTCTATTCAAAGGCTCTGGGAAATCAGTTTTAACCTAATGGCAAATGGATAGCATAGTATTTCTACTTCCACTAAACTTTAGAAGAATTGTAAAGAAGTATTTTAATGGTGTTATTATTTGTGCCATCAAAGGCTATTTACTATATTATTTGGTTACATTTAAAATAATACATTTGTTTAATCAGTCCAATTGACATAGAACATTATCCAATGGCATTTCTGATTAAATACAGTCTAGTTATAGCTTTTGGCAGAGTTTTGCATTAAGACTTCAATAGTACTTCAAATGATTGAATAAGGTAACAATATGTGGTCAGAAGACTTGAATGTATAGAAAAAGACGATATACTTTGTTATAACATCAAGATAATTGTCTGAGTCAATATAGAACCAGGATGTAAAACCCTATTGATCTAAGTGAGACAAACATGTTGCATTTATGCATATGTTCACTTATGGGAACCACTTAGCAAGTAATTGAGATTTATTTTCTCATGTAATTGTGCATAAATGTAAGTTTATAGTACAATTGCATTCTGTACTTGAGGCATTTTATCTATAGTTGCTACCACTTTAATGTAATGAATATTAATGCTGCCATAGTGATTTTGCTTTTCTCTTTTATGAGATGACATGGATAAAATGTGGTATCAAAGTTAATGCCATATTGTAACTTAAGGTGTTGTCAAACTACTTATGACATGTCGCTCTCCAATATTAATTAAATATAATTAGGCTAACTATTCCAGATATACGTATGTACTATTAAGCGAAAAATAGTATCAGTCTTTTAGAGAATATATAAATGTATATGATCAGAAAACCACTGTATTGTATGAATATACAAACTTATATGAGAAAATAATGGATAAAGAAACAGAAGTAATTTGTAAAGTAACAGAAGTAATTTGAACAGAAGAAACATTCCAATCTGACAGTATCTTTTTTTAAGTCTCAAACTTCAAAATGCATTTTAATTAAATCTGGCTGACAACTGTTATACTCTGGATTTCTTCTGGGGAAGCTATGGTGAACAGAAGACAGTGCCATGAACAGACAAAGTAAAAAATGATAGGAAATTAATTTGTGGGACATTATGTGAAGGAATCAAAGATTAAAATTTTCAGTATGTTGTTTCTGGTAACAGACTTTAATCAGAATTTTTCTTGATTAAGTTTAAATGAATAGGCTTTAAAGATTTGTTTATACATTTTATATGGGAAGAAGAGATTTGTTGTTGTATTTTTAGAGAGAATAAGTTATAAGTTAAACATGTAAGTATTTCTGGTAGCTTTTTAGAATAGAATAGAATAGAATTTTTATTGGCCAAGTGTGATTGGACACACAAGGAATTTGTCTTGGTGCATATGCTCTCAGTGTACATAAAAGAAAAGATACGTTCATCAAGGTACAACATTTACAACACAATTGATGGTCAATATATCAATATAAATCATAAGGATTGCCAGCAACAAGTTAGTCATACAGTCATAAATGGAAAGAGATTGGTGATGGGAACTATGAGAAGATTAATAGTAGTGCAGATTCAGTAAATAGTTTGACAGTGTTGATGGAATTATTTGTTTAGCAGAGTGATGGCCTTTGGGAAAAAACTGTTCTTGTGTCTAGTTGTTCTGGTGTGCAGTGCTCTATAGCGTCGTTTTGAGGGTAGGAGTTGAAACAGTTTATGTCCAGGATGCGAGGGGTCTGTAAATATTTTCAAGGCCCTCTTCTTGATTCGTGCAGTATACAGGTCCTCAATGGAAGGCAGGTTGGTAGCAATTATTTTTTCTGCAGTTCTAATTATCCTCTGAAGTCTGTGTTTTTCTTGTTGGGTTGCAGAACTGAACCAGACAGTTATAGAGGTGCAAATGACAGACTCAATAATTCCTCTGTAGAACTGAATCAGCAGCTCCTTGGGCAGTTTGAGCTTACTGAGTTGGCGCAGAAAGAACATTCTTTGTTGTCCTTTTTTAATGATGTTTTTGATGTTAGCTGTCCATTTTAGATCTTGCGATATGATAGAACCTAGAAATTTGAAGGTTTCTACTGTTGATACTGTGTTGTCTAGTATTGTGAGAGGTGGAAGTATGGAAGGGTTTTTCCTAAAGTCTACCACCATTTCTACGGTTTTGAGTGTGTTCAGTTCCAGATTGTTTTGGTTGCACCACAAGGCTAGTCGTTCGACCTCTTGTCTATATGCGGATTCATCATTGTCTCGAATGAGACCAATCACTGTTGTGTCATCTGCGAACTTCAGTAGCTTAACAGATGGATCATTGGAGATGCAGTCATTGGTATACAGAGAGAAGAGAAGTGGGGAGAGCACACAGCCTTGGGGGGCCCCTGTGCTAATTGTACAGGTATTTGATGTGATCTTGCTTAGCTTCACCTGCTGCTTCCTGTTTGTTAGGAAGCTTGTGATCCACTTACAAGTCTGTTCCGGTACCTGTAGCTGGTTTAGCTTAGTTAGAAGAATGTCTGGAATGATGGTATTGAATGCTGAACTAAAGTCTACAAAAAGGACCCTTGCATAGGTCTTTGGAGACTCAAGATGTTGTAGGATGTAGTGCAGAGCCATATTAACAGCATCATCTGTTGATCTGTTTGCTCGGTATGCAAATTGCAAGGGGTCTAAGAGCGGATCCGTGATGGTTTTCAAGTAGGAAAGCACTAGACTTTCAAAGGTTTTCATGACTACAGATGTTAGAGCAACTGGTCTGTAGTCATTCAGTTCCTTGATGGTGGGCTTCTTCGGCACTGGGATGATGGTAGAGCGTTTGAAGCAAGAAGGAACATAACACATCTCTAGTGATTTATTGAAAATATGGGTGAAGATGGGGGCCAATTGGTCAGCACAGACTTTTAAGCAAGAAGGAGTTATCTTGTCTGGGCCTGGAGCTTGAAATGGGTCCTGCACTTCTTTTTCTGTGATCACTAGGGGTTGTGAACCCAATGAAATGGGGTCAGTTGAAGGAGGCTTGGCTGTAGTTGGTGTGTCTGAGATGGGGGTTGTGGAGATAGGTGGCTGTAGTTTCCTTTCAAACCTGCAGTAAAACTCATTCAGGTCATCTGCCAGTTGTTGATTACCTTCAGCCTGGGAAGGAGGTTTGCCATAGCCGGTGATATTTTTAAGAGTTTTCCACATGTTTGCTGGTTCATTTGCTGAAAACTGATTCTTTAGCTTTTCAGAGTAGCTTCTTTTTGCTGCTCTGATCTCCCTTGTTAGTGCATTTCTTTTAATAGACTTTTAATGATTAATTTAATAAGTACTGAATGATGAGGTTTTATTATTTGCTAATAGATAAAATATGAAATATGCGATGAAGAGATTTTTTGTTGGAAGGTTAGAGAATACACACATACACACACACACACACACACACACACACTCCCTTCCTCCTTTTTCCCTCTCTGCATTTAATTTTTAATATTTTTCTTAATTTGCATGTTTTTTATCTTTGTATTTCAATAAAAATTATAAAAATATTAATTCTATGAGTAAAACATATCTTTTTTATTCTAAGAAAAGATATGCTTGTCTTCAATTTTAAATGGAATTTTGGAGGTGGCAGTACTAAATTAATTTACTAATTATAGCAAATATATACTTTTTGTTTGAAATCAATGTCTTTGTTGACTATATACATATCAAACATGAAATATTAATTAGTACTGTTTGTGTGTATTTGCTTGTAAATTAAAACTGGAATAGCTGCTTCATTTATTCCAGCACATACAAGAGAATTGTCTTCCAATATGTCACCACCTCCTCACTTTCCTGTCATTTCAACTCAGTCTATTCAGAGTGTTAGTATGTAATAGCTGCTCTTTGGTCAAAAATGAAATGCATTTGGGGAAGCTCATTTGAGCAGTTGGTGTACAGAAGTCCACATTAAAACCACTGCAGCACCTATCCCTAATTGGCAATTGTTGTGGATAATTTGCACAGAGATTTTGTGGGCTGATTGAGCATGAAGATTCTGTCAAGGTCACATTGAAGAGAACTTGTTGAGAGGTGGAAAGGTATTCACGAGGTAAAATAAATCACAACTTGATTAGTTGTACTAACAAGAAAGAATTCTTTTTGGCAAGGCATGAATACTTATAAAAAGCAAAGAGAACCTTTTTAGCCCATAAGGGAAAAAATCCCTATTAGAATAATTCCTCTCCTCTCCTTTCTTTTTCTTCCCTTTTCCTCCCCCATCATAATTCAAAATATGCTACTAAAAATATGACACATAACTATTACTCTGTCTGGATGGATATTGTCCTCCATAACTATGCTATGACTTTTTGTTACCTGGCATTGTATAAAATATGTTTCAACACAAAAATAAGTTTTATTAAACATAATTAGGTAATAGTAAGTTGGATGCTATATTATATCTGCAGTTATTCCAGGCCAAATGGAGAACAATGTAATATTATAAAGCAAGTTAAAAAAACAGGTGTTATGTCTGGAATATAGTGGGAATATTATATATTTCATGTCTACTTCACCGTACGTAATAATCCTGACAGCATGGCTGCAAAAACAGCTGTGATTATTTAATTTCTTCTGAAATTCTCATCAGTGCTTCAATCTCCTTTAACCTAGACTTTTAGAATTCCCTTGTCTCTAAACTTTCCCTCACATATTCTATTTCAGAAGCGGTTAACCTTAAACTTGCTTCCAAATAAATTTAATGTCCTATTCCCACATAGGGCTTTGAAAACTTTTATACACCCACATAAGTACTTCAGCAGCCATTTTAAGTGACTTAAGAAGCAGAGAGATTATTAAAGTCTGCACTTTCTTGTCTGAAAGAAATCATGTTGCAAAATTCACTAATGACAGCTTCTCTTAAGATTTGATGGAATAATAGAAAGCAAGTAGGATGCAAACTGCTGGTCTTGATGTATACATAATACTGGTAGAACATTCATACTTAGCTAGCTTTTAATTAACTGCAGCAAATCCATCAAAGTTCCTTGCTATCTTTTTTTTTTAAAAATCTGTTTCAACAAACTGAAGAATAACTAGTAAAAAGAAATTAAGAATTCTACACACACACACACACACACACACGGCAAAACTCAGGTACAACATATTCAGAAAATAGAGAAATTTACACTGGATTTCAGTATGTCTTATGTTAAACAGACTACTATAAGAATTTAAAACTTAGCCCTGCTAGGGCAATCTAATATAAATTCCAGATGAGTAAGGAGATGTTTAAGACCAGGCCAGAAGCAGAATGCCAGGACAATAAAACTCAATTGGCCACTGTTTGCCAACTACTGTCTTCTGTTTTTGATTTTGGAAATATACAGCCAACTACATTAGTTATAAAGCCATATGTTCAATGAGTTTGTCCAGTTCCCCTTTAAAGCCATCTAATGTGATCAACAACAACTTTATTTTTTACTTATTTATTCATTTATTTATATCCTGCCTTTATTATTTTTACAATTAAGGTGGTGAACATATCCAGCACATCTTCTTCCTCCTTCCTTCCCCACAACATCCCTGTCAGGTGAGTTGGGCTGAGAGAAAGTGACTGCTCGAAGGCTACCCAGCTGGATTTCATGGCCAAGGCACAATCTGAACTCATGGTCGCTTCCTTTCTAGGCTGGTGCCCAGTCATCTTGATCTTTCCAGTTTCTGGTTTCTGTCCCTTACAAAATCAAATAAAGATTACTATTAAACATTCACTCCTTAATGTTAACACATTCCCAGATGTAATTTGTAAAGTTGTTGAAAATATGACAGTTAGCGGTAATGTGTTTCTGTGCATATCAGAAGGATTTTCCTGGTATTGAGAGCTTTCTTTTGCTTTTTGTCCTTTCATTTCCAACAATATTATTCTGTCAAAAGAAAGTTACAGTGAATAACTTCTGAACCATTTATTAAAATAATAAATGATCACATACTGAAAACGAGAGGAAAATTGTGATTGTTGCAGGATTGTGCCAAATGCTATTTCTAACTGTAGCAATATTTAAAATATTCCAGTATAATTTCAGTTTGGAAGAGAAGGAAATTAGGTGACATCTTTAAAGTATTAAAAGTTTCCGTTAAAATTCAAGTAATCCTGCCCTTGTTACCTTAAAATTAGACTACTGAAATAGAGTTTTCATGAGGCTGCTTTAGGAAGGTCACTCAATTACTTAATGCAAAATGCAGCATCCCACCTACTGGTAATTATGAGCTTTCACTGCTTCATAATGTAAGTCCTTTGGGCACTGCTTTTATAGGCTTCTGCATACAATCAAACATTCTTAATACCCAGGTATTAAGCCTGGGGTATATGGGTTTTCATGTATCCTAGGGGTTATCTTTTCAGATGCAACTATTCTATCCCATTTGCTTATGGTGTTACCATCCCTGCCAAAATTGGATTCATGTAGTTGGTTGGTTCAGGTCAGTCATTCAACATTCAATTTAATTCAGAGTTAAAACTATTGTGTCATCTTTCAGAAAACAAGCTAGCTAAAAATCAGTTTTGATTTTCACATAGTTCTTTTAATCCTACCTAATCAACTCCATTATGAAGTTGAAAAATTATATTAAATTAATATAATTAATTTTTAATTATATTAAAAATTACAGACTATAGGACGCACATTAGGTTTAGAGGAGGAAAACAAGAAAAAAAACCTGCTTCTACCTCCATGGCTTGATCACTGCCGCCATGGCCCATTTGCCGCTGCTGCAGCTCATTCACCATGGCCCATTCACCATGACCCGTTCACCACTGCCTGTTTGCCATGGCCCATTCACTGCCACTGCAGCCTGTTTGCTGCGACCTGTTCGCTGTGGCCCATTCACAGCGGCCTATTCGCTGGTGCCCATTTGCCGCTGCCGTGGCCTGTTTGCCACAGCCATTTTCCGCAGCTTGTTCACCACTGTCCGTTCACCACCAACGCGGCCCATTCACCACTGCCCATTCGCTGCTGATCCCCGCTGCCTAGAACAACTCTATGAGATGCACAGACATTTCCACCCACGGTTTTTTTTGGGGGGGGGAAGTGCATTTTATAGTCCAAAAAATACAATACATAAAATTAAAACTAACAGCAGAATATGTATTTGTTCTAAAAATCTGTAAAAAATGTTCCACTTGGCATAAATTTAATCTTTACTGAACTATCTTATTACATAAAACAATATAAACCAAGCAAGGAAATCTCACAGATATCTACCAAGGTACCACTTGGCAAATAATTGCATTTTGTACCATGCAGTCTTCCACTGTAAAAGGATAAAGATTTCTTGTCCAATCATGTTTGAATCTAGAGTATATGCTCATCTTAATTTCTTGGCCAATGGAACCAGCATTGTCTGAAGACATTTTCTGTAGTCACATAGTCAACATAACACAAACAGTTGACAGTTCAAACTGCCCCTTTATTGCTCCAAAGTTCATCAAATGCTCTCACGTTTCTGGCAAGTCCCAGAGCAGAATGAGAACAAACCCCCAGACAAATCTCAAGCAGCCGCTGGCTGCAATTAGTCCAACCCAGGGCTGTCTGCATCAAGGCTGCACGGCAATAAATCCCAAAAGTATTTGGCAAAACAAGAGCCAAGCAAGGAGTTTGGGAGCAAAATATCCCGATAATTAGTCCAGAACACCAACAAGGAATGCAAGAATTCTTGGCAAGTTCAAACATTGGCACACAATACTTCAGGAACTCAGCATTTGTTCCTGACAAATGCCCCTCCCCACGGTGTCTCCTTAAGTCTCATCCCCAGGTGTGCCTGGTGAAGTTGGGAGGGGCACTCTCCTCACATGTAGTATGGTTTGTCTGCACTGATCATGTCTTCTCTGCTCTCTCTGAGCCCTTGAATCAGGAGGGGGTGGTTCTTGCTCCTCGTCTGAGCTCTGTCTCTCCTCCCTGCCTGAAGGTCTTACTAATTCTGGACAGCCTTGTCTGGATTGAATGTGCCCTTCCCAGTTTCCTTCAAGGCCAATGGAGCAACCCTCTCACTTGCTGTCAGTTCTTGTTCTGACTCATCTTCTGCTGCAGATTCAGACTCCGATGGGGACATGACACAAAGTGTTACCTATTAATCTACTTGCATTTGCATGCTTTCAAACTGCTGGGGTGGGGGCAGGAGCTGAGGCAAGGAATGGGAGCTCATCCCATTATGTGGCACTCGGATCTCAAACCCAGGCTGTCAGCTTTCCAGCTGCCAAGCTCAGTGTCTTTTTTTTTTAATTTGAATTTATATCCCGCCCTTCTCCGAAGACTCAGGGCGGCTTACATTGTGTTAAGCAATAGTCTTCATCCATTTGTATATTATATACAAAGTCAACTTTTATTGCCCCCAACAATCTGGGTCCTCATTTTACCTACCTTATAAAGGATGGAAGGCTGAGTCAACCTTGGGCCTGGTGGGACTTGAACTTGCAGTAATTGCAAGCAGCTGTGTTAATAACAGACTGCTTAGTCTTTTGAGCCACCAGAGGCCCCTTTAACTAAAGCTCAGTGTCATCATATTTGTAATGAATTATTCACCAAGCTAATACACCCACACAAAAGTATAAAAAGTAGATGGTTAGTGAAAAGTGGCTATAGCTCAAGAAGTCGCTGGTGCACAGAATGGTAAGCTACATTTTTATGTTCTTTTTTTTTTTGCTCTACAAGCTCTGTACTTCTCTTATATATACTTAACATTTGATATAGCTTTGGACCAATCTCGTTCTACAACCATGATTTTGCTGTTGCATGATTTGACCTTTAACTTCAGCCTTCCAAACTCTGTTTGGTTCTCTAAAATTTAGCTGAGAATTTAAAAGACAGAACAGTAGCTGAGTACCTGAAGGGCAAGTAGCATCTTAATTATGTATCATAGTGCCCTTTGGTTTGTTAAAGTTGAACTAAAATCCCTGCAGGATCTTAGAAATTCAAGCAAGTGTTGTTAACTGCCAACTGCTAGATGTGGATGTGTTAATTTTAGCCAGAAGAAAGTTAAAACCATACAGCTCAGCACAGATGGGAACAACCTCTTGACTTTTGCCTAAAACTTTTTCATTTAGCCAAAAGATGTTTGAGAGGAAGTGTACCAATATAAACAGATTTCAGCATCTCTGAAAGAAGGAAATAATATATGTGCACACCTGAACATGCTGGAGGCAGATGTGACTATCAGATGTTGCTGATTTAATTCTTTCTGAAAGCTCCGAATTTGAATAGGAGCAAATCACTTTGGCTAAGGGCTGTTTTTGATGTGATTCACTCTCATAGTTTGCAAAACTAGACATCCAAACGTAATTCTTTTAGTTTTCCAAGGGCAAAAATTCTTCACCTGAATTTTATTTATCTTCATAAGTTTAGTTACTGAACATATAAGAATATCATATATATATATATACATATACACACATACAGATGCTTGTAGTAGTATAGCGAGTCAGTGTACTCTGTAAAAAAAAATCATGATGTATTTTAAAACTATGGTTGAAAGAAATTAGAACTTCAGCCATTTTAAAGTAGACATAGAATAGTACTTCGATATTTTAATTGTTTGTCTTCTTAGTTCAAAAAGTGCTGTTTTAATAGACTAGTGAAATATTAACAGAAAATGTCTTGTGATAGCTGGCATCTAGCCATTTTCAGAACGGGTCTTCTTTGTTGTTGTTGTCCAAAAATTGTGAGCTCTGTAACTAAGCTTAAAGACCAGCTATGTGCAAAAGACTGGCATATAAAGTAAACCCCTTTTAGGCAATCATCATAAAGCTATATTTATCAAATTACTGGCAATCATGAAGACCTTAAGACACTGTGCTTTTAAGTTAGAAAAGCCTGTTCTAATTGTTGCCTGAAAAAACTAAAGTTCTAACTCTCAGAATTTCAATGGACATGGTATCTTGGTATTCAACACAGTCTTCCCAGAACGTTTAGAAAGGCACATTAGGGGAAGCTATGATATAGATTTTTAATGTTGGCCTATGGTGGATAGAAGCAGGTTCAAATTCATACTCCAGAACAGGGTTTGTCTCCAGGAGTGGGGTTTTATAAACAAAGTCAAGATGGCAGTCTTAACATGTAATCAAAGGACTGCCTATCATGTAAAGGGGACAAGGCTTCAATCGCACAATTGTAGCTTCCATCTTGACTTTTTAGAATTCCTGCAGATACTCCTGCTCCAGTATAATCATTGGTCATTCACTTTCAGTCTGAGAAATGGGAGAATGTTAAACAACAAAGGAATTGTCTCTCCTTCTCTCTCTCTCTCTCTCTCTCTCTCGTGATCCCTGAAAATAAGACCTGGCTTTATTTTCTTTGGGCCCCAAAATAAGCACCAGGTGTTATTTTTTGGAGATGTCTTATCTGCTTACCTTAGGACCACTGCAGCCAGGCCTCCCATGCCCCAACCTCTGTCACACTGGCACAATGAGTCATGCGGCCTCCTGGTGTGAATGGTGGCACCTGCATGATGTGCCATGTGGTATCAGGCGACAGAAGAACTCAGGCAGTGTATGACAGGTGTCAGGGTGTGGGAGGCCTGACTGTGGTGGTCCTAAGGTAAGCGGGTATGGGGTGCATGAGGCAGCTCCACTGCCCCACCGCACCTTAGCTTGATTTTTATGCATGTGCCTTGCCCCACCTTGTACAACCAGATGGTAGGACAAAATGGGAAGGGTCTTAACTAGGGTTTATTTTTGGGGTAGGGCTTAGTTTTGGGGAAACACAATATCTTTATCTATTTGCACACTGAGTTGCTTTTGGTGAGATGGCAGCTATATAAATTTGATAAATAAATAAAAATAATGATATTAAGAATTCTTTCACAAAAGAAGAGGTTAAAGCTTAAGAACAAATGCAAAACTGATATAGGTATGCAAAATATTTTAAAATCCTTATTTTCTGATCTTGAAACCCCCATTGTAGCTTTGAAAGAAGTTGAAATGACCATTTTATGATTTGAAATTTTTTGAAAATGGTACTAAATTTTAAGATAGATTATGTAATGTTTAAGATACTAAACTAAGAGCAGAGGAACCAAGATTGTAATCCTTCCATGAACACAGAAACCAGACTGGTGTCCTTGGTCAGTTATCCCCTCTAAGATTTACACTGGAAAATAGGGCTTTTCTGTGTCATGGAAGAAGGTAATGAAAAACCACTTCTGGAATGATCCTGAGTCTACAAAAAACTTGAATAACTAAATATCTTTTTTTTAAAAAAAAGCATGTTATAGTTACATTTGTTATATTTTTCAATAGTTAGAGAACCATTGAAATACAGCAGTTAAATAGTTAAAAGAAGAGAGCTGCAAGTAACCAACAAACTCAGAATATAGGGAAATAATTGGAAAATTCAAAATGCATCTTGAACAGGAGTTTTGCAAGCTATGAAGGGCAGGCTTTGCCTATAGCTATCCTTTCTATCTTCTGTGTTATCAGCATTCATTAGTTCACAGTAATCATAAAGTATATTGGGATGTTTAAAATATATTTGGCTCTTCCTGCTTTAAAATCTTTATTAAATCCAAACCACTGCTAAACCTGTTTTGTAAATAATAGGGTGGGAGTTGACCCATTTTCAAATAACAATAGATATTAAGATAGTTGTATATGCTTTCTTGAATGATTAGCAACTGTGGCATCTTTTTATTTAGGCCAATTTTGTTACCCATTTTTTTCCTGGGTATTCCAATCAACATGTTTCAGTCTTTAATAGAAAGTCTGTGTCAGCTGTGAAGAAAAAGGTATGGGAAATCATTTCATTCTAAATATAGGCAGTGAGATACCATTTTAAAGTAAATAATCATGACCTTCCCATGTATTATATTAGTCATGCATTTTGTATGTGTGAGACGTGCAGATGAAAAGAAGATGCTACTGCTGGTTATGATTTTGAATCTGCTCTGTCTGAAATTTTGGTAGAGAGGGAATAAAACCTCACCTTAGCCCATTTCATAGAAATAACTTCCATGGCTATTGGAATTCTAAGAAACCACATACAAAAGTTTCTAAAAATATTTGCAGATCCCTCACATCCTGGACATAAACTGTTTCAACTCCTAACCTCAAAACGACGCTATAGAGCACTGCACACCAGAACAACTAGACACAAGAACAGTTTTTTCCCGAAGGCCATCACTCTGCTAAACAAATAATTCCCTCAACACTGTCAGACTATTTACTGAATCTGCACTACTATTAATCGTTTCATAGTTCCCATCGCCAATCTCTTTCCACTTATGACTGTATGACTATAACTTGTTGCTGGCAATCCTTATGATTTATATTGATATATTGATCATCAATTGTGTTGTAAATGTTGTACCTTGATGAACGTATCTTTTCTTTTATGTACACTGAGAGCATATGCACCAAGACAAATTCCTTGTGTGTCCAATCATACTTGGCCAATAAAAAATTCTATTCTATTCTATTCTAAGCTTTTTATATCTTAAGTCCAAAAGTTACTGTCAAAGAATTAATACATAAGTTTTGTTGAAGATTTTTAGAAAGAATAAAACAGTTTTTCCTTTCATCAATATAGAATATCACTGCAGGTAGTCCTCAATTTATGACTGGTCACTTAATGACAATTCAAAGTTTTGACTTACTCAAAAAAAGTTACTTATGACTCATCCTGGAAATTACAACTGCCGTGTCATCTCGACATGTGATGACATCTTGGGTGCTTTACAACAGGTATTATCTTGGGTACAACAGGTATTACCAGTTGCATGTCCGGTGATGATGTGATCACATTTTGTGACTTTTTTTTACAAAAAAGCAAAAAATGTCCATTAGATAATCTGGATTTACAACCATGAAATTCACTTAACAACCATGTGATGTGTAGTAAACATGGCCATAAAATTTAAAAAAAGTCAAATGTTTACTCAATTTACGACCTCAGTGACTTACAACAAAAATTCTGGGCTCAATTGTGACAAGATATTCTAATCAGAGACTGTGTGTGGTTCCTACCAGACAAGGATTTCAGGGACTTCTGTGGATCTCCAAAGAGTAACTGCCCATGCAGTTATATAAACTTTTATTTTAAAGATTTCTGAATCATCTCTGTGTAGCCCAGCAGAAATGAAGCACTTCAGTTAAGTACAGAACATAATTTTCTATCAACTTCCAAAATAATAAAGCAAAAACAAAATTGAGAAAAAAGTTTTTCTTTGTTAAAAGCAATAGTTATCTAGATTTTTTGATAGTCTGCTATAGACTGATTCATGTGACGTAACTTGGTATGCTTGGAGAAGGGAAGAAAATTGTCCTCATTGTACAGATTTCTGATCAATGCTTTCATGTTAACTTGTGAATATAGCCTACACTAAAGAAGTGGCAAAGGTTCTTGATAAAAATTAGATATGCAAAATTATGTGTGTCTAAAGTCTTTCATACTAACAAACATTGTCCTGGACATGTTCATTTTTTTGTTCCATGTTAGATGTCAGTTTATGTTTCTACCTTTATAATTCATTTTAAGCTTTAAATTATGAAATTGTGATAATTTTCAGTTGCTTTCAGTTTTCTATTGCATTTTCAGTTGATTTAGATTTTCTTTCAGATTTAAGATTTTCAGTGAACTTCTTTCTTCCATTTTTCCACAACCACATTCATTCATGACTGAATTACGTACCATCAAGTTAGTATTGACTTTTATTGCCCAATAGATTTTCTCTGTGGCCATCTGTCCGCAACCTGGTTTTCTTCAGCTACTCCAACAGTGCACCTACAGCTACGTCCATTCATTTTGACACTGTTCACTCTCTTTTTTTTTCTTTCTACTTTGTCAGCATTACATATTTTTCAAGACAAGCACTGCATAGGATAATCAAAATATAATTTTGTCAGAGTTTCTTGAATAAATCAAATCCAGAACCATACACAGATAACTGATTCAGCTGGATTCATTAACTTCTCTTTATACAAATTAATAGATGAAGTAAATTTTACAATACCAATATAGATTCTTCTTCAATGTAGTAGCAGTTATAAGCAAAACACGCCCCTTACCTCTTTAACACCTCTCTCTACAGATTTTAAATGTAAATTGATGAATGCAAGAAGTCCTGCTAAATAATGGTACATTTGATATTATATTTATTTGTGAAACATGGCTAATCTCATCCATCCCTGACTCCATCATTTTAAACAAAGAATATCAAGTTCACTGTTCAGATTGTGGAAACCGAAGAGGTGTTGGAGTGGCTATTTTCTATAAAAAGTCACTGAATCTAAAAAACATTCAAGTTGCACACAAACTTTCTCTTCCTGAAACTATTGTATGCGACCTATCATCTAATACCACACTTCGATTCATTCTATGCTACAGAGCCCCTGACTACAACATTACTCATGCTAATATTTTAACCTCACTACTAACATGGGCTGCCTCTTGCCCATATCCACTCATCTTCCTGGGTGACCTAAATTTACCTCTCATCAACTGGATAACAAATGAATGTACAACTGATTCAATCCATACTACAATATACAACGCTGTTACAAACCTAGGTCTTGAACAACTTGTAACTAACAGTACAAGACTAAACAACTGCCTTGACCTCATTTTCTGCAACAACACCAATACCAATTATGGACTACAAATAAGAGAACCCTTTTCCAACAGTGATCATTGCATGATTGACTTCCGTCTTAATATACGTCGTCACTTAAATCGTCATATCAATAGCATTCCCATCTACAACTTCAAAAAAGCCAATTATGACCTTATAAACAATGATATTTCATCTCTGGACTGGCAAAATCTATTCTCAACCTGTATAACTGCTGAATACCACTATAGAGTTTTCCTACTCAAAATCAATAGAGTCATCAAACTATACGTACCACAAGCTACCACCAAGATCAGGAAAAGCAAACTACCCATATCAATAAAAAAGCTTCAATCTAAAAAAAAATTCCTCTGGAAAAGAAACAAAAAGGGCTATGTAGCAAATTTTAAAAGTCGCTACAGAACTATATGCAACCAAATAAAAACCGAATGCACAAATTACCACACCAAGCAAGAAGAGGCTCTTCTGTGCACTAATTCCAGTCCTGCCTTCTATAATTTTGTCAACAACAAGCTTAAAGACTCTAGATCCATGCCACCACTAAAAGATTCTAACGGCAATGAATACAATAACGAAGTAACTAAAGCAAACCTCTTTAACAAATTCTTTGGCTCAGTTTTTGTCAACAGTGATGGCACATATCCCACATTCCCAAATCGTACAAGCAATGAGTATGACGACTTAACATATATAGATTTTACAGAAGAAAATGTTAGAAAAGCTTTTTGTAACTTGAAACCATCTCTATCCATTGGACCTGATGGACTTTGTGCTTACTTCTTAAAAAAACTCTCTAGTAATTTAGCAGAACCCCTAAGTATAATCTTTAATAAAACTTTCACAACCAGTTCCCTTCCCAATCTCTGGTCACTAGCCACAGTCATTCCAGTTTTCAAAAAAGGTGACCCCAGCTTAGTTGATAATTATAGACCAATCTCCCTATGCTGCATTGCCTGCAAAGTAATGGAATCCATCATCAACCAATCCATTACCTTGTACTTAGAAATACACAACCTTCTCTCAAATAAACAATTTGGTTTCAGAAAAAAAATATCATGCAATTTACAACTTCTCCACTGTAAAAACCTATGGATTACAAATCTTGATCTAGGTAAATCAATAGATGCAATATACAAAGACTTCTGTAAAGCTTTTGACTCAGTAGTACATGATAAACTTCTCCTAAAATTAAAATCCTATGGCATTTCAGGACCCTTACACAACTGGATATCTGCTTTTCTGTCAGACAACAAGTAGTTAAAATTGGTAATGCTCTATCAAATCCTGTTCCTGTCAAGAGTGGTGTTCCTCAAGGTAGCGTTTTTGGACCAACTCTCTTTATAATATACATAAATGATCTTTGTGATCATATCTCTAGTAACTGTGTTCTCTTTGCTGATGATGTCAAACTTTTCAACACCACTGACAATACATCCACAATTCAAAAGGACCTTGATCATCTAACTGCTTGGTCTAAAATTTGGCAACTACAAATCTCAACCAGTAAATGCTCAGTCTTGCATATTGGAAGAAAGAACCCAATCACAAAGTACATGCTTGATGGACATTACCTCACAGATGACCCCCACCCTGTCAAAGACCTTGGAGTTTTTATATCTAACGATCTAAGTGCCAAAGCCCACTGCAACTATATAGCAAAAAAGGCTCTAAGAGTTGTTAACTTAATTCTACATAGCTTCTTTTCAAAAAACACCACGCTACTGACCAGAGCATATAAAACATTTGCTACGCCAATTCTTGATTACTGCTTGCCTGTCTGGAACCCATACCATATATCTGATATCAATGCAGTTGAGCGAGTCCAAAGGTATTTTACGAGAAGAGTTCTCCACTCCTCCGAAACCAATAAAATACCTTATTCCACCAGACTTGGTATCCTAGGTCTAGAAAACTTGGAACTTCGTCGCCTTCGACAGGACCTGGGTTTAGCTCATAAAATCATCCGTTGTAATGTCCTTCCTGTCAATGACTTCTTCAGTTTCAATAACAATAACACAAGACCTACCAACAGATTTAAACTCAATGTCAACCGTTCCAGTTTAGATTGCAGAAAACACGATTTCTGTAACAGAATTATTTATGCTTGGAATGCATTACCTGACTCTATGGTCTCTTCTCATAACCCCAAAAGCTTTACTCAAAATCTATCCACGGTTGACCTCACCCCATTCCTAAGAGGACTCTAAGGGGCGTGCATAAGAGCACAAACGTGCCTACCATTCCTGTCCTATTGTTTCTTCCCCTATATATATATATATGTTTATATTACCTTGTTTCTCCTCATATATATGTTTATATATTATATAATCCTTTATGTAATGCTTGTATATATTGTTACGACAAATAAATAAATAAAAATAAAAACACACAAGCAGCAATACAACACAGATGCAAGTCCAGACTTGTTTCATTTCAGAGCTGAGCACAGAGCTTAACACAAAGACAGCCTCCTCTACACAGGGCAGTTAAACTTCTGCACAGACTCAGTTGCCTAAGCCATACCCAGACTTCAAGCTTAACTTTATGTTTCTAAACAGCCTTCATTGCCTGAGCCTGTTACCATGCCATTCACCTTGTTACCATGTCTTCATTCAGTCCCCATTAGCTGATCTATTCCAATCCATGAATATTCATACTGACAAATTTGAGCATGATATTATGTACCTCAAGTGAGAACTCTGAATTTATTTGGTCTGTGACCAATTCTTTGTTTTCTTGGCTATCCATGATGTAGTCATGAGTCTTTCCCACAAGAAAGTTCAAAAAAATAAACCCTCTTTTTATTCTGCAATCCTGTATACAATGGCTGGAATGTGTCTGTAAAGAATTTTGGGTACCTGAAATGCAGTTCTGTTACACATCATGAAAAAAAACACCAATATGGGTTAACATCTGGTTGATACTGTTATCAATTTTCCTTTCTACAAATGTTTAGCTACTGGTTAGTCACAAACAATATTTATTATAAAATAAAGATTATTGTTATACTTATTATAGCTCTTATAATCCTTATAATAGCTCTTTTAATGTGAATTTATTTTTTAAATGTGCCAACTAAATTATGTCTACTTGTCATTAAAAAAAAGTTGGTGCATTCAGATAGTGGAATGTGGATAATTTCTCCTGCAGAAATTTTTTAATCAAAGAATATTTTGCAAATATTGTTGCAGAAAGTCATTCCTGCCAAATAACATTTGTTTGAAAGATGTATGTAAACAATCCTTTTTCTTCCAATGAAAACATTTTTAGGAAATTGAAATAGAGGGTTTAGATTGGGGTCACTTTCTGCTCTGTGTTGATCAAACACTTTAAAAGGCACTTGGGCACATTTATCCTCAAGCAAGTGAATTGTAATGATCTGCGGTGTGGCATGAAAGGAACAACCAGACAACAGGTCTAACTCCCCTTTATTGCTCCAACTCTGCCCCCAAACATTCCCACATTCACTACAGGTCCTGGACCAAAGCTCTTACATGCACCTTCAGAAGCCTCTGGCTGCAAGCCAGGTTAACCAAACAGCAACCAGAGCCAACAGTCCAATAAACCAGGTTAGCTAAACAATAACCAGAGCAAGAAGTTCAACGAAGCAGGCAAACTGGCAAGCCCGACAAGACAGAGTACAGCAATCTCCAGGCTTTGGCAAGTGCACATGAGGCCTCATAGATTCAACGCTGACAAATGCCGCTCCCACCGGCACCTCCTTACATCTCAGTCCCCGGGTGTGCCTTGTGAAAGGGGACAAGGCACTGTCCTCCCTTGTAGCCAGCTCAATTTGCGTCAATCTCACTATCTCTCTTCCTTCCTTGGTCTTGAATCAGGAGTGGGTAATCCTTGCTCTTCTCCTGAGCTCTCCCTGTCTGGAGGGCTTATTAATTCAGAGAAGCCTTGCCTGGACTGACTCTGCCCTTACCCAGTTTCCTCCAAGGCCAATGGAACCGGCCTCTCCATCTCTGTCAGTTCTTGTTCTAGCTCATCTTCCCCTGCAGATTCAGACTTCGACAGGGGCATGACATGAATGGTTGATATTAAATCATACAGAACATTAATTTTCAACCAGTATATTTAAGCTTCAGAAGCAGATATGTAGAATTACATTTTTATTATGCTATTCAGTTCAAAACAACTAAAATTATTTGGAAATTATAGCAGAAAACAGAATCTCACCAAACAACTAGTATATATCAACCAACTTGTATTCTGTGCATACTGGGAATGTAATCCTGGCCATCAAGGTAACTATGCCAAACAATTTAGCTGCTCTTATACCAATGCTTTTATAGTGACATAGTTATCTATATTTATTTTATCTAGACACTTATTCAATAGATAACTTGAAAAATATAACAGGAACAAGGTATGAAAAAATGGAAGACTTGCCCTTTTAATTTTGTATAGTGGTTGAGGTGCTGGACTAGAAGACAAGAGACTATTATAAGAAAGCTAGCTAGATTATTTTAGGCTGGTCACTCTGTTTCAGTCCAATTCATTGTCAAGGTTCCAACTGATGCCCTAATGAAAGCAGCCATTTAGCAAGAAATATCCAGTTGTTTATTAGGAGCGTCATGTTGGCACGAACTAAGTGAAGCCAACTCTGACTTCACCCAGTTCATGCCTTGCCAATGACCCTGTTGCCCCTCACCCAAGGTGTGTCACCAGTCACATTCCTCAACGAAGCAATTTCGCGTCAAGTTGACATCCATTTTATAGAAGTGTTGTGAGGAAAATAGGAGGAAAGTGTGTTGAATATGTTCATTGCGTTGAGTTATTTGTAAAAATAATAAAGACAGGATATCAATAAATAACAAATAAGTAAGAGAATTCATGATCCTTTTGCACTTAAGCTAATGCATATCATGTGTTAGCTGCAGGAGCAGATTACATGAACAACTCTTGGCACTTTGGTCAACTACATAAATTGGTTGTTAGATATGGTGGCTTTCACAGCTTTTCAAGGTTATTAAAATAATATAGGATTGCAACACAATGTTAGTAGTGTAAGACATGAAATTAGAGCATGCTTTGGCTTTGCTCCCAAGCTGGGCTTCTTAGAGAAACTTATCTAGCAGAAAAGAAGCATTCAATAGAGCTTTGTTTGCTGAGTTTCATCTGATATACTGAAATATTCTGCCTGAAACCATATTTCTCAAATCATTTATTCTAGGACTATCATGGAGTTTAGGAGATAACTACATCAGAATAAGCATTTCAAGTTTTAATTAAATGCAGAAAAAATAAATATTTACAATAAAACATTCATTTTACTTTGCAAACATAGTTGTTATTTTCTACATATATTTTCCATCTCCAAATTTAATTTATATCCAGTTTTAGTGAATAGAATGATATAGTCATAGTTGTATGCCTAGATATCTGCTTGAAGTTTTGAATATTTGAGTTCCAAGGAATCATGGCAGACTGAAGACAAGGCTGCTTTTACTGCAGCCGATGATCATGGCTGAAAAAGGAGCCTGTGAAAGGGTCAGCTAGCTTTTATTTCTCTCTGGATAAGGGAAAGGGCCTGAGATCACCCACAAGTGCTCCATATAAATGATTCCCATAAGGAAACTAAAATAGTGGTCTCTGTCAGGTTTTAGAACTAAAAGGAAAATTAGCTTTGCCAAAGCAAAGTCTTCAGACAAACATTGGGGTTCACCCATTTTTTTCCTTAATTACTTCTGGAAATTGCTTGTAATTTTTTTGGGGGGGCAATTTTAGAACCTTCAGAATGACAAGTTTTATCACATTCTCCTTCAATCGTCAGCAAATGAAGCTTAATGTAAGTTTAAGGACTTTAAAAATATTTTGAAATAAACAGCAAAAGGGTTATTAGAACATTGGATTTGAAAAATTATAAGTGGACTACAGGACAAAATAGATTTGAAATAAGACTCAATCTTTAGTTATAAGAATATTTCTTGTGGATTTAAAAACCTATAAAAAATATAGGAAGATTTTTAATCTAGTGTAAGAAATCTTCATGTTGAAAAATTGGAAAAAAACATGATAAGAAGACATTGGTTACCAAAGAGAAAGAACTAAAGATTATAATTAAAGGAAAAGAGACCAACTAATACAGAGTCGAGAAAAAATATTTTAACTTCAGATGATTTCAGGGGTATGTGGGAACAATACACTCAGAAATTTTTCTTAAGTTCGAATACTACCACAATCGCCTGTTTTAAAAAAGAGCTAGAAGATATCACTGAGAATCAAGTTGTTTTGAATGTGGATTTAAAAAATGATGAGTTACAAGAATGATATGGAAAAAGATGTTACACTAAATTTACAAATGAAATTGGCTGATATCTTAATAATGAAAAAGGATGCATAAATAATAAATCAGAAGTGACTTAGACAACTTTCTTATCTTAGAGATGTGTTAACTTATGAAGAAGTTCCTGAGAGGAGAGAAAGAGAAAATGAATTAAGGTTTTTTGTCACTATTTAAAGAGAATATTCTAAACCTCAAGATTCTTAAGCAAATGGAAGAAATGTAAAATTTAATCAATGTTAAAATATATATGATGTTCTTTCTAGTAATTCTTAATGGGTCTTTCTCAACCAGGACTGAAAGCTGAGGCTTTGAAAAGTTGTTTATTGATAAGAAATAAGAGATGGGAAGAAGAGATTTTTTTTGGGTATTTTCAGAGAAACTTAAGTTATGATGTTAAAACAAAAGTGAAGGGATACAAAGTTAGATTATTTGATTAAGGTTAAAATATAGATGTTATTGCTGATAGCTTTTAATGGACTTTTGCTAATTATAACTAAATAATGAGGTTATGGATAAGAAATGAGATCTGGGAATAAGGCAACTTTTATTATAATATTAGAGAAGATGCTAAGTTCTGAAATTGTTTACAATTGTTTCCTTGTTTCATTGTTTGATGAAGGCAGAAATTTCTCTTTACATTTCCCTTGTGAGTCTCTGTGTGGAAAGGTATATATGACTGTGCGTGGAAATTTTGGGTGTGTTCCAAGTTCTCTTTGACAGATGAAAATTCATTTTCTATTTCAATTCATTTTAACAGGTTTATTATGACAGCTTGTAACATAACACTCATTATTTTAAATTCATAAAACTATTCTTTTAAGGTGAATGTAGACTCCTATCACTATTCAAGTGGACAGCCACACCACATATAAACAGGGTCTCTCTTTTGTCTGGATTGAACCTCAATTTATTAGCTCTCATATAACAAACTGAAAAGCATGCTAAGAACTGCATATGTTGAGGTATGAGTGTAATATCATTCACTACTTGTTGCCAATAAGTTATTCATGATCAATTATCAATCAATATTAATATATCATTCAATAATAAAGTCCTTAATGCATATAGTCAAAAATGGAAATTTGGTATTCATATTAAAAATGTTAGTCTTCCCATAGAGGAGAAATAGTATTGAATTGCTTACAATCTTTGTGGAGAATTTCAGGCCCTTTTCTAGCAATAACGTGATATTGCAGTACCTATTCTACATTCTGTCCTAATGTTTATGTGTAAATAATCTTATGAAAATACATGCAAATTCGTCTATTTCTTACTTTCGAACGGAATGCCCAAACTTTTAGTCATGATGTATAATTGATACTTTTGCCTTAAAATAATGAATGTAATTCAATGCACACAAGTCCAAGCAGTATAGAGTGGAGCACTTACTTGAGATGTGCTTACTCAGGAAAGCAGCTTAATCAGAATTGCCTCATGGGAAACTGATTTAAGACAAATGATACTTAATGACAATGACTGGTGATTTATAGAATAGTAATTCTGCTTAACTGCAGTTCTTTCTTGTGATTTAGTGACACTTCACATTTTGTGTGTTCTAATCTCATTCCTGATGATTGCTTTCATTCTAACAAGTGCTGTTAGTGCCACTTTATTTGTGGACCTACTCTGGATAAAAAGTGTTTCTCTTCCATACTTGGTAGTAAACTTAGGAGCAAGCAACAAGATGAAGAGCATAGAATACTAGAGAGCTTTTCTTTCTAATTAAACTAAAGATCCAAATATTTGCTTGCACAAGATAGACTAGCAACTACCATACTTTCCTTTTTAGTCAGCCTATGACAATCATATTCAGCCATTATACTATTATATCCCATGTTTGTCATTTGATTCAATTTAATTAATTAATAATACAATTAAATTAATACATTTAATACAATTTTCAGGAGCTGGCTAAGACAATAGCCCCATATATTCAGAGAGCTAACTAGTTGGCCATATATTTATAAACAAAGAGGGTATAGATTTATTTTTTATTTTAAACCCTGTGTAGGATCAATTTTTATTGATGCATATATTAAAATCCAATTTAAGAGTTTGGACTTAAATTTGAATAGTCAAAAGTATTCATATGCAAGAAACCACAGATGGAAACTTTTTACCTAGCACAATTTTCAACTCAAAGATTTTAAATATGTTGCAAAAGGTGACCATATTTAACTCTTATTCATTTTGGTATACTTTAGTCAGATATATCACCTGATCAGACTTTTCTGATTCATTGCAGAAAATACATAGAAAGCCAGGCTAAGTACTTGTAGTTCTAGATACATGTCATCTTAATTATTTATTAATTCAATTTATACACCACCCATCTCTAAGTGATTCTGAGTATTGAATGACTTACTTGCTAAATATAGTCCATTCCTGAGAAAGCATCTGATCTATATTTACACAGATTGTAGTCTAATGGAGTCCAATAATTGAGGTCTACTGATTTAATGAATTGTATTTTTAGGGAAACGCTAATGCTGCAGGCTTTAAATAAAAGACAAGTTTGTAGTTTCCTTTATCCATAATGATAGAGTTCCAAGATATAAAATAAAATAAAATAAATATGCATGTTACATAATCATTAATAGGATAAAGTTCCTTCTTTACCTGAGTGATGATATCATAAAAATAGCTCCAAGTATCAAATATATGACTATTTGCTTTTTGTCAAACATATATGAGTATATGCATATGTTTTGTATATTGATAAAAATATTGTTTTTAAAAATCCAGTTATTTAAAATAAAAAAGAGAACAGCAAATTGTGTTTGCAAATTTGCAAAATATATTAACAGAGCTGCCTCTTACGTTACTTTATAAATCTGCAAAACTAATCCTGACAGCAAAATAGTTATGGTTTCCAAGTAGGTTTGAGCTCTGCCTGTTATTCTGTAATTTAAACAAAGTCAACTTATCATCCAAATTTATGTTGTTTAGAAGTAAAAGAGGAAAACGTCTGATGGTAATTATGGCTGTGTATTTTGAGTTGGAGCCAGCAGCAAAATTTTTATAAGTAAGTGCTCCAGAGAGATGAGGTTTCTAATGGAAATACTGACAGACCTATCTGTGGCAGTATGCGTAGGCGCCATTATTATAAATGAGAAACATGGTTCAACCCCATAAGGTGATTAATGGCAAGAACTAATATAAATGCAACCTCCCACTGAGAGCATGATTCAGTGGAACAAAATTTTAATAAAACACAAAGAATGTCTGTTTAAGGAAGACCTATGTGAAATAGCTGGTAAAATAAATCAAACTATAGCTTTTTGCGATTGTTGCTTATTTTCTGAAAGTCAGACTGTTTCAATATATGGACCATATTTGGCAAAAACACTTAATATAATGGAACATGCTATGCTGAAATGTTGAATATACTGTATATTAAGGGAAGCTGAATTGGAAGAAGATGAGCTTGAATTTCAAATTGAAGGAAGAAATATCAATAATATGTGCTATGTTGATAACACTACCCAGTTAGCTAAAAAGGAAAAGGATTTGAAAGTCCTAGTAATAAAAGTCAGGAGCACAGTGAAAAAAATGGCATTAAATTAATAAAAAGAAGACAATAGGTAGAGTCATCAGCTTTAGAATTCTCAATGAATATATTAAAGTGGTGGATTTTTTCCTGCCTTTTAAGCTTAACCATCAACAATAAAGGAACAAATAGTGAAAAATACTCCAAAGGCTAGCACTCGAGAGAACAGCAATGAAAGCCTTGAAGAAGATATTCAAATTCCATGATATGTATATACCAACAGTGATCAAATTTGTGCAACTCATAATATTTCTGTGATACTCTAAGAACTGAAAGTTGGACTTTGAATAAGCAGGTTAGGAAGACTATTAACATTTTTAAATTTTCATGTTGGATAAAAGTCCTCAGAATATTGTGGACAGTCAAGAATACAAACTAATTGATATTGAACAAATAAACTCAGAATTCTCACTCAATGTACAAATGACCAGGGTAAACTTATTTTATTTGGGAGACATTGTGCAAAGACATAGCTTTCTGGAGAAGACTCTTATGTTGGGAAAGGTGGAAGGAAAGGAAAGAAGAGGCCGAGCAGCAGGAAGGTGGATAGACTCCATTTCAGTAATTATGAGTACACCATTGGAGAACTGAAGGACCAGGTTAGAGGCAGATCATCAATGAGAAAATCTATGCATGCAGTTGCTAAGAATTGAAAATGACATGATGACCTGTAATAATAATAATCATATACTCAATGTATGGATATATCATTTACCCATCTTAAAAAATAAAAACAGAGGACATATGGATATATCATTGGTTCAGGTTTTCTTAGGCCTCACAGCCGGGAGAACTTGACTTGACTTTTTTCAGTGCTACATGACAGACATGATTAATAGTCTTTCCCTGAATTAGGTTTCTATTCCGCCTAACCTTCTCTGAGTTAGATGCATAGTTTTGCTCTCCCTGATTTGGGCCCCTACCTTTCCCTGAGTTAGTTTTACATTCCTGAGTTGGGTTTCTATTCAGGTAAAATGCATGATTTCCTGAAAAACACGTGGTATTTTGCTAATACGTATACTCTAAACGCTTGCTGATTGGTGATGTTAAGTTTCTATATGCTAATTCCCTCCTTGCTGTAGTTACCCCTCCCTGCTAAAACTGCATAATAAAAGAGACTGTTGCGATCTAAGGGGGACCCCCTTTTAACAATTCTTTTTTACAACCCCTTTCTTCGTGCTCTCTCATCTTGAAAAACTCCTGGTGTGGTGTCTTTTATTTGGCTTCTTTCGTCCTTGCGAGGACCCACTAAATTGTCTCAGCGAGGGCTGAGACCCGTTCCTGCGGGAACCCAGGACAACATTAACAGGGAACCTAGGACAACAAATAAGTGTTGCAGACCAACAGCAACATCTGGGGGCTCGTCCGGACCTGTTGTGTTGTCCAGAGGCGCGATCGTTGTCTAGCGGTGCGTCACCTTCACCCTCATTGCTTACCCGTCCGGGACGCGACACGTGCACACGTAAGTAATGGGCTCCTCGAACTCGAAAGTCTCATCATTGCATAGGAATGAGCTTTACTCTCTGGTGAAGAAGGCTAATTGTTTGCAAAAAGTTAATGGCACCACTGTCTATCCTCTTTCTAAGAAATCTCTTACCTCTTTTCTATCCTATGTTCATGAAAAGTGCCCTGCCTACCCGGAGGAAGGTACTCTTAAGAAGGCTACCTGGACGCGCTTGGGAAAATTCCTCCATGACCACCCTCGAGCTCCGCCTGATATTCTAGTGACTTGGCGGGCCATTACGGCTGCTCTTGGCACCCTCTATCCTAATTCTCCTTCTACTGATTCGGCTGCTCTGCTCTCTTCTACTACGGATGAAAAGTCTCTCCACCTCCGTATGAATCTTCTTCTGTCTCTGTAGCTGCCTCTGCTCCCCTGCAGACACAGCTCTTTCTCCTTCTGCAGCGTCTCCCCGGAGGATACAGACATAGCTGCAGGCACTCTTTCTGCCTTGGTTGCCTTTCTTCTCTTTCTCTAAGAACTGAACCCCGATATCGGCTTACCCTTTAAACCTCAATCCAGCAGGAGGGGGACAGCCGATACATGAGAACATCAATGTACGGGTGCTTAAAAATTTAAAAGAAGCTGTTACTTCCTACGGCATTCACTCTCCTTCAGTTCCTCTGCCTGCTCATTCCTTTCCTCCTCTCTTCTACTACGGATGAAAAGTCTCTCCACCTCCGTATGAATCTTCTTCTGTCTCTGTAGCTGCCTCTGCTCCCCTGCGGACACAGCTCTTTCTCCTTCTGCAGCGTCTCCCCGGAGGATACAGACATAGCTGCAGGCACTCTTTCTGCCTTGGTTGCCTTTCTTCTCTTTCTCTAAGAACTGAACCCCGATATCGGCTTACCCTTTAAACCTCAATCCAGCAGGAGGGGACAGCCGATACATGAGAACATCAATGTACGGGTGCTTAAAAATTTAAAAGAAGCTGTTACTTCCTTCAAAGCATATTGAGCTAGAAAGCGTATTGTACCAAATGCCTGTTTCTTCCATCCCTGCTTTGAAAACTGCCTCCTTTCCCTGCCTGCCTCCCTTCCCCAGAGCACCCTCCTTTCCCCATGGGTGATCAGCAACTGATTTGGTTTAATTGCTTCTCTATATCTGGAAACAATCTGGAAAAAATTTGCTCACAGCGACTACATGGGAAACATTGGGAACTTTTTCCATGAAAGTCCAAGAGCCCCTGCAAAATTTTGTCCATCTGGCACATGATCTTTGAATGCCTCATTTTACTTGCAGGCGTCACTTAGATCAAAAATGACTTAAAAGGATCCACAATCACAGTCATGATTTAAACTGCTGAGTTTTCTCAGACAAGTTCCCCAGGTCTGTAAATGTTGTTTGATGATGTGTGCTTGTGTATGTATGTATGTGATCATTTTCAGACCTGCATAAGAATTGTAGAGATAATTGTGATGCTTGATTTGCATGGAATGTGTGTATGTGCAAAACTCATTGAGAAGGTGTGAAATTTCTGTGTTGTTTTTTGGATTTGCAAGAAATGTGTGCATGTGTGAGAAATTGTCTCTGCATGTGTGTGTGTGTGTGTGTGTGTGTATCTGTCTGCATAAATTCCGTATGCAAGCAGCCAGGTACTTTTGGAAAAGAAATAAAACATTTTTTTTTTCCTTTTGCAAGCAAGTGAGTTACTTTTGGATTTTTTTTTTTCTCTTCATATGCATGAGAGTGTCTTTCCAGTGAGTTACTTTTAACTTTTTTCTCTGCCCTCTGGCTTATCTTAACTACCCCCCCCCCTTTCGTTCCTTGCTGTGCCGGGAAAAAAGGGTGGGCTACGGGGGGAGAACCATTCACCCCCACTCCATTTTTTTTTTCTTCTCTCTCTTCTTTCTTGTCTGAGAAGGGAGGGACAATTAGGCTCTCTGGAAGCATTGCTTTTGTAAAGAGCTATGTAAAAACTATGCAGATATATTTTCTTTTCCACCATGAAAACAATTTTGATTTTAATTTTTAATCATGCATACAATTTTGGTTTTGCTTTTAATTTTCATTTTTTATCTTTTCTGGAACTTTTTGAGGTTTAACCTGCCTGATTAAACCTATACCTTTATAAATGTTTTCAAAGCACTGAGCTGACTCAAACTGTTTCATTTAGCTTTGTATTTTTGCAGCTGTTAACATACATCATAAGAGTTGGAAGGGACCCTTGGAGGTCTTCTAGTCCAACCCCCTGCTCAGGCAGGAAACCCTACAGCATTTCAGACACATGGCTATCTTCTTATGTATGGATGCATTTTTTTTAAGCGTAAATCTGTTTTTTGGAAAATGCACTCAGGTTTTCCACACATAAACAGACTCACCCTAAAGCTTCCGCCATGTTTTTCTTTTTTGAATCAGACTCAGTGTGCCCCTTATTTGCTGTTTGTACTGTTTCTTTTCTTTTTTTAGCAGCACAATATGTGCCCTGTTTTAGGAGCTATTTCAGAGATGAGTTAGAAAGTTATAGGATGTGATAAGTTAGAAGGTTACAGAATGTGAAGAGAGTTACTAGTGCTGAGAAGGTTTTAAGTTAGAAAAGTAAAGTAAGACAGATGGTGATTTTGCTAAGAATGTGGTTTGTTTTTGGAAGTTTTTGATAGCATGGATTTGTTAGTGACCAACTTCCACACATGAATAAAAAGGGTGGGAGTTGGGTTTTTATTGATTGATTGTCTTTTTCTCTGTCTTCCACATAGTACCTTTCAACCTCATCTTAGACAGTCTATATGTTACTCAAATAGTAAAACTATTTTCAATCTTACTTGTCCCCTTCTCTTGATTCTAATCTCACTTCTCTTTTCACAACTTTACAGTCTCTCATTTACAAAAGTACACATCCCTATTTTGTTACACATACGTAGCTATCAACCTTTGACACTTTCTCCTGTCTCTCCTTGGGACAGTCACTCCTATTTTCATCAAAACAAAAGGCGCTCATGAAAACAATTTGGCTTCACGGCTGCTGAGGCATCTGATCATACATCAATGCCCTACTTGCAGCCGCCAAGGTAACTCTCTTCCGATGGGGTCAACCCCAGAGGAACAGTGGCCTGTCAACTATGGCAAATGGATGTAACTCAATATCCATCCTTTATACATATTCAGGTTTCATCATGGCAACCTTGCAAAGGGGTGAAACCGCAAAACAAGTTATTAATCATTGTATTCGGACTTTCGTAACGTTGGGATGTCCAAAAACTCTAAAAACTGACAATGGACCAGCCTATACGAGCTCTGCCTTTGCACAATTTTGCCATCGCTGGTCAATAATCCATAAATTCGGCATTCCTTTCAATAGCCAGGGCCAGGCCATTATAGAGAGAGCGAATTTGACTCTTAAACAGGCCTTGGACAGACACTTGGGGTCAAAAGGCATCAGCCCCCCGACACTCCCGGCGTTGCAAAATGTATTAAATGTTTGCTTGTATTCATTGAATTTTCTTAATCTAACTGGATCTCCTGCCTCCACTGCTGCCTCGAGACAGTTTTCCGCTCCTCCCCTCCCCTCTTCTCGTCCTCTGGTATATTATAGGCATCTTCCGGATCCAGCTTGGAAAGGTCCAGCTCAATTGATTACCTGGGGAAAAGGCTACGCTGCAGTTCAATTGCCTGATCGAGTCCTGTGGGTTCCAGCTCGCTGTGTTCGCCCCTGTCATCTCAATCAACCAAAAAAGAAAGATGAAGATCCTTCTGATCCTATCACTGATCTCTCTTGCCTCTTCTGTCTCTAATGCCTCTTCCTCTCTTCCTAAATGTACTTTCCTTGAACGTTTAAGTGCTTATATAAGAGTTCCTCATTGTAGAGTACAAACCCCTCTTGGGGGTCGTGCGGAACTTGTTTGCAGACAACGCCATCCCTTGCTGCATCCAGCTCAGTGGACATGGCTAAAGAATGGATATCCAATCCATCCCTCTAACAATACTTACATTATATCCTCTCCCTGTTCCACTTCTCTGTTAATTTTTAACATCTCATCTGAAGACTACAGCACTTATGTATGCTCCCTGTTTTTCCCAAAGCAAGAAAGATCTTTTGACATGAAAAATTCCCTTCTCTCTGCTACTCATTTTCCTTGCCCTCTTCCCACGTTTCTACCTCTGCAGCTCTCCGTTTGCGCTCCTTATCCGAGCACAGCAGAACCTGCATCGTCCCGCAAATTATACTTGGACTATTTTGGACTTCCAAGGAAGCGTCCTTCATTCCATCTCTAATCGAACTCTGTGGCCTTGGTTTCCTGCACTCTACTTTGACTTTGCTGAAATGCTGGTCGGTGCCCATGGATTTAAACATAAAACAAAATGTAATCCTTCCCCTCGGGACGTCTGGTCAATTGGTCCAGGCCTGTATATCTGCCCAGGACATCTTTCTGATCTCTCCCACCTAGATGAATGTGGGACCATCTCTGATTGGTATTGCAAGTCCTGGCAATGTGTGTCAACTGGAAAGATTTGGTGGACTGCTCCCTATACTACTGACTATATCAAAGCTGTACTAGGCCCTGATAACAATTTGCCTTGGAATTCCTGCTCCAATTGGGCCTGCTGCGTTCGCCTCAATCCTATGACTGTTACTTTTACATCTCATGGAAGGAGTCTTCCGATTACTGAATGGCTTAAAGGGAAAAGATGGGGGAAGGTCGAGAGATAATTCGATTACAGACATCCAGGAAATATATTCATAATTCGTCTTACCATGTCCTTAGAAACATCCCCACCTGTGGGCCCAAACAAACAAGTCAATTCGCCCTTTTTACAGCCCTTGATTAAAAGCAACAATCCATTGGTGTCCTTGGTCTCCTCTGCGCATGATGCCCTTGTGGCAGCCCGTACTTTTCCTAACAATGATAGTAGATGTTGGCTGTGTCTGTCTTCTCAACCCCCTTTTTATGAGGCCATAGGTTCCGCCCTACCTTTTACCAATAGCACCTCAGATACGGTTGTAGGTGGTCTAACTCTTCTATAACGGTATCCTCAATTGAAGGTCAAGGTTGTTGCCTTGGGTATGTACCCTCTAACTTTTCTCACTATTGTATCAATGCCTCCTCGGATGCCTATACTTCCTGCACAATATACTTGTCCAAAGAAAGGCTAGGACTTGACACTGGAGGGTGGACTATAATACACACTACTCTATCAACTGCAGATCTTTCCAAACGTTTAAACGGTCAGTTTTTTATTCCTTCCAATGGCTCTATTTGGGCCTGCTCTACGGGTGCTACTGCATGTGTCAGTGGAGACATTTTACACACAAAACACGCTTTTTGCATTCACGTTTATCTTCTCCTAAAATGTCTGTTTTTTCCAATAATGAGTTCTTTTCTCGCATAGAAACACCCCAATACCTTCCACGAACCAAACGGGAGGTGGTTACTACTATGACTTTGGCCCTTCTCCTGGGCCTAGGAGCCACTGGTGCTGCAACTGGAATCGCAGGAATGGTTGTGGCTGACAAAAACATCCGCAGGCTCAGTATTGAAATAGATGCTGATCTCAAACGCATTGAGCAATCTATGGTTGCCCTCCAAAATTCCCTGACCTCTCTCTCCGAGTTGTGTTACAAAATAGAAGGGTTTGGACTTGCTATTCTTAAAACAGGGCGGTCTGTGTGTAGCTTTGAAAGAAGAATGTTGTTTTACACTGAAAGTTCTGGTGTTGTGCTTGACTCTATGGCAGAATTAAATACCCGATTGAAAGATAGAGAAAAGAGCGTTCTCAATCCCACACGTGGTATCAGGGAATGTTTAATCTCTCTCCCTGGTTGACCACCCTCCTCTCTGCCCTAGCTGGTCCTCTGATTTTGTTGCTCCTTGCATGTACAATTGGCCCATGTGTCATGGGGAGAGTTCTAGCATTTTTGAAACAACGACTAAACAGTATTGGAGATGATGTCCTATTGCTAAGAAACACTGTTGAAAATGAATATAAACAACCTCTTTTAGAATTAGCCTCTGAGGCTGATGAAGACTCTGAATCGGGAACCATTCCTTTGGAAAAGTGTACTGACTCCCTGCGGGCTCTCCCGGAGGGGGGATCCACTGGGGATGTCATAGCTTTAGAAGAATATTACCCATCTTAAAAAATAAAAACAGAGGACATATGGATATATCATTTACCCATCTTAAAAAATAAAAACAGAGGACATATGGATATATCATTTACCCATCTTAAAAAATAAAAACAGAGGACATATGGATATATCATTGGTTCAGGTTTTCTTAGGCCTCACAGCCGGGAGAACTTGACTTGACTTTTTTCAGTGCTACATGACAGACATGATTAATAGTCTTTCCCTGAATTAGGTTTCTATTCCGCTGAACCTTCCCTGAGTTAGATGCATAGTTTTGCTCTCCCTGATTTGGGCCCCTACCTTTCCCTGAGTTAGTTTTACATTCCTGAGTTGGGTTTCTATTCAGGTAAAATGCATGATTTCCTGAAAAACACGTGGTATTTTGCTAATACGTATACTCTAAACGCTTGCTGATTGGTGATGTTAAGTTTCTATATGCTAATTCCCTCCTTGCTGTAGTTACCCCTCCCTGCTAAAACTGCATAATAAAAGAGACTGTTGCGATCTAAGGGGGACCCCCTTTTAACAATTCTTTTTTACAACCCCTTTCTTCGTGCTCTCTCATCTTGAAAAACTCCTGGTGTGGTGTCTTTTATTTGGCTTCTTTCGTCCTTGCGAGGACCCACTAAATTGTCTCAGCGAGGGCTGAGACCCGTTCCTGCGGGAACCCAGGACAACATCAACAGGGAACCTTGGACTACAAATAAGTGTTGCAGACCAACAGCAACACAATGTCTTTAAAGTGTTGATACTGCTTCTAGTCTCTTTTATCAGCTTTTTAAAACCCTTCAGTTCCTTTCTGAGATTTTTGTCTTTCTTGGCTTTGGCCTCATTTATTGGCCTCATTTATTAGCAATTTCCATGGTTTGTTCTGACATCCAGTTTTCTTTCTTCTGTTTCTTCATTTTTGGCAGTCTCTTTTTACATTCATCCTTAATAATATCTTTTAAATTTACTCCACAATTAGTTTTGTTTTCTATCAATGAGGTTTAGAACTTCTGATGTTCTCCTTGAAAATGCTGGATATAAGTTAAAGATATCATGGAAACTGACTGGCTTTGTTTTTCTTTAGCTAAAATTAGAACTTGCATGTGTGCAGTTTGTGATCTGTTCCACAGTCAGTACTTAGGCATGTCTTTGATGCTATAAATAAAGCTCTTGCACCTCCTTTCAACAGTAATATAGTCAGTTTTCTATATATTCTGTCTGGTTATGTCAGGGGTGTCAAACTTGATTTCATCGAGGGCTGCATCAGGATTGTGTTTGATCTCGAGAGGGCTGGAGTGGGCGTGGCCAGGATGGGCATGGCCAGCTCAACATCACTCATGTCGAGAGCACCTGTGGTGGCTGAGAGCTCTGCCAGAGAAAATGGGCTCCCGAGTTCCATTTTTGCCTGAGATGGCTCCTTCAGCCCACTGCCAACGAAAACAGAGCCTGGACAGGCTTTGTGTTGCCACCTGAGCTCTGTTTTCACTTGCAAAGGCACTATGGGCCAATCCTTTATTATTTTCAGGGTGGCCCCACAGGCCAGATCTAAGCACCCCATGGGCTGCATCTGGCCCCGGGCCTTGAGTTTGATACCCCTGGTTATGTCCATGTATAGCTATTATACAACTATTATTTTGGTCCTTTGAATATAGTACTAGCTGTGAAAAAATAATTGGAGTGGCAGAAATGATTAAGTTAGTCTCCTGATTCATTTCAGTTTCCTAAACCATACAGATCAGTTATATTTTCCTCTTTCATAATTCCAGCTGTAGCATTCCAGATTCCAATTACAAGCAGACCATCTGCTTGCATTTTCTGTCGATTTCATATTGAACTTGATCATAAAAGTCATCATTCTCTTTTTATGCATTGAAGGTTGGAACATGCTAAATGATTGCCATTATTTGGTCATTGCTTGCACTGTAGTCAAGTACTATTCTTGCTATATTCTTCCTAATTAAAAAGCAACACAGTCCCTTCTTTGTTTTCCATGGCCTGAAGTAATAAAGAATGTGATTTACTGTCTCAAAATGTCCAATCCCAGTTCATCTCAATCCGTCAATGCCTAAGATGTCAATGTAGATGTTTCATTTCATCTTTCACTATATTGAGCTTTGCTGTCTTTGTATTTCTTATGTTCTATGTTCCTACTGTAATTCTCTCTTTGTAGCTTTGGATTTTATTGTTCCTATATGGCAACATCAGCAACTAGATCAGAGGTGAAATGCTCCCGGATTGGACCGGCTTGCACGAACCGGTAGCGATGGCAGCTGCTGGTTCGGAGGACCAGTAGCAAAAATCCCTGCCCCCCCACCTCTGCTGAGCCACACCATCAGCAGAGGGTTTTTTTTTTACTTTTAAAAGAAGGTTTTGCTTCAGCTGAAACATGCCTTTAAAAGTAAAAAAAAGCCTTTGAGGATCTCGCCCCTCAACTGAGATCGGCAGAGCCTTTAAACTTAAAAAAAAAATTAAAGGCTACTCTGGGAATCTCACCTGAGTTCCTCATCAGCAGAACCTTAAAGAACATGTTTTCTGTAGAAAACATGTAGAGAAACTCCTTTTAAAAGAGTCTAAGATGCTTACCTGATTACTGATTGACCTCATGGCTTTTTTCCTAGCCAGAAAGCCCCAGTTTCACTTTCAGCACCAGATAGAACTAATCTAAATTTAGCTAATCTATTTCATCGCTGAGTGATTAATACTGTCTGGCTTTGCTTGCTGAGGAACTCTGGGAATTGAAGTCCACAATAAAATAAAATAAAATAATAAAATAAAATATTTGTGCAGCTTTCTGAGATTTGGTGTGTTTCTCTAGTGTTTCACTCTAACTACACAAACACACAAAATCTCAGAAAGCTGTATGTAGTATTTTGTGTGTGTGTGTGTGTGTTTCAGTTGTGTTGTGTGTCTGTAAAGTGTGAAAGTTGGTTTTTGAGCTTTTTGTGGCTGTGTGAAGCGTGAAGTGCAGCTGCTTTTACATTGTGTGTGAGTCTGTTGTGCTGTGTGTGTGTAAAGTGTGAAAGTTGGTTTTTGGTACCTCTTATTGTTTTTTATACTTTGTTTATTATTATTTTTATTATTTATTGTTATTGGCCACGCCCACCCAGCCATCTGACCACCAAGCCATGCCCACCAATTAAGCCACACCCACAGAACCGGTAGGGAAAATTTTTAGATTTCACCCCTGAACTAGATGTCCCAGATAAAGGCTTTATCTAGCTACATTATAAACACCTTTAGCATTCTCAAAGTGCTCAGTTGTTCCTCAATATCACGTGGAGTACCATCCAAACTGGAACTATATTGTCCATCATTTTATATTTTCTTTCCATGTGTTTTTCTAGGAAAAAACAATACAGTAATCATTTACTATTGCTTTCTCCATGCAGTATTAATTGATGCGGTTGGCATTGTTACTAAAGTGATCATGCACTTCCAGCATTTTTCAATATTGTTGCTGCCCAATAAAGGCTCCTCTTTGCTATAGAGGGACAACTAGGATGGCCTTTCTGGAAGTATATATTTTGAGCATACATTCTCAATGTTCTTTTCTTATCCTTTCCAAGAATAGCCACTATACTAATGTGAACATCCACAGCATGACTTGGAGTTGCTGGTAATACAGGATGTTCTCATTCTCTATTCCAAATTTCTTACACATTATTCACATGTTTCTTTTTATAGTTTTAAATGTGACTGTTAATGTTGAATTGTTTGTTTAGCCCAGGGGTGAAATGTAAATTTGTTAGTACTGGTTCTGTGGGCGTGGCTTGGTTGTAGTGGGATAAAGTGACTGGGTGGGTGTGGCCAACTTTTTTTTTTACTTTTAAAAGCATTTTTCGGCCAAAGAATGGGTGGAAACTGATCAAAGAAAGAAGCAACTTAGAACTAAGGAGAAATTTCCTGACAGTTAGAACAATTAATAAGTGGAACGACTTGCCTTCAAAAGTTGTGAATGCTCCAACACTGGAAATTTTTAAGAAAATGTTGGATAACCATCTGACTGAGATGGTGTAGGGTTTCCTGCCTGGGCAGGGGGTTGGACTAGAAGGCCTCCAAGGTCCCTTCCAACTCTGATGTTATGTTATGTTATGTTAAGTAAAACAAAAAACAAAAAACCTCTGATGATTGCATGGTGCAGCTAGGGTAGGGAGCGGGCAGGGATTTTTGCTACTGGTTCTCTGAACCACCTGCCACCATCACTACTGGATTGGATTATCTGGTCCAAACCGGGAGCATTTCACCCCTGGTTTAGCCTCAATAGAAGTCTAGAGTAGAATAGAATAGAATAGAATAGAATAGAATAGAATAGAATAGAATAGAATAGAATAGAATTTTTTATTGGCCAAGTGTGATTAGACACACAAGGAATTTTTCTTGGTGCATATGCTCTCAGTGTACATAAAAGAAAAGATTCATTCATCAAGAATCATAAGGTACAACACTTAATGATTGTCACAGGGTACAAATAAGCAATCAGGAAACAATCAATATCAATATAAATCGTAAGGATACAAGCAACAAAGTTACATTCATACAGTCATAAGTGGAAGGAGATGGGTGGTGGGAACAATGAGATGATTAATAGTAGTGCAGACTTAGTAAATAGTTTGACAGTGTTGAGGGAATTATTTGTTTAGCAGAGTAATGGCATACGGGAAAAAAAATTGTTTTTGTGTCTAGTTATTCTGGTGTGCAGTGCTCTATAGCATTGTTTTGAAGGTGGGAGTTGAAACAGTTTATGTCCAGGATGTGAGGGGTCTGTAAATATTTTCACAGCCCTCTCTTTGACTCATGCAGTATACAGGTCCTCAATGAAAGGCAGGTTGGTAGCAACTGTTTTTTCTGCAGTTCTAATTATCCTCTGAAGTCTGTGTCTGTTTTGTTGGGTTGCAGAACCAAACCAGACAGTTATAGAGGTGCAGATGACAGATAATTAATAATTCCTCTGCAGAACTGTATCACCAGCTCTTTGGGCAGTTTGAGCTTTCTGAGTTGGTGCAGAAAGAACATTCTTTGTTGTGCATTTTTGATGACGTTTTTGATGTTAGCTGTCCATTTTAGATCTTGCGATATGGTAGAACCTAGAAATTTGAAGGTCTCTACTATTGATTCTGTGTTGTCTAGTATTGTAAGAGGTGGCAGTATGAAAGTGTTTCTCCTAAAGTCTACCACCATTTCAACTGTTTTGAGTGTGTTCAGTTCCAGATTGTTCCAGTCGCACCACGAGGCTAGTTGTTCAATCTCATATCTGTATGCAGATTCATCATTGTCTCGAATGAGACTGATCACTGTTGTGTCATCTGCAAACTTCAGTAGTTTAACAGACTGATCATTAGAAATGCAGTCATTGGTATAAGAGGGAAGAGAAGTGGGGAGAGCACACAGCCTTTGGGGAGGATTCTGTGCTAATTGTACAGAAATCTGATGTGATTCTGCTTAGCTTCACCTGCTGCTTCCTGTTTGTTAGGAAGCTTGTGATCCACTTACAAGTGTGTTCAGGTACCTGTAGCTGGTTTAGCTTAGTTAGAAGAGTGTCTGGAATGATGGTATTGAATGCTGAATTAAAGTCTACAAAGAGGACCCTTGGAGGTCTTTGGAGATTCAAGATGTTGTAGGATATAGTGCAGAACCATATTAACAGCATCATCTGTTGATCTATTTGCTCGGTATGCAAATTGCAAGGGGTCTAACAGCAGATCCGTAATGGTTTTCAAGAGGGACAGCACTAGCCTTTCAAAGATTTTCATGACTACAGATGTTAGAGCAACTGGTCTGTAGTTATTCAGTTCCTTGATGGTGGGCTTCTTTGGCACTGGGATGATGGTAGAGCGTTTGAAGCAAGAAGGAACACAGCACATCTCTAGCAATTTATTGAAGATACGAGTGAAGATGGTGGTCAATTGGTCAGCACAGACTTTTAAGCAAGGAGTTATCTTGTCTGGGCCTGGAGCTTTTCCTGGCTTTTGTCTGTAAAGTAGGTCTTGCAGTTCCTTTTCTATGATCACTAGGGGTTGTGAACCCAATGGGATGGGGTCAGTTGCAGGAGGCTTGGCTGTTGTTGGTGTATCTGAGATGAGGTTTGTGGAGATAGTGGCTTTAGTTTACTTTCAAACCTGCAGTAAAACATGTTAAGGTCATCTGCCAGTTGTTGATTTCTTTCAGCCTGGGAAGGAGGTTTGCCATAGCCGGTTATATTTTTAAGTGTTTTCCACATGTTTGCTAGTTCATTTGTTGAGAACTGATTCTTTAGCTTTTCAGAGTAGCTTCTTTTTGCTGCTCTGATCTCCCTTGTTAATACATTTCTGGCCTGATTGTACAGCATTTTATCACCTTTTCTGTAGGCTTCCTCTTTGGAACGATATAGCTGCTTATGTTTAGCTGTGAACCAAGGTTTGTTGTTACTGTATATTCGCAAGTTCCTTGTCGGTACACATAGGTCTTCACAGAATCTGACATATGATGTTACAGTATCTGTGAGTTCATTCAGGTCTACAGTGGTTTCAAAGTTATTGCATTCTTAGGTGCTGCTAAATTGTTTAAAGTAAATCAAGAATATAACAAATGCTTTAGCTGTATATATTGCCATTCAGGTTTTCTTTTTTGGAAGGGAAATACATTTTTTTCCTCCTGTTTTGATCTTTCAAAATAATTAACATATTGTTAATAATGGTCTGATTAAGAGTAGCTCTAATTTTCCACAAAATTTCTTTCTTAATCAGGGTTTCCTGCCATTTTTAGAAAGGGTTATTCCAAACAATAAATTTGCATGAATTTAATTTTTTTCCCTAAATGGTCTCCAAATATGTATAACTATAATCAAAATTAAATATTTTCTAAGAGTTCAAGAGTTCCAGGTAATATTCCAATTTTATTAGGAATCATTTGATCTTGAATAGTTTATGTATCTAATGTGCATGAACAGTTTTAAAACAGAGGGATTTTAACTTCATTAGAAAACAATAGCATTAAACAAGATTCTTGTATTACTTATGAAGTGTGTTTTCATATATTAATGGCAAATAATGTAAGCCCACCTCATAGTTTGAGTGTAATTAATTGCTAGGAAATTGTACTTTCCTAGCAAATATATTAGATACCTAAAAATTTAAATGCTCTAGAAAATATATTCCATATTTATAAAGGTTAGGACTCTCCTTTTCTACAGGTGCTAAAGGTGGCTGGGTCCATTCCCCCCCCCCCCCGACAACAATTCTATTAGGCTGCTTTGAAAGACAGTGAATGGCCAAAGTCACCTAGTGAATTTCCGTGCTACTGCAGATGTATATTTGGCTTTTTTAATATCCAATCCAAACCTTTAACCACGGCACTACTGCCTCTCTGAATTTGCATAGCCATGGACTAGTCTTGCGTTCAGGGATTTCTCTGTTTACATTTCTGAAAATGTCTTCAGAAAATAACAAACATTCAGGAACATGTAAGAATCATACAATAATTCCAATGAAGAAATATGGAAAAGGAAAGTGGAATCTTACCCCCTGGCTCTTCTTGTAACCCAAAAGATTTCTATCCGGACACTTCATATAGTTGTTGAATTAAATATCTATGGAGATTCTCAGTTGTCCAGGTCATGGTTGTTCCAAAGGTGCTTTTTCAAGAGGCAACTGGACTTTCTGGTTTTTCTTTGAAGATGTTTCACGTCTCATCCAAGAAGCTTCCTCAGCTCTGACTGGATAATGAGCAATGGAATGGTTGAATTAAGGCAACCCCACATCCCCCCCTGCATCCTGTTCCCTCGTCCCCATCGTTTAGCTGTAAAATTTATATTTTGGGATTTTTATTTTTATGGTTTTAGAAATATTTGTCAGAATTTAAATGTTTTAATGTTAGAAATTGCCTAGAGTCATTTTGTTATGAGATGGATGGCAAATAAATTCAAGAACTAAATAAATGTATAAATATGCATTTATTTTTAAGTTTGCAATGAAAGCATACTGTAACACATTTTTGGTGCCTCTTTAATTCTCCCTTTCATCTTTCTTTCACATGCTTGGCTATAAATAAAATTTCCAAGAAAAGTTAAAAGCAACCTGTCATTCAAGATTTCAACTACTACGCCTGTGGGCCTCCATTTCATTTTCCTTCTCCTTGACTCAAAATTTAAAAAAAACAAAACATCCTTGCTTGTACAATCTATAGTATGCCTTGCCTGACTTTTTCAGAGGGATTACTTTATTCAAAACTTATTTTTAAGTTTTCAAACTTAGAACACTGGGACTTCACACCAATTGTTACAGCCATTATAGTATTGCTGTATTGTTGACTAAGTCAGCATCTCTTTACTAAATGTGTATATTGTTATGGTATTACACTATGTTCTCAATCCTTCTAAGGAATTTTTCACTTAAATAAACTGCTCCTAATAGATATCTATCATAATCATGACTGTAGTAGCAAATGCAGATAAGAACTAATAATTGAAATACATTGTCTTGTGGAGATAATGCTATGCCAAATATTTGTTACAGGTAGATAGTATTTCTTTGCAATTTGGAGTGTTTTATGATTCTTATTAAGTCTATATAAATGCCAAAACACTAACTGTGTGTAGCTATCCAACCTGCAGAATTTTACAAGCATAATTACAATTCAGGAATTTATGGCCACTATATCTCACTATACTATCAAAATGTAAAAGTGAAACACAACCAGTAAACAAGTTTATGGCAATTTAATACATAGTAGCCTGCCATATAAATTAGTAACATGGATCTTAAAATAGACAGCATTCTGGATTTACTATCTTTCTTTTATAAAGTCTAGTAACTAAAACATTGAGTGATAGGAAATTACATAAAATAAGAACAAACTTTCACCTATCCTGACCTAGATTTTTTCCTAAAATGATTCATGATACTAGAGATTCAGCACAGTTTTAAAAATGTCTTGAAACTTTATAGTCCTTTGAAATGGAAATGCATAGGATGACTTCATAGGTTAGAAACAACAGCGTGCTTTCATTGAAATTGACTGCCATTAAAGTATCTGTAATTTTAAGTTGGTAGACAAACTCTAGCATCAATAGCACTTAAACTTATATATCATTTCACAGTACTTTACAGCCCTCTCTAAGCGGTTTACAGAGTTAGCATACTGAATAGCCTCTGGGTCCTCATTTTGGAAGGGTGGAAGACTGAGTCAATCTTGAGCCAGTGAGAATTGAACTGCCGAACTGCTAGCAGCCGGCAATCAGTAGAAATAGCCTGCAGTATTGCATTTTAACCACTGTGCCACCACAGCTCTAGTAGGAATGATGGTGGTAACAGGAAATGATCTTGTTGAAAATAAAGTTTATTCAAAACAGAGCCAGAGAAAACCATCTCATTAATCTGACAATGGAAACCCAAATTCTAGAACATTATAAAGAACACTTAGCGGATGGTTCATGAGTTTTTTCTTCATATGTTTATTCTCTTTCTTCTTAGAGTGCAGCTGAACTGTATCCCATAGTTGGTTTGCTGCACATTTATCTTTACATACAATTAGGTGCTTCCACTTCCACATATAGTGAAAAATTCTTTAGGTAGAGCTTAATTTGAATAAAAGAAAATCAATAAAGAAAACTTACATTAAGCTGGGAAAATCTATTAACTGATGCACTCAATTTTTAATCTTTCAATTTATGTTTACATTATATTTATTACATTTATTTTTTAAAAGTTTGCAAACATTTTGCAAATGTACAACATAATTTTAAAAATATTTCCACTACTATAATAAACAGTTGTACATATTTCATTTCTTTTTCTACACATTTATCTTTAATATATCCATTTTTGTGCAATTTGTTCAAATGCGAAACTACAATACACAGTTTTTGTATACTGGTGCATTCTGTTTTAGGTGCATATCCGGACATTAAAGATAGGGTAATTTCACAGGGATATGGGCAATTTCTGAACCACAATTTCTGTTGATAGTGTGCTTATTTATTTAAAATTGGAAAAGCATAACAGAGTGAAGGCAAAGTGTTTCTCAAAGGACTGTCTGAATACTTCATAATATAGTAAATTGGACACAACAGCTAAACTGTTTTTTTAGGCTACACCCATAAGGTGATTTTGTGCATTAAATCAACATATATACTGCACATGATACCATTCAGGTCAAATGTATGGAAAAAGATATACATCGATCAAAGTAGTGAAAATGAATACAAATTATATAGACTCAGATTTAGAGGATATTTGATTTAAGGGATACCCTGTCTTCCCAAATACCCATTAAATTGAAGTTCTAGTGTATTTTCAACATATGTTGCAGTGTTACAAAATCTTCAGTTCAATTAAACTCAACTGTTTTTCTTGATTTTCTCTGTTCCCAATTTCCTATTGTAGCTACTTTCTGTTCTAGCAAAACGTAGATTTCAGACTCTTCAAGTGCATTAAGAAGCATTCAAAAGTGTAATTGTTGCAATTTCAAGCTACTTTTAGTACTGATGAGAATGATACATCAAAGTCTTGAGAAAGGTTCTACACCTTTAAAAGATTACCCAATTACTTTGCTCATGTTCTTAACCACAGATTAGTCTGTAAGGGTTGTGATTAGATTTTAATCTAATGCTTTGAACTAGCCATTCCTCATTATTTAGAAAAGCAACTGCAGTCTTTTCCTGTCCTTGTCTGTCCTATCATATAATCAAGAGGCTGAAGAGAAGCTAAAGTGTTAAATTGTTCTTTCATTCTATAGTTCAGCTGACTCTTCCCTGCCTTTTCATATGGTACTTATATAATTAATAAACCCAGGTCAAATAGTGAATTTTAAGAATCAAGCCCAGAAACAAGTTAAAGCACTTCCTATTTCCATTAGTCACTTCTGTCTTGATTTTTTTTTATTTCTGAAGCAATATCAAGTGTAGGACTGATCATTTTTATTTGATCCTAAGTAGGCAAACTGGCAATAATACAATGTTAAATCATTAGGAAAGTAGAACTGGTTGTCCAGTCTTTTTCTTGAATATCTTTAGTGATGGAACCCTGATAACTTTAGGAGGCAAATCAGTTTCATTGGTCAATAGCTCTCATTGTCAGGGAATTTCTCCTTAGTTCAAATTTGGAACTTTCATTAGTATATAATTAGCCACTTCTAAACCAACAAATCTATTTAATTGGCAAAACCAAAGTCAAAGTTTCCTTTTTTTTTCATCACAAGCACAAAATTCAGAAGTGATATCCAAATAAAAAGCATAAATATATTCTCCTCTTTGAATAGAACAATCAATTTAATCATTACTGCTTCTAATCTTCTAAGCTTCCATCACTCGCTCCCTCCCTAAACTTGGGCATGGGAGGGTACCATGGAAAGAGGCAGAGTGATTGGCCACGTCAAACCAGAGGCCTTTAGAGGCCTTATCCATTTTCTGCATGTTCTGCATTTCACAGACAGATAATATTGGTTGATAATGGAAAACTTGGGAAAGTGATAATTTTAAGCTTAAAATAAGTTTTCAGAAGGAAGTTATTATGAAGGTAACTTGTGATTACTAAACTATGTTGTAATTGCTGATTGCTAATTTTAGTACCTCTCTTGATTCCCCCAAAGGCCCCTAGTTTCATGTGCCCATCCACTCTGACTCTTTCCATGGTACCCTTCCCATGCCCATGTTTAGGGAGGGAGGGAGCGATAGAAAAGGCAGAATGGGCAGGCGCGTCAAACCAGAGGCCTTTAGGAGAAGTGCACAGTTTGGGGGCGAGAAAGAGATGTGGATGGATGCTGATCTCGCATTTCTTCTTCTTTCACTTTGTTGGGGCTGGAGGTGCTTGCTACCTTGAGTTGCCCTCCTCGCTTTATCCAGTGATAGAGATGGCATCTTAGGAAGCCATGGTTTAATTACGGTGTTCAGCATTTGATAGAATCCTCTTTCTTTGATCACCTTTCTTGGGGGAAGCAAGGGCATCTGGACGGTGGTGGAAGGAGGAGAGAAAGAGAGAGGCCCGCAGGATCATCGGCACCTTTCCTCAACAGTGTCTCAAACCTGTGAAGGATGTCAATGTGGCTCCCAGCCTGAGTGGTGGACTATGGCACCAAATGGCACTGGGTGACCCCATAGCCACAGAGAGAGAAAGAGGGGGGGATGAATGGGCAACTGGGCACGTTGCGGACAGTTGGCTTCCAACACTGGAGAAGAGGGCGGGGAAGGGCTGCCCCTGCCTTTCATTGGGGCACATGGAGCGAGGCAGGGCTCCTCTTGCCATCTCTTCTCCCCACTTTTCTGGCCCTGGCAGCGCTCCCTGCTCCCTGCCCCTCACTTCAGACAGTTCGCCAAACTCCAGAAAAAATTAGCTACTGGTTCTACTGTACTGGTGCAAACCGGCTGAATCCCACCGCTGTCTACATCCTTTTTAAAGCTCTAGATTTTTCTGTAGGGCTAATACATTTTTTTCTTTAACTTTCTCTTAACATAGATATTTTCAAATATACTTTCAATAATATTTTACAAACTTTAGGAATTACTTAAGCATTATATATAAATGAAAAAATACATTTTCAAATCGTTTTAGATTAAATCTGTCTTTTAGTTACAAATATTAAACCAGTTGAAATCCATCCTAATTCCAATTGACTCATTAAGTTTAAGTCACTCCTTCCAGCTTGTTATCATGAAATAAAATCTTTTTCTTCTCTGGAATGCTTGAAAGTAGTTATAAGCTTCTCTTTTTCTCAAGGATTTCTCAACCTTCTTAATATCTATGATGGAAAAATCCCAAACTTGTCCTTTTAAAAGTTGCAAATCTTCTTGGAGCTCTTCTTTAAATTGTTTTGGGAGATTTCTATTTAAACCATCATAACAAAAATTGGTGTCATTCCAAAATTTTATTCCAAAATTTATATTCCAAAATTACAATTGACTCCTCTGCATTGTCAGCTACTTATGAAATTGCCTGTGTGATCTGATAACTTCTACACATATTTGAATCTCTGAAGTAGTTTTAACATCCTTGGAGCATAGCTCTTCTAAAAACTGGTGGCTTTTTCAAAAACATCTCTAATAATTTGCTCCTCCATCTTCTTATCTTCCTCTTTGGTCAAAGAGTAGCTTTTTATAAGTCACTTGAATTGCTGACCAATCAGGAATCATAAAAATTGGAAAGTTTATTTTTAGCCATCCATAACAAAGAAGCCTAAGCTACAAATTACTAAAATTAATGAATTGGAACCACATCTTTCTGCCCTTATAGTTCTCCAACAATTTTTTTTAAAAAAAAGATAGTCCACATTTTCTTATTTTGGCTTGCCTTAGTAGCCTACTAAGTTACTCTTTGACCAAAGAGGAATGGTTGTTTAACAAAGAGAAATCTCCCAAAATGGTGCAGAAAGTGTACTGCACTGTACCTTACACTGTACTGTGCTAAAAAGAGATGGAAGTCAATGCTTTTTTCTTTCTTCCCTTGTATCTCATGTTTTCTTTTCCCCTTTCTTTTTCCTTCCCTTAATTTCATATTTTTATTTTTAGTTGTATTTTACACAATGATGAAACAATAAAAGTTATATACAGAAATTTGGATCTTTCATTGTAAAGATTTTATCATTAAAAATATGATACGTGCTGTCCCGGTGTTTGGAAGCCGTACGGGTCTGGATGGGGAGAAACAGGCTCAAGCTCAATCCCTCCAAGACAGAGTGGCTGTGGATGCTGGCATCCCAGTACAGTCAGCTGAGTCCATGGCTGACTGTTGGGGGTGTTGTGTCTTGCCCGCCCTCAGAGCAGCCGGGGCCTTCTTACCTGCTCCCGCACACTGAGGAATGTATGCCTCCCGGTCCCAGTCCTGGCTCCATGCCCACACAAACTGCAGAAGGAGAATCTCCCTGCCCCAGCCCTGACTCCATGCCCAGGCAAACGGAGCAGCTAGACCCCTCCCCCTCCTCCACAGCAGGTGAGCCTGAGGAGGGTTTATTACCAACAGCTGATTGGTGTGACCCTCGCATCAGAAGATTGGAGAGGCGGAGGCTACAGAGGGAAGGGAGGGGCAGGCCTTAATGAGTGCTGAGTCATGGAGCCACACCCCATGGCCTATATAAAGGAGCTACTTTCTGGCAGTCTCTGAGTCAGGCAAAAGTCAAACTTATCTTGCTGAAGTCACTTACTGGTCTCCTGCCTGCTCTGAGGACTTTGCTAGGACTTTGGGCAGAGCTGCAGAGGCAAGCCTGATTCGGATTTCCCGGACCCAGCCGTCAGCGGAGGAGTGGGACACGACATCTTGCCTGACTCCTCACACATCTACAAGATGGATCTGCAACAGCTGGCGCTGATTGTGCAGCAGCTACAAACAGACAACCAGCAACTGCAACAGCAAGTCGCCCAGCTGACTGCTCAACTGGCTGCTGGGAATGCCCCAGCAGTCCAACCTCCTCCTCCTCCTCCTCCTCAGCGCCACAGCCCGGGAACGGTGGCGGAGAAGTTCTCAGGACGGATGGAGATGTTCCCGGCCTTCAGGGCCCAGTGGCAGATCTATATGGCAATGCGGCGGGGACTTTCCAGATGACGGGGCCAGGGTGGCCTCCGTGATGAACCTGTTGTCTGGCCAGGCTGCGCAGTGGGCCACGCCCTTGGTGCTCAGGGACAGCCCCTTGCTGGCGGACTACCAGGGGTTCTGGGGGCAACTACGCCTGATGTATGAAGACCCTGTGCGGGCCCAGACGGCTGCCTGGCGCCTCGGAGAGATCCAACAAGGGCCCCGCCCCCTCCGGGAGTACATCGCGGAATTCCGGTTGCTGTGCCATGATTCGGACTGGAACGACACGGCACTAGCGGACGCGTTCAAGAGGGGCCTTTCGGAAGAGCTCCAGGACGAGCTGGCTCGGGTGGAGGCGCCGCGGACCCTCGTTGACCTGGTGCCCCTCTGCCTGCGCCTCGACACCCGTCTCCAGCAACGCCCGTCCTGTCGCCGCCCGCAACCGTCAAAGACCGTCGCCCTCCCTCGACCCGTGCCGACCCCGTCCCGGGCCACCCCGCGCTTCGTGGCTGCCGCCGAGGAGCCCATGGAGTTAGGAGTGGCCAGGCCTCGCCTGACGGCCCAGGAGGCGGGCGGGCGCCAAGGGGGCTGTGCTTGTACTGTGGGAGCCCGGCCATTTCGCCGCCGCATGCCCCAGGAAGCGGCGGAACACGTCGCCCGTCCCGAATCCCGGCCTGGCCAGTCGGGAAGCGGGCAGGCCCGCCCAGGGAAACCCTAGGCCGGGCACGGACCAAGCCCCGCCAGACATGGCGGCGTGGACCCTGGGCCCCTCGGCACCTGATTTTGGACACCGGGTGTGGGTGGGTGACCGGCGGAAGGATCCCGGCACACGCGCTGGTGGATTCAGGGGCCACCACGAACTTTATGGACCGGGCCTTCGTGGACCATTTTGGTGTCCCTTGGTTCCGGTAGACCCTCCGATGGCGTCGAGACCATCGGCGGGAGGGAGCTGGTGGCGGACCCATTAACCGCCACGCAGCCCTTGCGCCTCGCCATCGGGGACCACGAGGAGGCGATTCGCTACGTGACAGCGGACCTCCACTTCCCAGTGATCCTCGGACTGGCCTGGCTGCGGACGCACGACCCTCAGGTGGCCTGGTCGCGGAACGCCATCTCGTTTCCCAGCCTGCAGTGTGTCGACCACATCCGCCACACCTGCGCCGGCCAGGACGTCTTCACCCCGGCCGTCGCCGTGCCCCCGGAGCTGCAGGACTTCGCTGACGTCTTCAGCGAAAAGGAGGCGGACCGCTTACCCCCGCACCGGCCCTACGACTGCCCCGTGGACCTGCAACCCGGTGCCCCGCTGCCCACGGGGCGCCTGTATTCCATGTCCGAGCCCGAGTTGGCCGCCCTCAGGGACTTTCTGGACAAAAATCTGGCCCGAGGTTCATCCGGCCTTCAAGTCCCTCTGTCGGCCCCGGTCCTCTTCGTAAAAAGAAGACGGGATTTGCGCCTGTGTTGCGACTACCGCCGCTGAACGCCATCACGGTGCGGAATCGCTACCCCTGCCGCTCATCCCGGGCTGATGGACCGGCTGCGGAGGCCTCCATCTTTACCAAGCTCGACCTCCGGGGCCTACAACCTGGTGCGGATGCGTGAAGGGACGAGTGGAAGGCGGCGTTCGGCACCGGTATGGACACTACGAGTACACGGTCATGCCGTTCGGGCTGACCAACGCCCCGCCGTCTTCCAACATTTTATGAGCGATGTGTTCCGGGACATGTTGGATCGGTTCGTGGTGATCTACCTGGGCGACATCCTGGTCTACTCGGTCCAGGAAAGTCACCTCCAGCACCTCCGCCTGGTCCTGCAGCGCCTGCGGGAGCACCAGCTCTACGCCAAGCTGGAGAAGTGTTTTTTCCTCCGGTCGTCCATTGAGTTCCTCGGGCACATCCTCTCACCCGAGGGGATCGCCATGGACCCGCGCAAGGTGGAGGCCCTGAGCAGCTGGGAAGCCCCGCGTCGGGTGAAGGATGTCCAGCGGCTGCTGGGCTTCGCCAATTACTATCGGACCTTCATCCCGGGCTTCGCCACGCTGACGGCTCCGCTCACCCAGCTCCTTCAGAAGAAGGTCCCGTTCCGGTGGGGTCCCCCGCAGGAGGAAGCCTTCACGGCTCTCAGGAAGGCTTTCGTCACGGAGCCCATCCTGCGACATCCCGACCCGCACCGACCCTTCGTGGTGGAGACGGACGCCCAACGCCGCCTCGGAGCGGTGCTGCTACAGGCCCGGCGGATGGCGGCACTCTTTTCCCTGCGCGTACTACTCGCGGAAGCTCAACCCTTCCGGCGCAACTATACCATCTGGGAAAAGGAGTTGCTGGCTATCAAGGCGCGTTCGAGGCGTGGCGGCACCACCTGGAGGGAGCCCGGCATCAGGTGGAGGTCCGAACGGACCATCGGAACCTCGAACATCTCACCACGGCTCGGAAGTTGAACCAGCGGCAGATCCGGTGGTCGCTGTTCTTTGCCCGGTTCAACTTCCGCGTCACCTATATCCCCAGTGGCCACAACCCGGGGGCGGGCGCCCTGTCCCGTAAGGCGGGGGACCTGGGCGTCCAAGACCCTCTTCCTCCACGGACTGTACTGCGGCGGAAGCCTTGGCCGCCGCCGGGAACCGTGGACTTACGGGCCCGGGTGCGAGGCGCACCGCCAAGACGCCTGGTCTCAGCAGCGGCGAGCGGAGGCGGGCCCCACGTCTCCGTGGACATTGGAAGACGACGTACTCAAGTTCCGGGGGCGGTTGTATGTGCCCACGGGGCCGCTCCGGTCCCTCGTCCTGACCCAGTGCCATGACAACCCTGCAGCGGGCCATTTCGGGTTTTTCAAGACTCTCAACCTAGTGACGCGGACCTTCTGGTGGCCCCGGGTGCGGCATGATGTCCATGCCTATGTGATGTCCTGCGTGCCGTGCCGGCAAGCCAAGGCCGCCACGGGGCCCCTCCCGGTCTCCCCCAGCCCTTGCCGACCCCTGACAGACCTTGGGGGGCGATTTCCATGGACTTCCTGACGGACCTGCCGCCGTCCTCGGGGTTCACCACGGTGCTGGTGGTGGTGGACATGCTCACCAAGATGGCACACTTCATCCCGTGCCGCGGGCTGCTCACCGCCACCAAGACAGCCCGTCTCTTCTTGCAGCACGTCTTCCGCCTCCACGGCCTGCGGACAGGGTGGTGTCGGACCGTGGGGTGCAGTTCACGGCCCGCTTTTGGAAGAGCCTGATGGCGCATTGGAGGTGCAGGTGTGCCTGTCGTCGGCGCACCATCCGGAGACCGACGGCGGACGGAGAAGGTCATCGGCATCCTGGAACAGTACCTCCGGTGCCGTGAACCAACAGCAGGACAACTGGGCGATTACCTGTCCCTGGCGGAGTTCGCATTCAACAACTCCCAACACACCTCCACCCAGACCACCCGTTCCTGGCCAACTTGGGGTACCATCCGCTCTTCCTCTGGCGCCCCGGACTCCCGGTTCCCGAGACACAGTCCTTTCTCTCCGAGTTGCAGCGGTCCAGCAGATGGTGCGTCGGCAGCTGAATCGGGCGAAGGAGGACTACAAGCGGGTCGCCGATCGTTCCCGACGGGCAACACCCCCGCTGGTGGTCGGAGACCGCCTGTGGCTCTCCACAAAGCATCTCCCGTCCGACCGGGCGGCGAAGGAACCGGACCACGGTTCATCGGTCCGTTCCCGTCGGCGGTCATCAATCCGGTGGCCTACCGATTGACCCTGCCGCGTTCCATGCGGATCCATCCGTCTTCCATCGGTCCTTGCTGGTCCCTGAGGCCCGCCGTCTCCCTCCGGCGCCCGGCGCCACCCGTCGCTGTCGACGAGGACGGGCGGAGGAGTACGAGGTGCACAGCATCGCGACTCCCGCTGGCTGAAGGCGCTTCCAATACCTGGTGGCGTGGCAAGTGCGGGACCGAGTTCACCTGGGTCAATGCCTCCGGCGTCACGCCCGGACCTGGTGCGGGCCTTCCACGAGCAGAACCCGGCCCGACCGCATCCCGATCGTCAGCCCGGGGAAGGGCCCTGCGGTGAGGATAGTGTTGTGTCTTGCCCGCCTCAGAGCAGCCGGGCCTTCTTACCTGCTCCCGCACACTGAGGAATGTATGCCTCCGGTCCCAGTCCTGGCTCCATGCCCACACAAACTGCAGAAGGAGAATCTCCTGCCCCAGCCCTGACTCCATGCCCAGGCAAACGGAGCAGCTAGACCCTCCCCTCCTCCACAGCAGGTGAGCCTGAGGAGGGTTTTATTACCAACAGCTGATTGGTGTGACCCTCGCATCAGAAGATTGGAGGCGGAGGCTGCAGAGGGAAGGAGGGCAGGCCTTAATGAGTGCTGAGTCATGGAGCCACACCCCATGGCCTATATAAAGGAGCTACTTTCTGGCAGTCTCTGAGTCAGGCAAAAGTCAAACTTATCTTGCTGAAGTCACTTACTGGTCTCCTGCCTGCTCTGAGGACTTTGCTAGGACTTTGGGCAGAGCTGCAGAGGCAAGCCTGATTCGGATTTCCCGGACCCAGCCGTCAGCGGAGGAGTGGGACACGACAGGGGGCGAGTCATTGGCCCCGATGGAGAGGGTGCGCAACTTGGGCGTCCTCCTGGATGAACGGCTGTCTTTTGAAGATCATTTGACGGTCGTCTCCAGGAGAGCTTTCTACCAGGTTCGCCTGGTGCGCCAGTTGCGCCCCTTTCTAGACCGGGATGCCTTATGCACGGTCACTCACGCCCTCGTGACGTCTCGTCTGGATTACTGCAATGCTCTCTACATGGGGCTCCCCTTGAGGGGCATCCGGAGGCTTCAGTTAGTTCAGAATGCGGCTGCGCGGGTGATAGAGGGAGCCCCTCGTGGCTCCTGTGTGACACCTATCCTGCGCAGACTGCACTGGCTACCTGTGGCCTTCCGGGTGCGCTTCAAGGTTTTGGTAACCATCTTTAAAGCGCTCCATGGCATAGGGCCGGGCTACTTACGGGACCGCCCACTGCTACCGAATACTTCTCACCGACCGTGCGCTCTCACAGAGGGACTCCTCAGGGTGCCGTCAGTTAGGCAGTGCCGTCTGGCGACACCAGGGAAGGCCTTCTCTGTGGGGGCTCCCACCCTCTGGAACGAACTCCCCCCAGGACTTCGTCAACTTCCGGACCTCCGAACCTTCCGTCGCGAGCTTAAAACACATTTATTCATCTGCACAGGACTGGATTAGATTTTAAATTTATACTGGTTTTAATGGGTTTTATTATTTATATTGCTTTTTAATAATTCGGCCATGTAGAATAAGTTTTTTAACTGTTTTAGTCTGTATTTGTATGTACTTTTTATTTGCCTGTGAACCACCCTGAGGCCCTAGGGAGATAGGGCGGTATATAAATGTGATAAAATAAATAAATAAATAATAAATAAATTTGTTATTGTCTTATCCCAAGTTGCTCAGGAGAATAATTCTACTCCCTCTTTCATGTGACATGATTTCATGTATTTGAATATTGCTGTCATGTTTCTCCTTAACCATCTCTTCTTTAAGCTAAACATACCAAGTTCCTTTAACAGTTGTTTGTAGGTTTTTGTCTCAAGCCATTTCCATCTTCATTGTTCTTCATATATACAAAGAAGTGATTTCTGAACTTCTTTACAGCACAGTTACAAACAACCAGTAAATCCAGAAGAAGTTTTCTACTTCTACTCTGGTTGTTTTTTTATTTTTCTCATTGTCAAGTTTATTCATTCACTAAAATTTAAAAGCAAAGGTTGAACATAAAATATTGGCTAAACTGTAAACCTGCAATTGATTGTAAACTGAATTTCTAGAACCAGATTTTAGGATACTGTTTTAAGAAATGATGTTTTCTGGATCCTATGCCTTTTAAAATTGTGTGAATGCTATAGTTAAGTGAAAAGTAGGTAATAATCTTTAGAGGATATTTTTCAGAAAAAAACAATACCAGTAACCATGAATTTCTTCTTCCTCTTACATGAAAAAATAATAATATTATAATAAGAAAAAATAGATTCATAAGACATTTTTCTTTTTGAATCTTGCTTTCAGAAAGGAAAAAGAATGTCCAAAGAGTTGTTAGAAGAAATTCTGGGCTCATAGACTTCAAGCTACAAAATGCACATATTAAATAATAATTTCATGCCTTTCTAGATTCTTAAACTGGTGAAGAATAGTTTCTCTTCCCTATATTCTTTGATGTAAATAACTGGATTATAAGGATAAGGGCAAGATAGACTGCATGGTAGCCATCAATATATCAGAATTCCCTTCCCTGCCTCCCAGAAACTGGCATGCTGCAAAACAAACTGCCAGTCTGCACCACCCGGCACTGAAACTGCCCCAACTATCACTTCTCTAGAGTACCTGCTAGATTATCCCTTTTGCCTGATATTAATCTTTTAAAGCAACTTCTAATTATTAAAAAGTAGGAAGTTCAATGGTTCCAGTCTCTATTTATTTTTATTTTTGTAAATTAGTTATAGCAAGGTGAATTGCAGTGCCGGGTTGTAGGATATGTTTGTTAATGACAAAAACAATATTTTTAAAATAATGGCCTGTTAACTTCTTATTACTTTTTCAACGCCTTTAATCATGGAGGTTCATCCCATTTCCAATACTGTTATATGAAAATAGTCTTAATACCTATCACAGTTTTAAGTCATATACTAATACTTGTTTATATACAGTGTGTGTGTGTGTGTGTGTGTGTGTGTGTTTGTGTGTATACATACACATATACACTGCTCAAAAAAATAAAGGGAACACAAAAATAAGACATCCTATATCTGAATGAATGAAATATTCTTATTAAATACTTTGTTCATTACATAGCTGAATGTGCTGACAACACAATCACACAAAAATTATCAATGGAAATCAAATTGAGCAACCCATGGAGGTCTGGATTTGGAGTTACACTCAAAATTAAAGTGGAAAACAACACTACAGGCTGATCCAACTTTGATGTAATGTCCTTAAAACAAGTCAAAATGAGGCTCAGTAGTGCATGTGGCCCCCATGTGCCTGTATGACCTCCCTACTATACCTGGGCATGCTCCTGATGAAGTGGCAGATGGTCTCCTGTGGGATACCCTCCCACACCTGGACTAAAGCATCCCCCAACTCCTGCACAGTCTGTGGTGCAACGTGGCATTGGTGGATGAACCGAGACATGATGTCCTAGATGTGCTGAATTGGATTCAGGTCTGGGGAATGGGCGGGCCAGTCCATAGCATCAATGTCTTCGTCTTGCAGGAACTGCTGACACACTCCAGCCACATGAGGTCTAGCATTGTCTTGCATTAGGAGGAACCCAGGGCCAACCGCAATAGCATATGTCTCACAAGGGGTCTGAGGATCTCATCCCGGTACCTAATGGCAGTCAGGCTACCTCTGGCGAGCACATGGAGGGCTGTGCCGCCCCTAAAGAAATGCCACCCCACACCATTACTGACCCACTTCCAAACCGGTCATGCTGGAGGATGTTGCAGGCAGCAGAACATTCTCCACAGCGTCTGTTCTGTTTCCCTTCCCCCAATACTCCCAGCAAAGAGTCAGTCAGAGGCCTCCTTTTCTGATTTATTTACATATATATAAATGTCCTGGCTACGTCTACCCACGGGCCTGCCAAGTTTCTGGAGATAACAAGGAAATTACAGATAAGGCCAGAATTACTCACGAATATATTCTTCCCTCCGTTGATACAGATTGCCCGCCCAAATTCATTACTTTGTCCAAGACAAAAAACCAGGAAGTCCCGCCTCCTATTTATAGTCTCTGCAGATGTCACTGCATGACAATTATGACTTGGCTTTGTCCCAACTCTTCCGATGCTGCGCACGCCGATCACGTCTACGTAACCTTGCGTCACTCCAAAACTGTTCTTGGGGCGTTGCCAAATCAGAAGGAGGCTCCATGGAATCAGGCTTTGCCGGCCCCTCCTCCTCCCTTTGAGTGGGTGCCAGGGAGGGAAAGGGCTCAAGAGAAGCAGGGCTGGCCAGGTCTTCTCCCTCACTTTCTGAATCATCCGAGTCCAGGAGTCCGGGTCCAGGAACCTGGGTCACAACAGCGTCTCCAGACCCTTTAACGTCTGTCACATGTGCTCAGTGTGAACCTGCTTTCCTCTGTGAATAGCACAGGGCACCAGTGGCAAAGTTGCCAATCTTGGTGTTCTCTGGCAAATGCCAAATGTCCTGCAGGGTGTTGGAATGTAAACACAATCCCCACCTGTGGATGTCGGGCCCTCATACCACCCTCAGCAAACTTTGTTTTTTTTTGTTGTTGTTTACATTTATATCCCGCCCTTCTCCGAAGACTCAGGGCAGCTTACAGGGTGTAAGGCAATAGTCTCATTCTATTTGTATATTTACAAAGTCAACTTATTGCCCCCCCAACAATCTGGGTCCTCATTTTACCTACCTTATAAAGGATGGAAGGCTGAGTCAACCTTGGACCTGGTGGGACTAGAACCTGCAGTAATTGCAGGCAGCTGTGTTTTAATAACAGGCTTCTTACAGCCTGAGCCACACCGCGGCCCTTTCTTGCCACAGCTCTCATTGATGTGCCATCCTGGATGAGCTGCCCTACCTGAGCCACTTGTGTGGGTTGTAGACTCCGTCTCATACTGCCACTAGAGTGACAGCACTGCCAGCATTCAAAAGTGACCAAACCATCAGCCAGGAAGCATAGGAACTGAGAAGTGGTCACCACCTGCAGAACCACTCCTTTATTGGGGATGTCTTGCTAACTGGCTATGCTTTCCACCTGATGTCTATTCCATGCGCACAACAGCATGTGGAATTGAGTTTGATTTCACAGAAGTGTGATTGACTTGGAGTTACATTGTGTTGTTTAAGTGTTCCCTTTATTTTTTTGAGCAGCTTATATATTGTACCAATTTTTTTGCTGATAAAGAAATAAAGGGAGACTAGTATAGATCTATTTCAAACTATTTAGTTCTCAATAGCTAGCCATACCTTTACTTGGATTCAAACTTGGGCTGACTGCATATTAGGCAGTTGTATTAACCTCTGAGCTACAAGTTCTCCTCCCTTTATCAGCTGAGCCAGGGGAGAGATTAAGATTTTTTCTGTCGAAACACCTGGTCTGCCCCAATATGGGAAGGAGCATACTGCTTCCCTTTCGCCATATATATATATCCCTATAATTATGGAGCACTACAGTGGTCCACAATACCTCTGTTTCCTTTATTTTTTTTATTTTTAGGGAAGCAATATAGTCCAGAAAAAAATCCTATTGATTTTCCTACTGATTACAAACGTTCACTAAATCAGATTCAGGACCAAAAAGGAATTATGGTACATAATCAAATAGTAGATAGTTTTTGGTTAAAGATTTTGAGAAGAGACCACAGAGTCAGGTAATGTGTTCCAAGCATTAATAACTCTGTTACAGAAGTCATATTTTCTGCAGTCAAGATTGAAGCAGTTAACATTAAGTTTAAATCTATTGTTTGCTCTTGTATTGTTGTGATTGAAGCTGAAGAAGTTTTCAACAGGAAGAACATTGCAATAGATGATTCTATGAGTTAAACACAGGTCCTGTCAAAGGCGGCGGAGTTCTAAATTTTCTAAACCCAGGATTTCAAGTCTGGTGGCATAAGGTATTTTGTTGTATTCGGAGGAGTGGAGAATTCTTTTTATAAAATATTTCTGGACACATTCAATTGTGTTGATATCAGAAATGTGGTATGGGTTCCAAACAAGCGAGCTGTATTCTAGAATTGGTCTAGCAAATGTTTTATATTTTTTTTTAAATTTATTTTTGTCACTACAGTATACACAAACAAATGTCATAGATAAAACAGCATATCTTGAAGAATATATATATATATATATACATATACATATACATATACATATACATATACATATACATATACTTATATATATATATATATATATATATATATATATATATATATATATATATATAAAATTAAAATTATGCACCAACTATAGTAATTGGATATAATGAAGGGAACAATAAGACAGGAATGGCAGGCACATCTGTGCTCTTATGCACGCCCCTTATAGTCCTCTCAGGAATGGGGTAAGGTCAATAGTAGACAGTTTTTGGTTGAAGATTTTGGGATTATGAATAGAGACCAATTCTAGAATACAGCTCGCCTGTTTGGAACCCTCACCACATCTCTGACATCAATACAATTGAACGTGTCCAGAAATATTTTACAAGAAGAGTTCTCCATTCCTCTGAAAACAATAGAATACCCTATCCCACCAGACTTGAAATCCTAGGCTTAGAAAACTTGGAACTCCGTCACCTTCGACAAGACCTAAGCTTAACTCACAGAATCATCTATTGTAATGTCCTTCCGGTTAAAGACTACTTCAGCTTTAATTGCAATGATACTAGAGCAACTAATAGATTTAAACTTAATGTCAACTGCTTTAATCTAGATTGCAGAAAATATGACTTCTGTAACAGAATCATCAGTGCTTGGAACACTTTACCTGACTCTGTGGTCTCTTCCCATAATCCTAAAAGCTTTATCCAAAAACTTTCTACTATTGACCTCACCCCATTCCTAAGAGGACCATAAGGGGCGTGCATAAGCGCACAAACGTGCCTACCGTTCCTGTCCTATTGTTTTTCTTTTCTTCTTTCTATATATATGCTTATACCTCCTTATATTTACCCATATATGTTTATATACTATATAATCTTTTGTATGATTCCTACATATATTGTTGTGACAAAATAAATAAAATAAATAAAATAAAAATGAGTTCCAAGCATTAACAACTCTGTTACAGAAGTCATATTTTCTGCTATCAAGTTTGAAGTGATTGACATTTAGCTTGAATCTATTTTTTGCTCTTGTAATATTGCGATTGAAGCTGAAGTAGTCTTTTATAGGAAGGATATTGCAATAGATGATTTTGTGTGTTAAACACAGGTCATGTCGAAGTCGACGGAGTTGTAAATTTTCTAATCCCAGGATTTCAAGTCTGTCGGTATAAGGTATTTTGTTGTTTTCGGAGGAGTGAAGAACTCTTCTAGTAAAATATGTCTGGACTCGTTGTGTTTATGTCAGAGATGTGGTATGGATTCCAGACGGATGAGCTGTATTCAAGAATAGGTCTGGCAAATGTTTTGTATGCTCTAGTTAGTAGTGTAGAGTTTTTTGAAAAGAAGCTGCGTAAAATTAGATTTACAACTCTTAGGTCCTTTTTTGCTATGTAGTTGCAGTGGGCTTTGGCATTAAGGTCATTAGATATGAGAACTCCAAGGTCTTTGACAGGGTGGGGGTCATCAGTTAGGTAATGACCATTTATTTATTTATTTATTTTATTCAATTTTTATACCGCCCTTCTCCCGAAGGACTCAGGGCGGTGTACAGCCAAGTAAAAAATCACAGTATCAATATTAAAAGAGATTAAAAAAAACATATTATAAAGTGGCCAGATTTAAAATGAATTAAAATATTAAAATATAAATAACCCAATAAAATTTTAACCCAATAAAATTTTAGGCCAGTCCCGCTTGAATAAATAAGTGCGTTTTCAGCTCACGGCGAAAGGTCCGAAGATCAGGCACTTGACGTAAACCAGGGGGAAGCTCATTCCAGAGCGTGGGAGCTCCCACAGAGAAGGCCCTTCCCCTGGGGGCCGCCAGCCGACATTGTTTGGCGGACGGCACCCTGAGAAGGCCCTCTCTGTGAGAGCGTACGGGTCGGTGGGAGGCAAACGGTAACAGCAGGCGGTCCCGTAAGTACCCGGGTCCTAAGCCATGGAGCGCTTTAAAGGTGGTGACCAAAATCTTAAAGCGCACCCGGAAGACCACAGGACCATAGTTTGACATCGTCAGCAAAGAGAACACAATAACTTGATATTAAGTCACAGAGATCATTTATGTATAGTATGAAGAGTGTAGGTCCAAGAACACTACCTTGGGGAACGCCACTTTTGACAGGAACAGGATTCGATATAGCGTTGCCAATTTTGACCACTTGTTGTCTGTTTGACAGAAAGGCATTTATCCAATTGTGAAGAGGTCCCGAAATACCATAGGATTATATATATATAAATACCGTAGGATTTTATATATATATAAATATATATATAATAATCATAAAGAATCTATATTGGCATCAGGTAGCAAATGTGAGACTAGGCTGAAAATAGATGATGCAGAAATATGAAGAGGGGTCAGACAGGGCTGTATCCTGTCTTTGCTGTTGTTTAACATCTACTCTGAGCGATTTTCAATGAAGCACTGGAAAACATTGATGCTCGCTTAAAAGTAAATGGTGTTTGGTTCAACAATGTAAGATATGCTAATGATACAGTTCTACTTGCCAGTAAGCATGAATACCTTCAGCTCCTCATCAACAGAAATATCTGAAAAATATGGCTTGAAGCTTAATACCTCAAAAACCAAGATCATGGTCATCAGCAAACAACCCATTAATTATCACTGATAAATTCAGAAAGAATACCACTAGAAAAATTTGAAAGGATCACATACCTCTGTTCTAATTTATATGAAAGCTGGGATGCGACCACTGAAGTAAAGACAAGAATAGACAAAACTCGAACAACATTCTTCAAAATGAAAAAGGTCTTCTGCAGTCACAACATAAGCCTAAGATTGAAAATCAGGCTTGTCAGATGTTATATCTTTTCTATCCTGTTCTATGGAGTATAGAGTTGGTCTCTGACAGAAAGCCAATTGAAGAGACTAAAGGCATTGGAAATGTGGATTTACAGGTGGCTGTTACGTATAAGCTGGGTTGACAAAATCAGAAATGAGGAGGTGACAAGCCACCTGGGAAAGCCAAGGAAAATTATCAAAATCATTAAAAAGCGAATAGAATATTTCGGACATGTAATACGACACCCAGAAAATGTGACATATTTCATTTAATCTTCCAGGGAAAGATTGAAGGCAAACAAAGCCCAGGCAGAAGAAGAACATCATGGCTTCAAAATCTAATGGACTGGTTTGGACAAAAGTCATCAGCACTTTTATGTGCAGCTGTTGATAAAAATAGGATCATCAACATGATTGCTAATGTTCAATGACAGATATGGCAGAAGGAGAAGGAGGATGAGGATGAGGATGAGGATAAGAATAAGAATAAGAATTATGCTTTGTCACACAGTCAGCCAGATGTTTAGTTTGGATTTGGCCATTTTATGCAAAGAACCTGGATGGGCAGTGTTGTTGTCTGATGGTATTAAAGGTTTTGTTGCAGGATACAAGCAGTTCCAAGTACAGCTCCTTTTTGTAATTGACTGGTGTGATTTTGTCAATTCCAATGGTGTTCAAATGGTGTTTTAGATGTTTTGGAATTGCACCCATGGCACTTTTCATTATTGGTACTATCTTTGCTTTTTTAAAAATCAAAGTCATTCTACATCTTTTTCTTATGTGATTTTCAGAAGAATAGAAGATTTTAAAAAAAACTTCTATTCTTCTGTCTCCAGGTAATGCCATGTCCACTATCCAGGCCTTTTTTCCCTTTCTTATTAACAACTATTAAATGTTACATAGCACATGTTTGTCTGTTTTAATGCTAAAATCCTAGAGCACTTTAGTTTCTTCATTGCTTTGTCTGTTTCGTGGCCTGGCCAAACGGTATTTCTGGAAATAATAATAATAATAATAATAATAATAATAATAATAATAATAATAATAATAATAATAATAATAATAATAATAATAATAATAATAATAATAATAATAATAATAATAATATAAAAACAACAGAAACAAAGGCAGAATATAAGGAAAAACAGCTGGATGACAGATTAAATAGATGGAAAACCAAAGCTTTGCATGGCAGCACTAGAAAAACATTGAAGGAAAATGTGATAACAACTTTACATGGGCAAGGTTTAAGATGGGAACCATCAAGAAAGAAATGGAAGGTTTAATACTCGTTGGTCAAGAACAAGCACTAAAGATACAAAAATTCACCGACAATCCAAACTGCTGACTTTGCAACAACAGTTAAAACTGTTTCACATTTAATATGTAAATGCAACAAAATTGCACAAACTGATTACAAAGCTAGACACGACCGAGTTGCTAAATTAATCCATTGGTCATTATGTAAAAAATACGACTTGCCTGTATCCAAAAAGCCATGGGAACATAAAGTGGAAAAAGTTGTAGACAATGAAAAGGTGAAGATCTTGTGGGACTTTCGAATACAGATGGATCATCACTTGGAACACAACACACCAGATATCACAGTTGCCGAAAATCAAAAAGAACAATTTATTGACATCGCGGTACCAGGAAATGCCAGAGTCAAAGAAAATGAACTGGAAAAAATCATGAAATATCATGACCTGGCCATCAAAACTACACGGCTATGGATGAAACATATAACAGTGATACCCATTGTCATCGGGGCACTTCCTACCATGTCCAAGAATTTTATACGATACATCAACAAATTGCAGCTTTCTGCAATAACACCAGCAGAACTGCAAAAAACTGTGCTGCTTGGAACATCGTTCATCTTAAGAAGGTACTTGGTTGATACCTAGGACACTGGCAGCAACCTTTATGCTTTGTGATGCCTTTTTGAATGTTCAGTTGACTGAGTTTCATGTTTAATGAATAAAGATAATCATCTTCATCATTATCATTACAAATTTATCTTTCAATTTTGATTTTTAGATCTTAATTTTTTAAAATCTTATTCTTTGTCTTCTATTCTACTGGTATTGTCAGTATAGCAAGAGACAACTTAAGCCCTACTTTTATATCCAAGCTGTGGAGATTTCCTTCATTCTAAAAAAACATCTCTCTCTCTTTGCCTGCCCAATTAAAATATCATAGAGAAGTGAAACAGTATAGAAAACTAAAACCTCTGAAATTTTTTAGAACAAGGGCTTTTGAATACAGATGGATCATCACTTGGAACACAACACACCAGATATCACAGTTGCGAAAATCAAAAGAACAATTTATTGACATCGGTACCAGGAAATGCCAGAGTCAAAGAAAAGAACTGGAAAAAATCATGAAATATCATGACCTTGCAATCAAAACTACACGGCTATGGATGAAACATATAACAGTGATACCCATTGTCATCGGGGCACTTCCTACCATGTCCAAGAATTTTATACGATACATCAACAAATTGCAGCTTTCTGCAATAACACAAGCAGAACTGCAAAAAACTGTGCTGCTTGGAACATCGTTCATCTTAAGAAGGTACTTGGTTGATACCTAGGACACTGGCAGCAACCTTTATGCTTTGTGATGCCTTTTTGAATGTTCAGTTGACTGAGTTTCATGTTTAATGAATAAAGATAATCATCTTCATCATTATCATCACAAATTTATCTTTCAATTTTGATTTTTAGATCTTAATTTTTTAAAATCTTATTCTTTGTCTTCTATTCTACTGGTATTGTCAGTATAGCAAGAGACAACTTAAGCCCTACTTTTATATCCAAGCTGTGGAGATTTCCTTCATTCTAAAAAAACATCTCTCTCTCTTTGCCTGCCCAATTAAAATATCATAGAGAAGTGAAACAGTATAGAGAAATCTAAAACCTCTGAAATTTTTTTAGAACAAGGGCTTTTGAATACAAAACAGATGGGGCCAGGACCAAAACAACAAAACAAAATTAAACTGATTTAATTAAATGTTCATATTATATTGTATTGATTAAATTCTGTTAATATGATCATTCTTTTATTTATTTATTTATTTATTTGTCACAACAATATATGTAGGTATCATAAAAAAGATTATATAGTATATAAACACTTATATGAGTAAATATAAGCATATATATATATATAGGAAGAAGAAAAGAAAAACAATAGGACAGGAACGGTAGGCACGTTTGTGCGCTTATGATATATTATATGCTTATTCTATCGTATAAAAAATTACAGTTCTGCAACAATTGCTAGAGAAGCTGGAAGAGATTTACTATGGCTTTGATGATGTGTCCTCTTTTTGGTTAAGTAGGACCTAGTTCCAGCAATTTTTCAAAATGTTAAATAAAATTAAATACTAGTGCTTGTATTTTATTTTGCCATGAATTAAAAATGAAATGTGATTGTTGAAAGTTATAATGCTTAAGCAAATGAATAGTTGAGCATAGAAATGTGGAATAAAAGTTGACAATCTGCAGTACAAATTGATTAACTCATTAGATTTTTGTTTCAAATGAGTAACATGAAATGATAGCTGACCTTTCTTGGAGAAGCCAGATGTTGATATCAAATTTTCCCCCTGATTGTTTATGAGCTCTGTCCTCATTCTTTCATAAAATGTTCTACTTGTAAATCTTCCTGTTTAAGTCTATACATAAATTTATAATTGATGTTAAAGTCCTACAAAATTTCATTCTCAGTCAGACTGCTTTACATGGTGTGCAGTAATACTTTATGTTATACAAGTGTGCTTTGTCTAACAAGCTGTTAGGAAGTCAAAACACACATTAATAGAAATATAGCCATAGAATTAGCTGCTGAATATTCTGATAATATGGATCTAGTTTATTATGTTTCTCTTTGTCCCATTTCTGGATGCAAGATAATGAGAAAACAGTATTCTTGAGACAAAGCATAATGTATTCTACTCCTGGCAAAGCATTTGGGATAATATTTCAAAATATTGCTAACTAAAGTAGGCTTTGGTAAGAGAACACTAAGCTTCAATGATGAATACATACAGTATATACGGTACTGTATATGCCCAAGCACACAGACAATTGAGAGACTTCCCTGTTCCACAAGATTGGTTAACAACTTTAAAAGCAATCACCCCAATTAATGTTTGTACAGAAGGAAATACACATCCTGAACAAAAGAGAATGCACAGGAGGCACTACCTATCCTATGCCAAGAATTGGGAGGTTCCCAAATTTTCAGAGACTTTCTGAACATCATTGCAGTGTGAGCTATACAAATCTCTGGGAGAATGCTCTTAGGGACAGAAAACACATGTTTATCTGGTCCTGATAGTAGTGTTTGATGGAAGGCACCTGGAGAGCATCCATTCTTCCTGATCTTACAGGATGAGAGAAACTATCAGAGAGGGTAGTCCCTCACATATTGTACCTGGGCCCTTGAAAAGTTTTGTATGCAGAAACCAGTATCTTGAACTGTACCCAGAACCCAACTGGGAAGAAGTGCAACTTAAATAACAGTGGGCACATTATTATTGGGCATGTCAAAGTAGTAGCCATTCCAGCTGGTCTACACAAGCAGCCCAGTTTAGAAGACATTGAAATATTCCAGTCATGAGATGTTTAGGGCATGAGGGACAATCTGGAAAGTCTCAGAGTCATTCTGAATATAATTGACCTCAACACTTTGCCTTCTTTTCTTCAGCAGCATCTTTTACACGCTGTTCTGTGCTTTCTTTAACAAATTGCATAAATTATTAATAGTAGTCACTGTGAGAGGGATCTTGGAGTCCTAATGGACAATTACTTAGATATGAGCCAGCAATGTGCTGCAGCTGCCAAAAAAACTAACACAGTTCTAGGCTGCATTAACAGAGGGATAGAATCAAGATCATGTGAAGTGTTAATAGCACTCTAGAAAGAGTACAGAGAAAAGCAACAAAGATGATTAGGAGACTGGAGGCTAAAACATATATAGAATGGCTGCTGGAATTGGGTATATCTAGTTCAGTGGTAAAATCCATTTTTTTTTACTACCAGTTCTTTGGGCATAGTTTGATGGGTGTGGTGTGGCTTCGTGGGCATGCCAGGGGAAGGATACTGCAAAATCTCCATTCCCACCCCACTCCAGGGGAAGGATACTGCAAGGGCCGGTTTAGCTCACGCTGGTAAAAGCCTGTTATTAAGAACACAGTAGCCTGCAATTCGAGCCCGGCCCAAGGTTGACTCAGCCTTCCATCCTTTATAAGGTAGGTAAAATGAGGACCCCGATTGTTGGGGGGGCAATAAGTTGACTTTGTAAAAATATACAAATAGAATGAGACTATTGCCTTATACACTGTAAGCCGCCCTGAGTCTTCGGAGAAGGGCGGGGTATAAATGTAAACAAAACAAAAAAAAAATCCCCATTCCCTCCCTGTTCTGGGGCCAGCCAAAGGTAGTATATGTTGATTCTCTGAACTACTCAAAATTTCCACTACTGGTTCTCCAAGCTGCTCAAAATTTCCTCTACCAGTTCTCCAGAACCTGTCAGAACCTGTTGGATTTCACCCCTGGTCTAGTTTAAGGAAAAGAAGGACTAGTGGTGACACGATAGCAGTGTTCTGATATCTCAGAAGTTGCCACAAAGAAGAGGGAGTCAAAGCATCTGACGACAGAGAAGAAGCAACAGAAGGAAACTAAGGAAGGACAGAAGCAACCAAGAACTAAGGAGAAATTTTCTGACAGAACAATTAATCTAGTGGAACGACTTGTCTCCAGAAGTTGTGGGTGCTCCAACACTTGATGTTTTTAAGAGATTGGACAACCATTTGTCTGAAATGGTATACGGTTGTCTGAGCAGGGGTTGGACTAGAAGATATCCAAAATCCTTTCAACTATTCTGTTACTAAATTTAGAGAATTTTATTTCATTATCAAATTGGTAGAGATATAATTCTTAACAGTTTTTAAATATTAAATTAAATTAATTACATTTAGAGGTGGATTGAATTTTAGATTGTATTTACATATACCTTAGCAGTGCTGAGGGGACATGATGGCTCAGTGGCTAAGATGCTGAGCATGTCGATCAGAAGGTTTGCAGTTCAGCGGTTTGAATCCCTAGTGCCGCGTAATGGGGTGAGCTCCCGTTACTTGTCCCATCTTCTGCCAACTTAGCAGTTCGAAAGCAGGTGAAAAAAATTACTCTGATAACTACAGGAGCATTTACTTGCAAAACTAGAAACAACCATAATTTTTTCTAGGACTAAGTGGCAATGAAAGGAAATTGTGTGATCCAGTGATAGCATGTTGTTGCTTTAAGGTGTTCAGATGTTGTGCTAAGCATTCCAAATCATCTTTTGAAGACAGTATAAAATTATAAGGGATGTGATGGCTCAGTGGCTAAGATGCTGAGCTTGTCAATCAAAAGGTTGGCAGTTCAACGGTTTGCCACATAACAGGGTGAGCTCCCATCACTTGTCCCAGTTTCTGCCAACCTAGCAGTTCGAAAGTACATAAAAATGCAAATAGAAAAACAGGGACCACTTTGGTGGGAAGGTAACAGTGTTCCGTGCACCTTTGGCATTGAGTCATGCTGGCCACATGACCATGGAGATGTCTTAGGAAAGCACTGGCTCTTCAGCTTAGAAATGGAGATGAGCGCTGCCCCTAGAGCCAGAAATGACTAGCACACATGTGTGGAGGAACCTTTACCTTTAACTTTAGCAGTGCTGAATGTTTTTGTGCACACAATTTGCCAGCATAGCATGCCACAAGGTGAAATCACATAGGATGCTATGAAGCATTAAAGTGTAGCACACTGATGGCCTAACTCGTATCAATTCTATTCTCAAGTCTTGGAATTAACGACATCAATATTCCATAATTCATATAGAAAAAGAATGACTAGAACAGAGAATAGCAACTAAACATAAGTGAATAAAAGAATAATGAACTTTCCATGTAGCCAACAAAATGCCTTTTGTACAGCATTACATTTTGCAACATGTTCTTACTTAATAGAACCAGTTACTAAATGAAATCTAGAATGACATTAAAACTGAAATTGTTAAAATGAATAACTTCAGCATGTGATTGAATGTCCCTTATTGAAATATGTTTACTGCCTTTATGGAAATTGCCTTTCATTTTAATATGAAATGCGCATGCAGAATCCTAATGCTTTCATCCAAATGACAAAAGAAATGTCACACCATTGCAAGAAAACTTATTTCCCTTTTATATGTGTTTGCAAATATGTACAAAAAGGTGGAACTCATGGTGCAATTGCATTATGCTGTTTATATAATTTGGTTCCTTTGACCTTCCCTACCAGCACCATAGATTCTTTCATGAGCTTTGTAACATTTTGTGCATTATTCTTGAGTTTGCTCTTTTCTCAGTGCCAATAGAAGTAAATCTTTAGCTTAAACTTAGGGTATCTGTAGACATAGCCAACAATTTCTTGGCAACAATATGCAAACAATTTACTTTATTCTGTGTTTTTAAATCCTTAGTCTAAACTATAGTTTTGGATACCCTGTGGTCTCCTTTACAAGACTAACTAGACCACTCATACGTACATAGCTTTAGAACTCAGGGATCATTTTGATATTGGTACCAGCTAAATCAGATTTTACCAAGAGATAATATGATGTCTTACATGAATAAAAACAAATAAACAAACATAACATTACCTAACTTCTTTTACTTCTAATAACTTCAGTTGTCTGCATATAAAGGAAATTAAATTGAGGTCCTCAGCAGCAGATTATAAAGGGGAGTTCCGAGAAAATGGTGGCATAATAAGGATGTATGGTCGAGGACTTCCGGTTTGGCTCTGCTTCGTGCAGAAAGCAGCTATGATTTAGCTGCTGACTCCCTAGTCTGTAAAAACTGTTAGGACATCGTAAATCTGAGTCCAACAGCTTGTATTCTTTCCTTCGGGCGAAGGAGGAAAGCTGAGCAATTAGATTTGAGGTTGAGATGCCCTAATCTGGTGGGAAGTTCTCCTTCTATAATCTGATAAGCTCCGGGCTAGGAGAGGCACTTGCCTTCATGGCAAACAAACGAAGCATCCAATTCTATTCTATTCTATTCTATTCTATTCTATTCTATTCTATTCTATTCTATTCTATTCTACTATACTATACTATACTATTCTATTCTAGTCTATTCTATTCTATTCTATTCTGTCTTCCTATTCTATTCTATTCTACTCTATTCTATTCTATTCTCTACTGCATTCCTATTCTATTCTATTCTATTTTATTCTATTCTACTCTATTCTATTCTATTCTGTCTTCCTATTCTATTCTATTCTACTCTATTCTATTCTATTCTGTCTTCCTATTCTATTCTATTCTATTCTATTCTATTCTACTCTACTCTATTCTATTCTATTCTATTCTATTCTATTCTATTCTATTCTATTCTATTCTATTCTATTCTATTCTATTCTATTCTATTCTATTCTATTCTATTCTATTCTATTCTATTCTATTCTATTCTATTCTATTCTATTCTATTCTATTCTATTCTATTCTATTCTATTCTATTCTATTCTATTCTATTCTATTCTATTCTATTCTATTCTATTCTATTCTATTCTATTCTATTCTATTCTATTCTATTCTATTCTATTCTATTCTATTCTATTCTATTCTATTCTATTCTATTCTATTCTATTCTATTCTATTCTATTCTATTCTATTCTATTCTATTCTATTCTATTCTATTCTATTCTATTCTATTCTATTCTATTCTATTCTATTCTATTCTATTCTATTCTATTCTATTCTATTCTATTCTATTCTATTCTATTCTATTCTATTCTATTCTATTCTATTCTATTCTATTCTATTCTATTCTATTCTATTCTATTCTATTCTATTCTATTCTATTCTATTCTATTCTATTCTATTCTATTCTATTCTATTCTATTCTATTCTATTCTATTCTATTCTATTCTATTCTATTCTATTCTATTCTATTCTATTCTATTCTATTCTATTCTATTCTATTCTATTCTATTCTATTCTATTCTATTCTATTCTATTCTATTCTATTCTATTCTATTCTATTCTATTCTATTCTATTCTATTCTATTCTATTCTATTCTATTCTATTCTATTCTATTCTATTCTATTCTATTCTATTCTATTCTATTCTATTCTATTCTATTCTATTCTATTCTATTCTATTCTATTCTATTCTATTCTATTCTATTCTATTCTATTCTATTCTATTCTATTCTATTCTATTCTATTCTATTCTATTCTATTCTATTCTATTCTATTCTATTCTATTCTATTCTATTCTATTCTATTCTATTCTATTCTATTCTATTCTATTCTATTCTATTCTATTCTATTCTATTCTATTCTATTCTCAAGTCTTGGAATTAACGACATCAATATTCCATAATTCATATAGAAAAAGAATGACTAGAACAGAGAATAGCAACTAAACATAAGTGAATAAAAGAATAATGAACTTTCCATGTAGCCAACAAAATGCCTTTTGTACAGCATTACATTTTGCAACATGTTCTTACTTAATAGAACCAGTTACTAAATGAAATCTAGAATGACATTAAAACTGAAATTGTTAAAATGAATAACTTCAGTTGTCTGCATATAAAGGAAATTAAATTGAGGTCCTCAGCAGCAGATTATAAAGGGGAGTTCCGAGAAAATGGTGGCATAATAAGGATGTATGGTCCTATACCTTAGCTCCTATTTTAACCTTTAAAGTATAACACCCACTGCTCTTAGAATTTTATGATTTATATTTTTCTCTTTTGGGCTTGACTTGTTATATATATTTTAAATGGCTTTTAAGCAAATAGTGCCAAAAGTGTGTTGAAAAAGAAGATATATAGGAAGATACTGACTAACTGGAAGAAATGAGAATCTTATGATTTATATTTTTTCATCTTCCTTGGGATTATAGATTTAAAAGATAGGGGTTTTTTTGAAATTTCTTTAAAATTTTTTTCTTTTTTTGGTTTATTATTAAGCTATCCTTTTTTTAAATGGCCTTTAAGCAAATAGTGCCAAAAGTTATTAAAAACTTTGAAATTTCAGCTGAAATTTCTTCAGCTCAGATTCAAAAATTAAAAGAAGAAATCAAAAAGGAAGTAAGAAATTTTTTACAGGAGTTTTTGGAGAGTCATTTTTTAGAAATAGATCAAAAATTTGATGAAATAGAGAAAGAGATGTTGGATTTTAAGGAAATGGTGGAAGAGCAGAAGAGGAAATGAAAATGGTAAAGGATGCAATTGCAAATATTAAGTTCTTGTATTCAGATGCAGGATGATCTTGCAGAATTTAATAAAACTAATTTAGAGTTGCAAAGGAAAATAGAAGATATTCAAAAAAATCAAAACAATTGGAACTTAGATAATAAGATGGAAGATATAAAGGCAAAGGTAGATAGGGCAGATGAAGAAAGAGTAATATTACAATATAGGTTAATGGAATATGCTATAAGGGTGAGGGGTTGAAACAAAATAGGAAGGAAAATTTAAAGGAGATTTTACGCAAGCCTTTGCACAGATAAAGGGTGTGAAGCCAGAAGATTTTGAGATTAATATTGAAAGAATTTATCGTGTTAATTCTTGGTGGGCAAGACAAAATAGAGTACCTAGAGATGTGGTGAGGGTTCCAAACAGGTGAGCTGTATTCTAGAATTGGTCTAGCAAATGTTTTATATGCTCTGGTTAGTAGTGTGGTGTTTTGGAAAAGAAGCTACAAAATTAGGTTTACAACTCTTAGAGCTTTTTTGCTATGTAGTTGCAGTGGGCTTTGGCACTTAGATCATTTGACATGAAAACTCCAAGGTCTTTAACGGGATGGGGGTCGTCTGTAAGGTAATGTCCATCTAGTATGTACTTAGTTTTAGAGTTCTTTTTCCTATATGTAAGACTGAGCATTTGCTGGTTGAAATTTGGAGCTGCCAATTTTAGACCAAGCGGTTAGATGGTCAAGGTCGTTTTGAATGATAGAAGTGTTGTCTGTGGTGTTAAATAGTTTGACATCGTCAGCAAACAGAACACAATTACTTGTGATATGGTCACAAACATCATTAATGTATAGAATAAAGAGTGTTGGTCCAAGGCCGCTGCCTTGAGGAACGCCACTCTTGACAGGAACAGGATTTGATAAAGCATTGCCAATTTTGACCACTTGTTGTCTGTTAGACAGAAAAGCAGATATCCATTTGTGGAGGGGTCCTGAGATGCCATAGGATGTTAGTTTAAGGAGAAGTTTATCGTGTACTACTGAGTCAAAAGCTTTGCAGAAGTCTATGTAGATTGCATCTATTGATTTGCCTTGATCTAGATTTGAAGTCCATATGTTTTTGCAGTGGAGAAGTTGTAAGTTACATGATAACTTTTCCTGAAACCAAATTGTTTGTTGGAGAGTAGGTTGTTAGTTTCTAAGTGTGAGGTAATGGATTGATTGATGATAGATTCCATGACTTTGCAGGTGACGCAGCAAAGGGAGATCGGTCTGTAGTTTTCGACTAAGCTGGGGTCTCCTTTTTTGAAGATGGGGATGACTGTGGCTAGTGACCAAAGTTTGGGAAGAGAACTGGTAGTGAAAGCTTTATCAAAGATAATACTTAGGGGTTCAGCTATATTAATGGAAAGTTTTTTTAAGAAATATGCACATAGACCATCAGGTCCAATAGAAAGCGATGGTTTTAAGTTGTGAAGAGCTTTACCAACGTTGTCTTCTGTGAAATCTATATGAGTTAGATCATCATAGTCATTGCTGCTTAATTTTGGAATTGATTTGTTTAGGATATAAATTATAGGATTTTGTTATTTGCTATTTGTATGGTATAAATCTATGGGATGATATTATTCAATTGTGAAGGATGGAAAGTGAAATTTATGAATTTAGATAATGTGGATGTAATGATTTTAACTGCTTACTGTTATATTGTGGATGTAGTTTAAATGATTATTTATTTTAATTGATACGTTTATAGATAGTAAAAGTTATGAAGTTAAGCTGGAAATATTATATTTGAGAGATTTTATTTGAAATGATATTTGATTGATGGAGTAGTATTGGAAGATTGGATATTAAATCTTATGACAATTGAAGAAATATATAAGTGATGAAAATTTGAATTTGAGAAGCTGGATTGTAATTTAAGAAATGGACTTATGAAATTTGAAGGAATATATAAGTGGGTGAAAAAAAAAATTGAACTTTAGAAGACGGACTAATTTTTAAAATGGACTGTAAGAAGAACGGACATTAAATGTTATGGCAACTGAAGAAATATATAAGTGATAAAAATTTGAGTTCGAGAAGGACTGTAATTTGAGAAATGGACTTATGAAATTTGAAGGAATATACAAGTGGGAAAAAATTGAATTTGAGAAGATGGACTAATTTTTAAAATGGACTGTAAGAAGAAGTAATTTGTGCATTCAGTTTTAATTTGGTTGCATATGTTTCTGTAACGGTTTCTGAAGTTTGTAACATAGCCTTTTTGTTTCTTTTCCAGAGGATTTTTTTGATTGAAGCTTTTTATTGATATGGGTAGTTTGTTTTCTTGGACATGGTAGTCATTCGTGGTACATATAATTTAATGACTCTATTGATTTCAAGTAGGAAGATTCTATAGAGGTCATCAGCGGTTATGCAGGTTGCAAACAGATTTTGCCAGTTCAGAAGTGAAAGATCGTTGTTTATAAGGTCGTAATTGGCTTTCTTGAAGTTGTAGTTGGGAGTTCTGGTGTTATGACGATTTAAGTATGGACGTATATTGAGACGAAAATCAATCATGCAGTGGTCACTGTTTGAAAAAGGTTCTTTAATTGTATACCGTAAATTGAGTTTGGATTGTTGCAGAAGATGAGGTCAAGGCAGTTGTTGAGTCTTGTATTGTTAGTTACAAGTTGTTCAAGACCTAGGTTTGTAACAGCGTTGTATAGTGTAGTATGGATTGGGTCAGTTGAACATTCATTGGTTGTCCAGTTAATGAGAGGTAGATTTAAGTCACCAAGGAAGATAAGAGGGTATGGGCAAGAGGTAGTCCATGTTAGCATTGAGGTTAGCATATTTGCGTGGGTAATGTCATAGTCGGGGGCTCTGTAGCATAGTAAGAATCGAAGAGTAGTGTCAAGGGATAGGTCGCATACTATGGTTTCAGGAAGAGAGAGTTTATGTGCTACTTGGATATTTTTTAGATTCAGTGTCTTTTGTAAAGATAGCCACTCCACCACCTCTTCGGTTTTCCCGATCTGATCGATAGACTTGATATTCTTTGTTTGAGATAATGGAGTCAGGAAGGGATGAATTCAGCCATGTTTCGCAAACAAAAATGATATCAAATGTGCCACTGTTTAATAAGAGGATAAATTCAGGTAATTTGTTGACTATGCTTCTTGCATTTATCAATTTGCATTTGAGATCTGATATGATTGGTGTTGAAGAAGTAAGGCGTGCATACCTAGTTTTGGGTGTTAGTAGGTTGGGGTTGTGGACAATAGATGGTTGTTTTGAAGGTTGGTTGGTAGTTGCGGTGTTTGGATGGATGGTTGTTTGGATGGCTGGTTGGGTGGATTGTTGGGTGGCTGTTTGGATGGCTGGTTGGATGGCTGTTTGGATGGCTGCTTGGATGGCTGCTTGGATGGCTGTTTGGATGGTTGGTTGGATGGTTGGTTGGATGGCTGGTTGGATTGTTGATTGGATGGCTGTTGGTTGGATAGTTGGTAAGATGGTTGGTTGAATGGGAGGTAGGGGGATGGGTACTTGGTTGAATACTGGGATGGCTGGTTGATTGTTATGGGTGATGGGGGGTTTGGAGGTGATTTTTGATTGCAGGTTTCATCAAACCCCCAAATTTTAACCTTAGACTGTCTACTGTTGACCTCACCCCATTCCTAAGAGGTCTGTAAGGGGTGTGCATAAAAGCACCAGCGTGCCTACCATCCCTGTCCTAATGTTCCCTTTAATTGTATTCATTTTATGTATTCAATTCATGCCTATACTTATATATATTATCTATCTGCTAAAACAAAATAAATAAATAAATATTCATATTATAATTATCAGTATTGGAAGTGCAACAGGTCTAAATATGACATGTACAATTATACAAGTCTGAAACCATTAAGACCATTTGGAGATGGGTATAGGAATAGATTAATACTCGGAGCCCCAAGCCCCAGGCCATAGCCCACTACCAAGCCTTGAGTACTTTGGAAGTGGCAGGCGAGCATGTGCCCATTGTACAAGAGGTGGCCGCATGTGCCCATTGCTTGTGAGGAACCACCCTCTGTTCCTCCCTCCCCTCCCAGTTGATCTTCAAAGCCGGAAAGATTGGGGAACTCTGGTTTAATATTTTATTATAAGAGGTTATATTGCACAATCAGTCTCTAAAATTTACAACAATGTTGCCTAAAGCAGTAAGTTTCCTCTATTACTCATAGGTAAGCATTTCCTATGAACATATTCAAGCTTTGAACACTCTCACCTCAAAAGTATTTCCAAATAAATATGAAAAGGAACTGTAATTATTTTCAGTGAACCTGCCTTTCATAAATATCTATGGATATTTGATAGGTATGTCCTATCTTAATTCATGCAAATGAAATTGGGATGGAATTTTCTAGAAAAGAGGCTGTTAGGATTTAGTGTGCATAATTTCTCCTGAGAGATTAGAAACCATTAGTCATAAAAATAGATATATTTTATTGTCAGTGGTCTGTAAGTTAATACAGTTTGTCCTTGGAAAGCGTTATCTTCTATTTCAGTTGATGCAATATTTTTTTTCTATATAGTGAAATAAATACAATAATATAAACCAGGCTTCTCAAGGGAAAAATGAGCTGCTCTTTCATTTATAATGTTGCTTCTTAACAAAACATTCATGGTTTGTTTGTTTTTTTGAGATGATAGAAGAAGCCTTTGCTTCTTCCTTTAATGAAACTCTGTTTCAAAGGCAAACACAGTGAGCAACTGAATTGTAACTCAGTAAGTTGTTTTATTAAGATACATTGGCACACTCTCATTTCAGAAATGAATGGAGAATCTATGAATGAAAGCAATTCAAAATGCATGCTTAAAAATGCAGTCATATTTACATGATAATTTTACAGTGATACGTAGAAGTTCTACAAATGTATGTTTCAAATGACAGGAAAAAGTAACACTTGAGAAACATTTTGCAAGTATTTCCGTTTTGAACCTAACATAGTTCTGTACTGCAATTCAGGAGTTGTGAAAATACTATAAGTTGATTAAGGAATTATTTCATAGGCTTGGATGTTTTTTATATCTTATATTTACCCATAGACTATTTTCACGCAACCTGAAAATGAACATGTAGCTCAGCTATGTATTTCTTTTTTTCTATCTATAATCTACTATTATGGTAACTTCCATCTATATTCTGTGTAAATACTTAATTCATTGAAATCTTTGCTAAAGGAATTATTTAGTAGTTGCTATGATCTGTAGGAGACATTCACATTTCTGTACCATAAAAAGAATAAGCATAATTTTGTAGGACTGATCTTCACTGCGTAAAAATATTCCTTATGTTGCTTGGAATTTTTCTTCTGGGGACCTTTAGGATAATTCAATGACGTTTCAATTAAAAATAAACAGCTGATTAAAATTAAAAGCATAAAACTATAATGTTAGAATGATCGAGGAAAAATTGAATAACAGCGTAGGGATTAAAATACAATTGAATTAATTTCAATTAAATTTGCATATTTTTGTGATGTTTATCATCCATCTTTCTCTCTATCATCTCCCTTCTTGCTCACTTGTCTCTTTTTGTTCTTGATCTATCCAGGATATACATCATTATAGTGTTATTTAAAGAAACCATCATTCCACATTGTGTCCCATCGAACTCTTTGATCTTATTCCTGAATGAAGAATTCTACTGATCCAGCCAAACACAGATCTGAATAGAACTCAAGCAATGGAAAGATTTTGCCTAAGCCACATCTACATGTTTTTTGCTCCTTCCATCAAAGGCTATGACAGGAACAGAGAAAATTCTACAAGAGAACAACTGAGCACACAGGGAACAACCCAGATTCTTCAGTCACAAAATATTTTTCTGTGTAGACAGACTCCTTAGAAAAGGTAGGTACATCTCATGAAAGCTGAATATATTTAGAATGGGCCTTTCAAACCTAATTATGGAGCTCAAATTTAACCATACAGAAAAGGGGAAAAGAGTCCTGAAAAAGTATTAAAGTATTGAAAAAAGTAGTGGAAAGGATATAAAGGAGAAAAGACAGCTAATAATGAATACATAGAGGAAAGAATACATTAAGCTATCGCCTAAGCAAAGATTCTATACATACTTTGATTGGGGAAACAAACTTGGAGAGCTACAAGTATTAAAGCAGGAAAGCAAATACAGGTAATTCTCATTTAGGAACCACAATTGGAAACCATTACTTAGTTGGTAAGATGGTTGGTTGAATGGGAGGTAGGGGGATGGGTACTTGATTGAATACTGGGATGGCTGGTTGATTGTTATGGGTGATGGGGGGTTTGGAGGTGATTTTTTGATTGCAGGTTTTATTTTTTATGCAATCAGCATGGTAGTCGATGTATAGGTTGGATTCACCATTGTCTTGTCTTCTTTTAAGTTCTGTGCGAAGTTCACGAGGCGTATCCTTTGTAGAAAGGATAGGTCAGGACGTGATCTAAGTTTACTGTAGGTAGGGTTGGATTTAGCAATTGAGTTTATAGTCTTTATGAATTTGCTGTCCTCATTAGTGCATATAACTCTACAAAATCTTGGTGCTGTTGTCCCATCGCTGTTTTTATATTCTGGTCCATCTCTGGAGACAGCAATTATTTCATTTGGGGAGATGGTTGATGAATTATAATTTCCAATGATGTTGTGAATCTTATTGATATCTGGTTCATTTGTGTTTTCAAGTCCAAATAATATTGCATTATTTATTTTTGTCCTCTCCATTGCATCTCTGATTAGTTGATTAGTAGTTGTTTGTTGATTGGGTTGTGTTGTATTAATTTGATGTCTAGGTTGAGTTGTAAGTTGTATATTTTGTGGTGATAGATGAGTTTGGAAGAGATTTAGATCATTAGAGTTTTCATTTTTTAGTGTTGAAATTTGTTTTATCAAATCTGTGAAACTTTGTTCAATAACTGATAGAATTTTTTTTTCTAAGTTTTGTTCAATATTTTGAATTCTTTTTTCTAGGTTTTGTTCAATATTTTGAATTCTTTTTTCTAGGTTTTGTTCAATAGCTTGTAATCTTTTATCTATGTTTTGTTCAATAGTTGTTAATCTTGATTCTAAGATTTTATCAGCGTTTGATTTTCTGGCTGGCATAATGATGATCTTTCTTATTCCTTTGTTTTATTTTATTTTTATTTTATTTTATTTTATTTTTTTTTTATTATTTTATTTTAGTAATGATTAAGTGTCTGTCACTTAATCAATTATCTTTGATTTTATATCTGTCTCTTTAACTTTAAATGGTAGTCAATTTGGCAGTTGCTATGGTAATAGGGAGTTACTATGGTAACAGTGAGATTTGGCGGGAAATTTAAAATGGTGAGATAGGGTGGTTGGAGAAGCTTCTTTACAGGTGGCTGTAATGGCGGGAGATTCAAAAAGTCAGTAGAGGCCGGGAGACTGGAGTCTCCTAGGAACTCACCAGTAGTCCTGCAGCAGTCCTGCCGATTGGGGGATAGGTTGATTAGGGTTGTTGTAAATGTTGCTGGGCTTTTATCTCCTTGGTGGGAAATTTAAAGTTTGTAGCAATGTGGGAGGGCGATGATGGAGGGCGGTGATGGCAGCGGTGCGACTCACGGTATCGGCAGCGGCAGCGGCAGTCCCGGGTCTGGTGGGGTGGCTTTAGTGGTTTCGGGTGTCTCCAGCCGCCTTTAATGCGGTAGCGGTGGTCTCGGGTCTGGCGGCGGCCCCGGTGGCGCACACGGGGCTGGCGGCGGCTCCGGCGGTGGCTCCGGCGGCACCAGTGGCAGCTGGCAGCAGCAGTCTTGGGGCTGGCAGCTCCGTGGCGGCACAAGCGGCAGCGGCAGTCTCAGGGCTGGCGGCGGCTCAGGGCTGGCGGCGCGGGCGGCGTGGCTGCGGGCGTGGCTACGGCAGTCCAGGCTCCGGCGGTGTCCGACTCTTCGCCCACCGCCTGAGTCCTCAGCAGCCTGGAAGAACCTCGGCAGCCTCAATCCACGGCAGCCTGGAAAAACCTTCGGCTCTGGAGTATCGCCAGCAAGGAATCTTCGGGGAAACTGCTCTCCTAAGAGCTCAAAAGAGCCCTTTTACAGAGAGCATTTCTCCGGTGCAACCTTCCTGGTCGCCATCTTCCGGAAGTTCTCCTGTGCATAAAAGCACCAGCGTGCCTACCATCCTTGTCCTAATGTTCCCTTTAATTGTATTCATTTTATGTATTCAATTCATGCCTATACTTATATATATTATCTAATACGTACTCGACAAAATAAATAAATAAATATTCATATTATAATTATCAGTATTGGAAGTGCAACAGGTCTAAATATGACATGTACAATTATACAAGTCTGAAACCATTAAGACCATTTGGAGATGGGTATAGGAGTAGATTAATACTCGGAGCCCCAAGCCCCAGGCCATAGCCCACTACCAAGCCTTGAGTACTTTGGAAATGGCAGGCGAGCATGTGCCCATTGTACAAGAGGTGGCCGCATGTGCCCATTGCTTGTGAGGAACCACCCTCTGTTCCTCCCTCCCCTCCCAGTTGATCTTCAAAGCCGGAAAGATTGGGGAACTCTGGTTTAACATTTTATTATAAGAGGTTATATTGCACAATCAGTCTCTAAAATTTACAACAATGTTGCCTAAAGCAGTAAGTTTCCTCTATTACTCATAGGTAAGCATTTCCTATGAACATATTCAAGCTTTGAACACTCTCACCTCAAAAGTATTTCCAAATAAATATGAAAAGGAACTGTAATTATTTTCAGTGAACCTGCCTTTCATAAATATCTATGGATATTTGATAGGTATGTCCTATCTTAATTCATGCAAATGAAATTGGGATGGAATTTTCTAGAAAAGAGGCTGTTAGGATTTAGTGTGCATAATTTCTCCTGAGAGATTAGAAACCATTAGTCATAAAAATAGATATATTTTATTGTCAGTGGTCTGTAAGTTAATACAGTTTGTCCTTGGAAAGCGTTATCTTCTATTTCAGTTGATGCAATATTTTTTCTATACAGTGAAATAAATACAATAATATAAACCAGGCTTCTCAAGGGAAAAATGAGCTGCTCTTTCATTTATAATGTTGCTTCTTAACAAAACATTCATGGTTTGTTTGTTTTTTTGAGATGATAGAAGAAGCCTTTGCTTCTTCCTTTAATGAAACTCTGTTTCAAAGGCAAACACAGTGAGCAACTGAATTGTAACTCAGTAAGTTGTTTTATTAAGATACATTGGCACACTCTCATTTCAGAAATGAATGGAGAATCTATGAATGAAAGCAATTCAAAATGCATGCTTAAAAATGCAGTCATATTTACATGATAATTTTACAGTGATACGTAGAAGTTCTACAAATGTATGTTTCAAATGACAGGAAAAAGTAACACTTGAGAAACATTTTGCAAGCATTTCCGTTTTGAACCTAACATAGTTCTGTACTGCAATTCAGGAGTTGTGAAAATACTATAAGTTGATTAAGGAATTATTTCATAGGCTTGGATGTTTTTTATATCTTATATTTACCCATAGACTATTTTCACGCAACCTGAAAATGAACATGTAGCTCAGCTATGTATTTCTTTTTTTCTATCTATAATCTACTATTATGGTAACTTCCATCTATATTCTGTGTAAATACTTAATTCATTGAAATCTTTGCTAAAGGAATTATTTAGTAGTTGCTATGATCTGTAGGAGACATTCACATTTCTGTACCATAAAAAGAATAAGCATAATTTTGTAGGACTGATCTTCACTGCGTAAAAATATTCCTTATGTTGCTTGGAATTTTTCTTCTGGGGACCTTTAGGATAATTCAATGATGTTTCAATTAAAAATAAACAGCTGATTAAAATTAAAAGCATAAAACTATAATGTTAGAATGATCGAGGAAAAATTGAATAACAGCGTAGGGATTAAAATACAATTGAATTAATTTCAATTAAATTTGCATATTTTTGTGATGTTTATCATCCATCTTTCTCTCTATCATCTCCCTTCTTGCTCACTTGTCTCTTTTTGTTCTTGATCTATCCAGGATATACATCATTATAGTGTTATTTAAAGAAACCATCATTCCACATTGTGTCCCATCGAACTCTTTGATCTTATTCCTGAATGAAGAATTCTACTGATCCAGCCAAACACAGATCTGAATAGAACTCAAGCAATGGAAAGATTTTGCCTAAGCCACATCTACATGTTTTTTGCTCCTTCCATCAAAGGCTATGACAGGAACAGAGAAAATTCTACAAGAGAACAACTGAGCACACAGGGAACAACCCAGATTCTTCAGTCACAAAATATTTTTCTGTGTAGACAGACTCCTTAGAAAAGGTAGGTACATCTCATGAAAGCTGAATATATTTAGAATGGGCCTTTCAAACCTAATTATGGAGCTCAAATTTAACCATACAGAAAAGGGGAAAAGAGTCCTGAAAAAGTATTAAAGTATTGAAAAAAGTAGTGGAAAGGATATAAAGGAGAAAAGACAGCTAATAATGAATACATAGAGGAAAGAATACATTAAGCTATCGCCTAAGCAAAGATTCTATACATACTTTGATTGGGGAAACAAACTTGGAGAGCTACAAGTATTAAAGCAGGAAAGCAAATACAGGTAATTCTCATTTAGGAACCACAATTGGAAACCATTACTTAGTTGGTAAGTGATGCAGTTGCTAAGTGGAAAATCAATCAAATACCATTGTGCTTACAATTTTACTTCAACTCCCCCCCCCGTCCATTCCCCACCCTTTGGAATATTCACTTTGGCACTGAGATAATCATCCAGAAAGAATTAAGGTGTCAATTTACATTCATTGGAAAGAAAGGAATTATAAGAGAACAAGTAGGTGTACAATGAGAAATGCGATCAAATAAATGTGCTAGTGCTCACTATTTTCCTACTGTGCTGGTGGCTTTGAGTCTCAGCCAATTAGAATACAAAGAAAAGGCAGAGGTTTGAAAGAAAGTCTTATAAGTTACAGGCAGCAGCTGCAGGGTGGATAATTAATATCACAGAGAGCACTGTATCAATTTGTAGTTAGCATCTTTTCAGGAAGCACTGCTGTGTTGACTAAACCAGTTTAGGAAGTGATTGCTTGTTTAATCTCTGCCTGGGGAAAAATCGGTTAGGCACAGGGCAAATGTATTAACTGGCTGTAATGGTGAATATGTGACTGAGAGATAGACATTGCAAAGGATGAAAATGTGGGCATTGGTCACAAGTTACTTTTACTTTCATTGCTGTAACTTTGGCAGCTATCTTCAGCAGTCTTTAGTGAGATATAGCAGCTGCTCATCTAGCTAGAAGGAACTTCAACTTCGGCTGAACCTCTAAGCACCATCTATGAAGAATCTTTTAGAATGAATTCCTTGTCTGACATATGGTCGTTAGCAACAGTCATGCCTATCTTCAAAAAAGGTGACCTTGTTAAGAATTATAGATCAATCTACCTTTGCTGCGTCACTTGTAAAGTCATGAAATCCATTACCCTTCACTTAGTGTCAAATAACCTACTCTCTGATAAGTAATTTGGTGTCAGGAAAAATTTGTCATATAATTTGCAACACATATACTGCAAAAACATTTGATCCTCTCAACTCGACCAGGGTAAAGCAATAGATGCAATCTACATAGACTTCTGCAAAGCATTTGATTCAGCGGTACATGACAAACTTCTGTTAAAACTAAGTTCTTATGGGACAAGTGGATAGCTATATTCCTATCAAACAGGCATCAAGTAATTAAAATTGGAAATGCTATATCAAACCCTGCACCCAGTTAACAGTGGTGTTCCCCAAGGCAGCATACTAGGACCAACACTCTTTCTTTCTTTCTGCTTTATATTAATGACCTTTGTGATCATATTACAAGCAGCTGCATCCTCTTTGCCAATGATGTAAAACTATTTAACACTACAGACAGTTCTACTATCCTACAAAACAACCTAGATTATGTATCTGAATGGTCAAACAATTGGCAACTCCAAATCTCTGCTAACAAATGTTCAGTCCTGCACATTGGCGATAAAAATCAGAACATCAAATACAAGCTCTGCAGAAACTCTGTCAAGGACCTAGGAGTACTCATTTCAAAAGATCTAAGCCCCAGAGCTCACTGTAACATCATTGCTAAAAAGGCATTAAGAGTTGTCAACCTTATTTTATGAAATTTTCTCTCTGGTATACTTTTAACTAGGGCATACAAAACCTTTGCCAGACCTATCCTTGAATACTGGTCACCTGCCTGGAACCCACACTGTATTTTGGACATTAATACATTAGAGGGGATCCAGAAAAGGACTCTGTAAATATCCTCTGCTTGCAATAACTCCTCTGCTTGCAATAAAATTCCTTATACCACCAGGCTTGAAATTTTAGGCCTGGATAATTTTGAACTATGCCGTCTACATTCCGACCTAAGCTTAGTACACAAGATTATCTACCTTAACGTCCTACCTGTTAATGACTACTTTAACTTCAACCACAATAACACAAGGGCTATCAGTAGATACAAACTAAATGTAATTAGCTCTAATCTTGATTGCAGAAAATACGACTTCAGCAATAGAGTAGTAAATGTCTGGAACCCTTTACTTGATCCTGTTGTTAGTTTCTCTAACCCCCATACCTTTTACCTTAAACTGTCTACCTTACACATTTCTTAAGAGGTCCCTAAGGGGGTGTGCATAAGCGCACCAGTGTGCCTACCATCCCTGTCCTACTATTCCCATTTATATGTAATCATTCTGAGTGTTTATGGCTATATTTTGCCTATTAATATCCATTTATTTGTGCCATTTTTTTCATGTGTACATGTCTATGTCTATACTGTTACTTCTTTCCTTGTACTTGTTGAAAAACAATTAAGTAAATAAATAAAGTTACTGTGTTGTTTTAGTATATTTATGATTTGGATGAATATTAGAAAATATTATCAAGTTTTCAGGCTTCACATAGGCAGCTAATACTCTAAAAGTCTGCATTAGATTCAAGGGGAACTTTGGAAGATGAGACAACAGCTTTGGAAGCAGCAACCATCAAGATTAAATGCATCAGGCACAAAGTGTTTCATTTCAGTAGGAAACATCAAAGGTGTGAAAATTGCATCAAGGACAACTTATGGGGAAGCAGTATATGAGAAAAAGATCTGTTATCAAAGTAATGTGGCTTATTCTGGCCACTGCATTTTAGGACATGGACAAACTCAAATGCATCCAAAGGACAGCAACCAAAATGATAATGGCATTAAAGGAACAGTTTATGAGGACAATTTGGAGATATTGGATATGCTTAGTCTTAGAGAATAACAAGTCGGCAGAACACCATAAAATAGCAATCTTCATGTGGAAGACAGGTTCAGCATTGTTCCAGAAGACAAGAAATAATAGTACGAGGGAAAAAATTCAGGGAAGCATTTTCTAATATGGTAATAAGAACTGATGAAACAGACTACTGCCTCAGAAAGTGATGGATTCTTATTTTTGGAAGTGTTTAAACAGACTCTGGCTAACCAGCTGTTGGAGATACTGTAGTAATGAATTCTTGTGGTAGACAATGTATAGTAGATTATTTCGAAGATCTCCATCAATCCTAACAGCCAATGATTTGATAACTATATTAGCATATATTAGGTAACTGAAGAAGGGATAACTTCATGTATCATGTATCTGAGTCCTATCTACAGATTTGGGGATGTCATTTTATAGTTACTGGCTTACAAACAAGTTATTACATAAAGTATAGATAAGAAGAAGTGAACCTAGGACTTGTTTATGATAAAATACTGAAACGGGGTTTACAAACAGAAAGATATAACAAAGATATAAGGATTTAAGTTCCAAAGCCCACTGCAACTATATAGCTAAGAAGGCTCTAAGAGTTGTTAACTTAATTTTACGTAGCTTCTTTTCAAAAAACACCACACTACTGACCAGAGCATATAAAACATTTGTTAGGCCAATTCTTGATTACTGCTCTCCTGTCTGGAACCCATACCATATATCTGACATCAACACAGTTGAGCGTGTCCAAAGGTATTTTACGAGAAGAATTCTCCACTCCTCCGAAACTAATAAAATACCTTATTCCACCAGACTTGATATCTTGGGTCTAGAAAACTTGGAACTTCGTCGCCTTCAACAAGATCTGGGTTTAGCATATAAAATCATCCGTTGTAATGTCCTTCTTGTCAATGACTTTTTTAGTTTCAATAACAATATCACAAGAGCTACCAACAGATTTAAACTCAATGTCAACCGCTCCAGTTTAGATTGCAGAAAACATGATTTCTGTAACAGAATTGTATATACTTGGAATGCATTACCTGACTCTGTGGTTTCGTCTCATAACCCCAAAGGCTTTACTCAAAAACTGTCCATGGTTGACCTCACCACTTTCCTAAGAGGACTCTAAGGGGCGTGCATAAGAGCACAAACGTGCCTACCGTTCCTGTCCTACTGTTTCTTCCCCTATGTATATATATGTTTTTAGTACCTCGTTTCTCCTCATATATACATTCATATATTATATAACCCTTTATGCAATGCTTGTATATATATATTGTTATATTGTTATGACAAAATAAATAAATAAATAAATAAATAAAGATAACCATAAAATACAAGAGCATAATAGAAGAACTTAAAATATAAACTTTAAAAAACTTAATCAATTGCATTTGTCCTATAGTTTATTTCAGAACAATACATTAGAAGTATAGATGGCTTACAGACATATTTGTATGGATATATGTGGCAAATAAAACTTTTATATTTTATATAACCCCCACTCTCCCTCCCTCCCTTCCTCCCACCCTCCCTCTCCCTCTCTTCTTTTATGGACAAATAACAGAAGTCGTAGCTGAGTAATGCTATGATAGCAGGACAAGCCAATTGCACCTGGAAAATCAGGTACAGTAAAAGAGAAAAAATATATAAAATTAAAACAGTGGAAAAGAAATGTGCATGATGAAATTCTTAAAAACAAGGGCTAAAGTATTCAGTGCTTCAGCTGTTTCTGAAATGGTCTCAGTACTACTAATTTATAGTCTTCTGTCAGACATGATTCAGTCATGAGGAACATTTTAATACAAGAGACAACAGGACTGAAGCTGATATTTCTGCTACCGATGCAGTAACAAGATTTTATTTTCACTTTTACTTATTGAGAATAAAGAAATTAATGTAATAAACTTCAGTGATAAGTCTGTTTGCAGTGAAACCTCCAATGAGTTTTATTCAAATAAGTGAACATGCAAATTATTGTAGAGTTTAATAGATATTTTTGTGAGAAGCAAAGCTATTGAAATAGAAAGTAGAAGTATTTATATAGTATTAAGTTTCATGGACAAGTGAATATTCTAAGTTGTTTTATAAGACAGAAGTTTTGCAACTCTAGGGATTTATTTCTTTGGTATTTGCCATTAGCTTTAATAGAGGACTTCATTTAAAAACATGAGAGTAAAACTCATAGCCATTATGTCAAACTTTTGATTACTATTTTTAAACAATTACATAATAAACAATATAAATACTCAATGTGATTTATTGCTATTATTCTGTTTTGGGACTGTTAGCTGAATTTCATTTTTATTTTAAGCAGTTAATGGACTTCCAGGAATAGTTTGGTATCTTTTTCTTCCTCCTCATTAAAGATGCTGACTAAACCTAGGAATCCTTTTAGTCACATTTGGATTTCCTTCAGTCTAAGTTGGTATAAAATGTCTCATGCATTGGATCAATATCAGAAAAAGGCAATAGATCAGTAGTAGAGTCTCAAGTGTGGATGCATATTTAATCTTATGTGAAAGAAAACTTTGCACATATTACTATGCACTGGCCAATTGGCCTTAAGGAAGTTTTGCCTGACTTGGTCCTGGTTGCTAAGAAGTAAAAAAAAATCAACCAGTTTGAAAACAACACAGGAGAAAAACTGTATTATTTATATAATAATTGATTTAACTTGTCCTAGGTTTAGAAAGTTTAGCAATAACAAGAACATTTATGTTTATAGTCACTTACCTTCACTACTGGTTCGCAATGGGAGTTCACACGCCACCTCCATGTATGCACAGGACCTTCTGTGCATGTGCAGAGCATAAAAAACGGGACTTGATGATATCCGGGCAGGTGGACAGAGCCTCTCGTAGCTGCTGCTACCGGTTCCCCTGAACCGGATAGAACCATTTGAATAGCACCGCTGGTTTATAGCTATATTACAATGGTCTTTTCACTGAAGTCTTAGTAGTAATAGTTTCAATTACCAGGGTAGTCATGATACCACTTATTCTACTATGTCTGATTTAGCTTAATTTTCTCTTTTATTTTATTTTATTTCCATGTTTTATATTAGATAAGTCTGCTGTTTAAAAAAAATATTGATAAATAGTACCTAGTCTAGATAAGTCCTGAAAGATGGTAAAAGGTCTTTCAATCTTTACTTAAAATGAATGTTTACTTAAGTACTGTACTGTTCAGACCTAGATACTGTATGTTTAGGTTGCAGAAGATAAAATTGAGAGATCTTCAGATATCTGAAGTATTATCTCACTGCACATAGTTCAGATTTATTCTCACTTGATATATAGAGTAAGACTAGAACTAATATGCTGAACCTTTAAGGATGTAGATATATATTATACATTAGGAAGAACCTCTTGACAGAAAGAACTGTCAATCAATGGAATAGGTTATCATATGGAATGGTTTCTTCCTCTTCACTAGATGTTTTCAAACGTAGGCTTGGAAAATTATCTATTATTTAGTGTGGTTTGCTGTGGAGGGGATTGATGAGACCCCTTAGGTCCTTTCCAACATATAATTCTATGATATAATATTTTTAAGTTTATATGAACTGAAACCCTCCATGACTTGGAGTATGACTTGGAGTATGACTTGGAGTGGGATTGATTTCTCAAGAAAACACTCTTGGATAGAGAAAACAGGTCTTTTTGGACTTTCTTGCCTTTTATATGTTGTTTAAATACACTGAGTGTGCTCATAGGCCATTTAGAATAGAATATAATTTTTTATTGGCCAAGTGTGATTGGACACACAAGGAATTTGTCTTGGTGCATATTTATTTATTTTTATTTATTTGATTTTTATACCGCCCTTCTCCCGAAGGACTCAGGGCGGTGTACAGGCAAGATAAAACAATACAATATACAGATTAAAATACCATTTAAAAAACTTATTTAAATTAGCCTAAAATTAAAAAATTTCCATACTAAAAACCCCGTTTAAAAATTGATAAAAGATAAAATTCAATTTAAGACAGCCCCGCACGAATAAAAAGATGCGTCTTCAGTTCGCGACGGAATGTCCGAAGGTCAGGTATTTGACGTAAACCCGGGGGAAGTTCGTTCCAGAGTGTGGGAGCCCCCACAGAGAAGGACCTTCCCCTGGGGGCCGCCAGCCGACATTGCTTGGCGGACGGCACCCTGAGAAGTCCCTCTCTGTGAGAGCGTACGGGTCGGTGGGAGGCATGTGGTAACAGCAGGCGGTCCCGTAAGTACCCAGGCCCTAAGCCATGGAGCGCTTTAAAGGTCGTAACCAGCACCTTAAAGCGCACTCGAAAGGCCACAGGCAGCCAGTGCAGTCTGCGCAGGAGTGGTGTTATATGGGAGCTACGCGGAGCTCCCTCTATCACCCGCGCAGCTGCATTCTGGACTAACTGAAGCCTCCGAGTGCACTTCAAGGGGAGCCCCATGTAGAGAGCATTACAATAATCCAGGCGAGAGGTAACGAGCGCATGAGTGACCGTGCACAAGGCATCCCGATCAAGGAAGGGGCGCAACTGCCGAACCAGGCGAACCTGGTGGAAGGCCCCCCTGGAGACGGCCGTCAAATGATCTTCAAACGACAGCCGTTCATCCAGGAGGACACCTAAGTTGCGCACCCTATCCTTTGGGGCCAATAACTCGCCTCCAACAGTCAGCCGCGGCTGCAGCTGACTGAATCGGGGTGCCGGCATCCACAGCCACTCCGTCTTGGAGGGATTAAGCTTGAGCCTGTTTCTCCCCATCCAGACCCGTACGGCTTCCACGCACCGGGACAGCACTTCAACAGCTTCATATGATCTCAATTTGTAGGAATTCCTCCTAGGAGAGGCCAAAATGTTGGAGTTTTACAAAATCTGCAACAGTAACAGAGTTGGAAGGGATCTTGGAGGCCATCTACTCCAACATCCTGCTCACACAGGAGACCTGTACTAGGGATTCGAACAGCCAAACTGCCTACCTTTCTGACCGACCAGCTCAGTGTTTTAGCCACTTGAGCCACCATTCTAGTCTATCTTGATTTATAATAATTCTCCCTAAGAAAATACCTCAAATATCTGAGAAAGAACGGTGTCTCTGATGCAAATCCATGTACCTATTTCAAATGTAGACAGCCCTGTCTCCCTCCAAACAGTCCTATCTGGAACACAGGGGCTAACTGAAATATAGCCCTTCCTTCGTTTCATGATTTTTGACTTTTTTCCTTCACAAAGTGTATTTGATATGAGGTTCACATTTTTCTTATATATAAAGTCTAGTACTGCATTCCTAATAGACATGATCTTCCACTTTGTAGGTATTACCATATGTAGCTTGACTTTTAAAATTCCACTTAAAATTGAATAAAATATTTGGGCCAAACTGTTCTGAGGTATTTTTAGTCACACAGTTTTTAGTGATGCAGTACTTTTGCAGAACATGTCATATTTGACATCTGTAACAAATCCAAGTCTGAGTCAGATTTCAGAGTATGCAATAAACTGATATAGTATATTCACAAGGCTTTTCCATGTTGTTACTGTTTTAAACTTTATGTTTTATATTGATTGCTATTATATAATGTTCTTATGATATGTTCTCATGTTTTTGATACATTATAAACTGCCCAGAGATTAAATAGATATGCAGAAAGTCATTGAGATTTAACTGTATTTAACTTTCATAATAAAATATGAAAGTGTGTGAGAATATGCAACTGAAATATCAGATAAAGGAAAATAGAGAAAAAAACAGATTCCATAGCCAGAATCATAACTTTGACTTGTACAAATTTTTTGCAACTCTTTTATATTCCCAGAGACAAAAACAAGAGTCACTCATCAACATTAATTGAGGAAATAAAGTTATTAATTCAGTATGACTATCTAGAACTAAAACTCTAAATGGAGAAGAAAGATGATCGAATATAGCAGAGCCAACGTGACATAGATCTGAAAACTTATGAATGTAACAGAACTGAAACCTTTTGGGGATGAGACAGAATCATCTGATGAAACTGAATGTGATCATATAAGGATTATTCAAAAATCTTCAACTGTAAAATTATGATATTTACTACTAGAAGATCTAAAGTTGGTTCCATACCTGGTGATCACAAAAGGAGATTACAGAAAATAATTAAAGATGAATCAATAACTATTTTGAGTTCTTTATGATTTATATTGATATTGATTGTTTCCTGATTGCTTATTGTACCCTATGACTATCATTAAGTGTTGTAAGTGTTGTACCTTGATGAAGGTATCTTTTCTTTATGTACACTGAGAGCATATGCACTAAGACAAATTCCTTGTGTGTCCAATCACACTTAGCCAATAAAATTCTATTCTATTCTATTCTATTCTATTCTATTCTATTCTATTCTATTCTATTCTATTCTATTCTATTCTATTCTGAAAGTTAATAATCTCCAATATGGAGAACACAACATACTGGTTGCTAAAAAACATATTTAGCAAAAAGGATTTTTGACCTTTTTCATTTGTAAGAAAAATAATGTTAACTTCTTTGAGCCAATTTATTCATTGTAAAAGATTGAGAGGGTATTATAATACATGGGTATGAAAAGAAAGATAGTTAAGTGATATAAAATATGAAGACTGAATTAATTATTAGAAATTAGCATTGAAATGATTGATAATAAACCATTATTTGGGAAGAAAGCAGCCCTTTGTAAGTATTGTTGTAAATGTTGTACCTTGATGAATGTATCTTTTCTTTTATATACACTGAGAGCATATGCACCAAGACAAATTCCTTGTGTGTCCAATCACACTTGGCCAATAAAAAATTCTATTCTATTCTATTCTATTGCAAACATTTATACATTCATATAATATTGATTATGCAGGAAGAAACAAATAACTCCTTTGAAGTTTTTATTGGCAGCGTGTTAGAAACCAAGACAGATTTAACAGGTTATATAACTCACGTACATCATGATAAAAGTTTGTTTATTTAAAAATATATGCATGAAAAATTTTCTGACAGAAATGCTATGATATTCTATTTTCAGGATTGAACCCCACACAGATTTGTTTATTGGAGTATATTAGGTTTCATTTTAATTTTAATTGAAGCTCTGTGGATATTCTTTTCCCCTCAAACTGACATTCTGGAATCTGTCCACTGTTGTAGCTAGGATAACATAAGCATTTAATATCATATAATAGCAGGAACATTAACAAATGCAAAAAAAAAAGAACCCCACTTCTGACAGCTTTAAAGTCTGATCCATTAAGCAGACATTAGCACAAGCTAATGACTCTTATGACATTAATCTTCTCTATGATGACCAACTCCTATACTTTAGGAAAACTTTCAGACTACTGTAATTTTGCAGCTACGTGTTTTACATGACATGTAAATCATCTCATTCCTGCAATTCCACACATTAAATCCTACTAGTTGTATTAAACTCTAATAATGGCCTACTAAATGCCTTCTTGACTGGCAGTATTCCATTCCATTCCTTAATACTGTTGTGACCAACATTATTTCTCAAAGAAAGCCATTTTTTTTCTTTAGGTAGCAGCCTGCAATATTTGCAAGCTGTCAGTGACCATTAAAATCCTGAGCAGCATGGTTTCTATATTGTGTTCACATCCTCCATCTCAGCAAAGGACTGCAACAGTATGGAAACCCTCCCACTCCCTATCTTCTTGTAAATAGTTTTGCATCAACAGTTTTCTACCTGGAGGCTTTTCTCAGAAGGAATAACACGATTGTTTCTGTGAGACAGTGACTTTATGTATACCAACTACTGCAATTTACTAACGCCAGCCTGTTTTCTAAAGCTTTACTTTTATATTACAGCTTAAGCTAGGCTGAAAAATGTTTTGGTTTGTACCTGGAAAGTAGTTTGACCTTGAATTTATGGTGAAATTTTAAGTGAAATCTTTGTGTAATTAAAATTTCCAATCCCAATATTATTTTCAGGGGCTATGCATATGTGTCACCTCTTTAATCCAAGAGATAACCTGCACAGATATATGAACTTTATGGTCTTGCTTTGTGGACCTATTTAGTTACAATGAATGAAACTGGGAAATTAGCATTTTTCCATTCCTGTGCAGGTGGGGCTGGGGAGACAGAGCTTGCAATGGTTTCTAAATCTAAATTTTCTAAATCACTTCCTATATTTTGTTCTTTAAGCCTGCTTAGAGAAGCTCTGAAGAGCATCTTTGGCACTTCCTGTAATGACAATGTAACCATGTGATGCACTATGTCATAAGCCCCTGAATAAATGTATCTGAGCTGTAATCTACTGATTAAAAAAAAAAAGTAATTTTTTATAATTTAGCTATTATGGTTGAAAATCAGTCTCCTCCACCAGGTAGATGGGTAAACATATCCATATCCTTTTTTTTAATGATGCTGTAGTCCCTCACTTTAAGGTGAAGTTGGGGTGACTGAATAGAGCTGAGCATTTATTGACTGCCTTCCCTTCCTGATGCCTACACTGAGCTCACAGCAGATATTTTCTCTTTGTGCCCAGAGAGAAAAATATCTGCCTCTATCTAGGATTGAACTCACAGCCTCCTGTTTGTGAGGCAAGAGTTCCACTTTTAGGCCATCATGCCATTCATCCATGTCTATCCTTAATCCAGTTATAAATTTTATAATTAAAATCTAAATAACCAATTTTGTATACCACCCAGACTACCTTGGAGTTGAGTAATTAATACAGTGAAATATATAAATAAAAAATGCCTAGTCAGTTAACAATAAAAAAAAGTTTGTTACAGTAACCAATGTTAGCCTAGCGGTCCATTATAGATTTTATTATTTCGGGTACTGATTTCAAGCAAATTTGTTGCCTTTCCATGTCTTATCATTTGGGAAGTCACAAAGCTGGGCACTCTGGACCTCAATTCTGAATTCATAGCTTCACAACTTGTCAGTTATCAGTTAACGAAGGAAAATCAAAACAAAATATCACAAATCGTAATTTGCTTTTTGAATGTTGGCAGAAAAACTAGGATCAAAGATGCTTCTTTCCTCTTTTTGTTTGTGTGCAATAGATATATGTGTTTACACCGAGAAGACTTCCAGCTACAAAATAGGTATTTACCCATACAATCAAAATGATTTGTCTGTGACAGACTTATCAAGATAATAAGATTTACAGCAGACAAATCAATATATCTTGTTTTGTTTTCTAACACAACCTGAATACATTCAATATAGCCATGAAAATTTTATAGGTAAAGGTAAAGTTTCCCCTCGCACCTATATGCTAGTCATTCCAAACTCTAGGGGATGGTGCTCATCTCCATTTCACAGCCGAAAAGCCAGCGCTGTCCAAAGACGTTTCCATGGTCATGTGGCCGGCATGACTAAATGCCAAAGGCGCACGGAGCGTTTTACCTTCCACCAAAGGTGGTACCTATTTTTTTATTTGCATTTTTATGTACTTTCGAACTGCTAGGTTGGCAGAAACTGGGACAAATGATGGGAGCTCATCCTGTTATGCGGCGAACCGTTGAACTGCCAACCTTTTGATTGAAAAGCTCAGCATCTTAGCCACTGAGCCATCACATCCCTTATAATTTTATACTGTCTTCAAAAGATGATTTGGAATGCTTAGCACAATATTTGAACACCTTAAAGCAATAACATACTATCACTGGATCACACAATTTCCTTTCATTGCCACTTATTCCTAGAAAAAGTTATGGTTGTTTCTAGTTTTGCAGGTAAATGCTCCTGTAGTTATCAGAGTAATTTTTGTAAATTGCATTTGAAATATTACGTTATCCTGTAACCATCATCACTGAAGATCTGACTTTTTTATTTTGTATCTTTAGTCCACTCTATTCGTAACTAGGATAGCTGTGAAATAGTAGCAAGGTCAAGATGTGCTCTAATCCTATCCTTATCACTTTATTGACTATGACTTCAGTATGATGACGGTAAAAGTGCCTTTTGCTGGAGGCTAGTGGTATCAGGGACATTGATCACTGATTTCATTCCAAGAAAATCTATTTATTTACACTAATGGGATCAGCTACGCTAGGAGAGGAATATGTTCATTAAATGTACCTAATCAGCAATTCATGAGACAGTACATAAAATCAATCAATATAACTCTTTATTAGTTACATTTTTCCAATTTTTGCAGTGTAGTTCTACAATATAAGGAAAATGAGTCCCCAGACACATGTAACACTGAAATAATATATAAAACATATCACCTTAGGGAAAATTGCTGGCAAAAGGGATATATTAGAAAAGTGAAAACTGCATATATAATATAAACAAATAAATGTATACAAAGGTGCAGTTTACAAACTTATAAATTGAGGCTGAATCAGAACAAATAGTTTGGAAAATAAAATAAGACTATGGCCCATCATGGCAGGTTTATTCATCCCACATTCCTAATAATTGTACAAGGTCTCATAAGATGTACTTTTCAATAAACATTTTATCCAGGCATACAACCAAGTACTTAGAGATGAACTAAATCCCAACTCTTTACCTTGCTACCATTGTTGAGCCATAGGAACTTTCTTAATTCCAGAATTTCTATTTCAAGAACTCTTAGCAAAATTACTTATTCTTGATCAATTCTGCCCCCTGTTATTTCAGGGTTTGGAGCATGCACTATCAATGAGCAATAACAAAATATATAGTAAGAATGAAGGATAGTTTGGCTGTCCTATCTTGAAAAACGCTGGTAGTTGCCAATTTGCAGTATATAAAATTGTTGGATTGCACTATATAATATAATTTGTTTTGATTTTCAGGTTTGTCATAAATTCTACAAACAATAAAAGACTGAAAATAAAATAGAAACACTTCAGGATGAATAAAAAGATTTGTTGGTCGATAGATGTTATACTTTTTGCTAAAGGAAAAAAATAACATGCATGAAATGTCTGCCACAAAGAATTTATGCATTTGAAAACAAACTAAAAACCATTATACCCAATGGAAAACACTGAAATTTTATGATTATTATTCTTATGTTGGTACACCTTGGGGTATGAAAGATTTCAAATTGGATGTCAAAACTCATTTGTAACATGAAAAAAATCTCATTTTTATTCTTTGCACAAAAACATAAACACGATTATGTATGCCACTGTTTTCATTTCAGAAAAGGACAAATGGCATGCTTTGCTTTAGTTAAAAAAACATATATTTTATCTGGAATAAATAAGTATATCTTTAAACTCTAAATGCAAATGAATGTTCAAAAAAACAAAGTGAATGCAAATTGGAATGGTGTTGATTGTTAAATCAATTCATTGCACATTTTTGGTTGGGTGAGATTAATTTGTGTATAACTAGTTATTTGGTCATTAAAATATTTTAATTCACTTTAATGGCCCAGGCTCTGGATGCTTAAGTCAAAAAATAGAAGACATCAATAAGGATAAAATTCAAATTTATTTTTAAAAGAAAGGACAAGTTGTTCAATATTCAGGTCACCAGCCAAAGACACAGACATTATCCTCTAGTTCATAAAATCATTTCTTTGCATAAATTTAATTTTTCTAAGATCACTGAAATCTGAATGCAATAACAAGAAAAAGCTAATAATTTAGATCAGGGCTCTCCAACCTTGGCAACTTTAAGACTTGTGGAATTCAACTCAAAGCTGGCTGATGAATTCTGGGAGTTGAAGTCCACAAGTCTTTAAGTTGCCAAAGCTGGAGACCCCTGATTTAGATAGCTGGTTTATGGGTATGGCTTTATGGCATACCAGAAATAGATAGCTTAGCAAAGTGAACCTCAACCAGCAGTGATTAATGATTGGCAAAAGTCTTTCTGAACAAAGGAGAGAACAAGATGTCACTCACTAAGCCTTGGACAGTTGTTCCCTAGGAGGAAACTGTGGCATGAAAGTCTAGTAATCTTGTGAGTAGAACAGCTGGGATCATGGGAGAAATAGCTTTATCTAACTAGCCAGTCAGCCTTTTAAAGTATACTAAAAAGACCAATCCTGACTTTTTTAATCACTTTGGAATATAATCATTTTACAACTAAAAAGAAGTGTTTAAAAATAGTGGGATTTTCTTAGTGACTCAGTCTTCTTTCTGAATTATAGAAGGAAGAATAAAAACAATTCTTTTAAAAGAGTTTTAAAAAAACAGCAAAGAGAAAAAATTGATTATGAAAGGAATAGAATAGAATAGAATAGAATAGAATAGAATAGAATAGAATAGAATAGAATAGAATAGAATAGAATAGAAAATAGATTGGACACATGAGGAATTTGTCTTGGTGCATACGCTCTCGGAATACATAAAAGAAAAGATACATTCGTCAAGAATCATAAGGTACAACACTTAATGATAGTCATAAGGAAACAGTCAATATAAATCTTAAGGAAACAAGCAACAAAGTTACAGTCATAAGTGGAAGGAGAGGATGATGGGAACGATGAGAAGATTAACAGTAGTGCAGATTTAGTAAACAGTTTGACAGTGTTGAGGGAATTATTTGTTTAGCAGAGTGATGGCATTTGGGAAAAAACTGTTCTTGTGTCTAGTTGTTCTGGTGTGCAGTGCTCTATAGCATCATTTTGAGGGTAGGAGTTGAAACAGTTTATGTCCAGGAGGCAAGGGGTCTGTAAATATTTTCACAGCCCGTTTTTTGATCATACAGTATACAGGTCCTCAATGGAAGGTTGGTAGCAATTGTTTTTTCTGCAGTTCTATCCTCTGAAGTGTGTGTCTGTCTTGTTGGGTTGCAGAACCAAACCATACAGTTATAGAGGTCTGGATGACACTCAGTAATTCCTCTGTAGAACTGTATCAGCAGCTCTTTGGGCAGTTTAAGCTTTCTGAGTTGGTGCAGAAAGAACATTCTTTGTTGTGTTTTTTTGATCACATTTTTGATATTGGGTGTCCATTTTAGGTCGTGAGATATGGTAGAACCTAGAAATTTGAAGGTCTCTATTGTTGATATTGTGTTGTCTAAATTGTAAGGGGTGGTAGTACAGAAGGGTTTCTCCTAAAATCCACCACCATTTCTATGGTTTTGAGATTGTTCTGGTCACACCATGAGGCTAGTTGTTCAACCTTTCATCTGTATGCAGATTCATCATTGTCTTAAATGAGACCGATCATTGTTGTGTCATTGGTGAACTTCAGTAGTATAACAGATGGATCATTTGGGATATTATGAATCAATAAAATATCTGATTGGTATTTGATAATCCAAGTACACTACTAATTACATTCTGATTGAATGATAATCCAAGTACACTACTATATTAAGCAATAATGCCTTTGTTTAATGTGATTTGTTTGACTTTTTTTAGTGCAATTACTTTATTGGACTGTTTTTGTTTAAAGAAGCTAACTATGGCATAACAATTGTCAGGTCAGTCATAATTTACAAAGAGAGGCACATGTTCAATATACCTTGGGTAATTACTCTGTTTTGTTTTGCAGTGGTAGACTGAGTTTGCATGCTAGCCTTAGGCACAAAGTAGTTTCAGTTTGTGCATATAACTCATGAAAATACAAGGCTATGGATGGATGGCAGAGTTTACATTTACATTCAACAAATACTTAGAAAAAAAGTTCAAGTTCAAATTCTATGGTATTTTTAAAAAACAATCCAAAGAATTTAACAAATATAAAGTAACATGAATTCATCTTTATTTTGGTTATAATAGCATCATAGAATCTGAAACAAGGGACAAGCATGAATCTCTTTTCTAGGTTATTTGTATGGAAGAGAACATGTATCATCTGATAGTTAACGCATAAACATTTATTTAAGTGAAGTTAAAAATTTAAACCATGCTGTTATTAATTTAATGGTAAAAGGCATGAAAGAGGTGATGCTTTCAATAGGAAGATGACAAAATAAAAAGTGAAAAGTTAATAATAATCAAAATATAACCTGGCATATTCGAGTAGTGACAGTGACCATTCTAACAGTGACTCCTGACGACATGGACAGACTGGGCAGGCTGAATCCCACCACATGTTTATTGGACCTGTGTCCCTCCTGGTTGGTACTGGCCACATGGGAGGTGACACGAGGCTGGCTCCTGGGAGTTACCAACGCGTCTTTGTTGGGGGGCTTTTTCCCCACCACCTTGAAAGAGGCGGTGGTGAGGCCCCTCCTCAAGAAGCCTTCCCTGGACCCAGCTGTATTGGTGAACTATCGTCCAGTCTCCAACCTTCGCTTTTTGGCGAAGGTTGTTGAGAGTGTGGTGGCATATCAGTTTCCCTAGCACCTGGAGGAATCTGTCTTTCTAGATCCGTTCCAGTCCAGCTTCAGACCTGGATACAGCACTGAGATGGCTTTGGCCGCGTTGGTGGATGACCTCTGGAGGGCTTGGGATAGGGGATGTTCCTCTGTCCTGGTCCTGTTAGACCTCTCGGCGGCTTTTGATACCATCGACCATGGTATCCTGCTGCGGCGGTTGGAGGGATTGAGGGTGGGGAGCACCGTTTATCGGTGGTTCTCATCCTATCTCTCTGACCGTTCGCAGACGGTGTTGGCAGGGGGGCAGAGATCGACTCCTAGGTGCCTCACTTGTGGGGTGCCTCAGGGGTCGGTTCTCTCGCCTCTTCTGTTCAACATCTACATGAAGCCGCTGGGTGAGGTTATCCATGGTTTCGGGGTGGATTATCATCTGTACGCTGACGATACTCAGCTGTATATTTCCACCCTGAACCACCCCAACGAAGCGGTCGAGGTGATGGCCCGGTGTCTTGAGGCTGTGCGGGTCTGGATGGGGAGCAACAGGCTCCAACTCAACCCCACCAAGACAGAGTGGCTGTGGGTTCTGGCGTCCCGGTACAGTCAGCTTACACCTTCGCTGACTGTTGGGGGTGAAGTATTGGCCCCCGGGGGAAGGGTGCACAACTTAGGCGTTCTCCTGGATGATCAGCTGTCCTTAGAAGAACATCTGACGGCCGTCGCCAGGGGAGCATTTTATCAGGTTCGCCTGAACCACCAGTTGCGCCCCTTCCTTGACCGGGACTCCTTGCGCACGGTCACTCACGCCCTCGTTACTTCTCACCTGGACTATTGCAATGCTCTCTACATGGGGCTCCCCTTGAAGAGCACCAGGAGACTCCAGCTAGTCCAGAATGCAGCTGCGCGGGTAATAGAGGGAGCACCACGTTGCTCCCATATAACACCTATCCTGCGTGGCCTGCACTGGCTGCCGGTAGCCTTCCAGGTGCAATTCAAGGTGTTAGTGACCACCTTCAAAGCGCTCCATGGCTTAGGACTGGGCTATTTACGAGACCGCCTACTGCCACCGCTGACCTCCCAATGACCTATGCGCTCCCACAGAGTGGGCCTGCTCAGGGTGCCGTTGACCAAACAATGTCGGTTGGTGGCCCCAGGGGGAGAGCCTTCTCTGTGTCAGCACCGGCCCTTTGGAATGAGTTACCTCCGGAGTTACGCCAATGCCCCGCCCTCCGAACCTTCAAGCGGGAACTGAAGACCTTACTATTTAATCGTGCGGGACTAGCTTGAGTGTATTTTAATTATAATTTTAAATTTTAAGGGTTTTTACATCGGTCTATGACCTTTTAGTTAATTAGGCCTATTTAATATTTGTTTTAAATTTGTTTTAAATTTGTTATTTATATTATGTATTATTTGTGTTTTTAATAAGGCTGTAAACCGCCCTGAGTCCTTTGGGAGAAGGGCGGTATAGAAATTAAACTATAACTAAATAAATAAAATAAATAAACATGAAAGCAGCAATTAAAAATCAAATTGAAAATATTAAGCATATTGCTTATGGGATAACATAGAGATTCTTTTTACTAACTAATTTATTACAACTTCTAAGCCCCTCAGTTCTAAAAGACTTGGAGTGGCTTACATCAGTCAATAACAAAGGATTAAAAACATGATAATCATCAAGGTACACATCAGAACAAACACTAGATAAGCTGCTAGAAAGGTGCAGGCTAATACTTAATGTCCCCAAATGGTTTCATAAAGAATTAAGTCTTTATGATTCCTCAGAAGTCTAGTGGAGCGAATGGTCTGGATATCTGGTGGCAAACTGTTATGCACAAGGGATTCATAATCAAGAATGCTTGATACTGGGGTCCCAAGAGAGGATATTCCCTTGGGGAAAATTTCTTTTCCAGATGTTACTGAATGGGGGAAACCTGAACCAAAAGAAGATTGCTTCAAATATATCGAAGTCCTAAGTTATTTAAAGCTTTGAAGGTGGTTGCCAATGTCTTGGCTAATTTCAGCCAATAATTACTCACATAGAGAACTTGGGTGATAACTAACTTTTTGCATTCATTTGTGTTAACTCTTTGGAGAGATAAATGTGTGTATGTATGTTTATGCTTATGTACCTCCAAACTCAAACGGAGTCTAGATGTTTGTTCCATAGTTGTAAATGAACAGTGTGGGGTAAAAAATGAAAAGTTGTGAGAGATTTGGACATCATGGGTGATGCAATTGCAGTTTCCCTTTCTTCTTCTGGAAAGAATATATATTAGTTTGATCTAATATTTCTGTCCAAAATGTTCATTTGATTTTTCTAGGTCATTGTAGGGAACTAAATAAGGACCTTTCTATAGATTCCATAGGAGAAAAACTGTTGGTTATAGTTTGGTCAAGTTTTTATATAGTTTTTTATATAGCAGAGGCACAGCAAAGCTTTTCATTTTAGCTGCAACTATATATGTTACCTCTCATTCTCAATCAATGTGATTACATTGAAGCTCAACCAAACCACTTTAGCATATAATTTTCTCAAGAATAAAATCTCCATCAAAGGCATCAAACAGACACAAATAATGCAAAACAAATAATTTTCTATTCTTTCATGTGTATATTGTTGAATATCAACAAATTTCTGCTTCCCTCTCTTCAGGCATTATAAAAAATAAAGGTCCATAGACTTTGGGAAGGATCTTATCATCCATCCAAAACAGTAATGATATCCAGTGGATACTGGATACTGCAGAGTAATTTGCAAAAATGAGACAAATAAAAGGAAATTTATTCATGCCATCAACTCAGTTGCAAGAAACAACTCGAACTATAACAAACTTTGCTCCAGGCCAGACCTATCTACACTTCAAAGAATCCGCTCCCGTGAACTACGTGCTGAACTCAAAACACACGAAAACTGGGGAGAAACGGATGTATACATTGATTACCATGCCGACTGTATTAAAAGTAAGAACAACGGTCCGCACCCCAATAACCACCACCCCAACAACCAACACTAGCCAGGCATGCCCCTAATTTTCTCAAAATCCACCACCACAGACCTTAAATGCAAACTACTTAATTCACGAAGCCTCGTAAACAAAATACCAGACTTTCTCCTTCTACTAAATACGACTGTATTCAACATTATATTTATATGTGAGACGTGGCTGAATTCATCACTACCAGACTCAATTACCACAGTAATTTATGGACTACAAAAAACAGAACCCTTTTCCAACAGTGACCATAGCATGATAGACTTTTATCTTAACTTACGTCCTCACATTGACAATCATAATGACGGAAACCCAAAGTATAACGTTAGAAAAGCCAACTATGATCTCATAACTGATGACCTTTCATCTCTTGATTGGCAAACTCTATTCACTGGCTGCATCACTGCCAAAGACCATTATAACATTTTTTGCAAAAAGTCAAAAGAATCATCAAACTATATGTACCACTAATAACCCCCAAAACCAGGAAAAATAAATTACCCATAACAATAAGGAAGCTTCAAACAAAAAAAACCCTCTTTGGCGCTAAACAAAACGGGCTTTGTAGCTAGCTTCAAAAGTCGCTACAAAACCGTATGCCGACAGATAAAGGCAGAATGCATCAGTTATCACAGCAAACAAGAGAAAAATCTAATACGCACTAAATCCACTTGGGCCTTCTACAATTTTGTAAACAACAAACTTAAAGACTCAAGATCAGTGGTGAAATCTAAATTTCTTTTCCAGATGTTACTGAATGGGGAAACCTGAACCAAAAGAAGATTGCTTCAAATATATCGAAGTCCTAAGTTATTTAAAGCTTTGAAGGTGGTTGCCAATATCTTGGCTAATTTCAGCCAATAATTACTCACATAGAGAACTTGGGTGATAACTAACTTTTTGCATTCATTTGTGTTAACTCTTTGGAGAGATAAATGTGTGTATGTATGTTTATGTTTATGTACCTCCAAACTCAAACGGAGTCTAGATGTTTGTTCCATAGTTGTAAATGAACAGTGTGGGGTAAAAAATGAAAAGTTGTGAGAGATTTGGACATCATGGGTCATGCAATTGCAGTTTCCCTTGCTTCTTCTGGAAAGAATATATATTAGTTTGATCAAATATTTCTGTCCAAAATGTTCATTTGATTTTTCTAGGTCATTTTAGGGAACTAAATAAGGACCTTTCTATAGATTCCATAGGAGAAAAACTGTTGGTTATAGTTTGGTCAAGTTTTTATATAGTTTTTTATATAGCAGAGGCACAGCAAAGCTTTTCATTTTAGCTGCAACAATATATGTTACCTCTCATTCTCAATCAATGTGATTACATTGAAGCTCAACCAAACCACTTTAGCATATAATTTTCTCAAAATCCACCACCACAGACCTTAAATGCAAACTACTTAATTCACGAAGCCTCGTAAACAAAATACCAGACTTTCTCCTTCTACTAAATACGACTGTATTCAACATTATATTTATATGTGAGACGTGGCTGAATTCATCACTACCAGACTCAATTACCACAGTAATTTATGGACTACAAAAAACAGAACCCTTTTCCAACAGTGACCATAGCATGATAGACTTTTATCTTAACTTACGTCCTCACATTGACAATCATAATGACGGAAACCCAAAGTATAACGTTAGAAAAGCCAACTATGATCTCATAACTGATGACCTTTCATCTCTTGATTGGCAAACTCTATTCACTGGCTGCATCACTGCCAAAGACCATTATAACATTTTTTGCAAAAAGTCAAAAGAATCATCAAACTATATGTACCACTAATAACCCCCAAAACCAGGAAAAATAAATTACCCATAACAATAAGGAAGCTTCAAACAAAAAAAACCCTCTTTGGCGCTAAACAAAACGGGCTTTGTAGCTAGCTTCAAAAGTCGCTACAAAACCGTATGCCGACAGATAAAGGCAGAATGCATCAGTTATCACAGCAAACAAGAGAAAAATCTAATACGCACTAAATCCACTTGGGCCTTCTACAATTTTGTAAACAACAAACTTAAAGACTCAAGATCAGTGGTGAAATCTAAATTTCTTTTCCAGATGTTACTGAATGGGAAACCTGAACCAAAGAAGATTGCTTCAAATATATCGAAGTCCTAAGTTATTTAAAGCTTTGAAGGTGGTTGCCAATATCTTGGCTAATTTCAGCCAATAATTACTCACATAGAGAACTTGGGTGATAACTAACTTTTTGCATTCATTTGTGTTAACTCTTTGGAGAGATAAATGTGTATGTATGTTTATGCTTATGTACCTCAAACTCAAACGGAGTCTAGATGTTTGTTCCATAGTTGTAAATGAACAGTGTGGGGTAAAAAATGAAAAGTTGTGAGAGATTTGGACATCATGGGTCATGCAATTGCAGTTTCCCTTGCTTCTTCTGGAAAGAATATATATTAGTTTGATCAAATATTTCTGTCCAAAATGTTCATTTGATTTTTCTAGGTCATTGTAGGAACTAAATAAGGACCTTTCTATAGATTCCATAGGAGAAAAACTGTTGGTTATAGTTTGGTCAAGTTTTTATATAGTTTTTTATATAGCAGAGGCACAGCAAAGCTTTTCATTTTAGCTGCAACAATATATGTTACCTCTCATTCTCAATCAATGTGATTACATTGAAGCTCAACCAAACCACTTTAGCATATAATTTTCTCAAAATCCACCACCACAGACCTTAAATGCAAACTACTTAATTCACGAAGCCTCGTAAACAAAATACCAGACTTTCTCCTTCTACTAAATACGACTGTATTCAACATTATATTTATATGTGAGACGTGGCTGAATTCATCACTACCAGACTCAATTACCACAGTAATTTATGGACTACAAAAAACAGAACCCTTTTCCAACAGTGACCATAGCATGATAGACTTTTATCTTAACTTACGTCCTCACATTGACAATCATAATGACGGAATCCCAAAGTATAACTTTAGAAAAGCCAACTATGATCTCATAACTGATGACCTTTCATCTCTTGATTGGCAAACTCTATTCACTGGCTGCATCACTGCCAAAGACCATTATAACATTTTTTGCAAAAAGTCAAAAGAATCATCAAACTATATGTACCACTAATAACCCCCAAAACCAGGAAAAATAAATTACCCATAACAATAAGGAAGCTTCAAACAAAAAAAACCCTCTTTGGCGCTAAACAAAACGGGCTTTGTAGCTAGCTTCAAAAGTCGCTACAAAACCGTATGCCGACAAATAAAGGCAGAATGCATCAGTTATCACAGCAAACAAGAGAAAAATCTAATACGCACTAAATCCACTTGGGCCTTCTACAATTTTGTAAACAACAAACTTAAAGACTCAAGATCAGTGGTGAAATCTAAATTTCTTTCCTACCGGGTCTGTGGGTGTGGCTTGGTGGGCATGGCTATGTGACCGGGGGTCCAAAAGACAGAAACTCACTAACAATGTCCGGCTGGAGCAGCATTGGACTAGATGACCTCCAGGTCCCTTCCAGCCCTGGATTATCCTCTGAAGCTGTGTCTAATGCCAGGTTTGTAGTCCTTCCTTCCTCTCTTCAGGCATTATAAAAAATAAAGGTCCATAGACTTTGGGAAGGATCGAAATACTGCTCTTATCATCCATCCAAAACAGTAATGATATCCAGTGGATACTGGATACTGCAGAGTAATTTGCAAAAATGAGACAAATAAAAGGAAATTTATTCATGCCATCAACTCAGTTGCAAGAAGCAACTCAAACTATAACAAACTTCGCTCAAGGCCTGACCTATCTACACTTCAAAGAATCCGCTCCCATGAACTACGTGCTGAACTCAAAACACGCCCAAAATGAGGAGAAACGGACTTATACATTGATTACCATGCCGACTGTATTAAAAGTAAGAACAATGGTCCGCACCCCAATAACCACCGCCCCGACAACCAACACTAGGCATGCACACCCCTAACTTCCTCAAAATCCACTGCCACAGACCTTAAATGTAAATTACTTAATTCACGAAGCCTCATGAACAAAATACCAGAATTCCTCCTTCTACTAAATATGACTATATTCAATACTATATTTTTATGTGAGACATGACTGAATTCATCACTACCAGACTCCATTATCACAGTAATTTATGGACTACAAAAAACAGAACCCTTTTCCAACAGTGACCATAGCATGATAGACTTTTATCTTAACTTACGTCCTCACATTGACAATCATAATCCAAAATGCTTTTAAAAGAAAAAAAGGCTCTGACAATTGCGTGGTTCAGCTGGACATGGAGGGCAGAGATTTTTGCTACCGGTTCTCCAAACCACCCGCTGCCATTGTTACAGGATCGGCCAATCCAGTCCAAACCGGGAGCATTTCACCCTGCTCAAGATCCATTCCACCACTAAAAGGACCAAACGGGAAAGACTATAATGATGAAACTGTTAATGCTAACCTCTTCAACGCATTCTTCAGTTCAGTCTTTGTAAACAACAAACTTAAAGACTCAAGATCAGTGGTGAAATCTAAATTTCTTTTCTACCGGGTCTGTGGGTGTGGCTTGGTGGGCATGGCTTGGTGGAGGGGTCATGTGACTGGGTGGGCATGGCTATGTGACCGGGGGTCCAAAAGACAGAAACTCACTAACAATGTCCTGCTGGAGCAGCATTGGACTAGATGACCTCCAGGTCCCTTCCAGCCCTGGATTATCCTCTTAAGCTGTGTCTAATGCCAGGTTTGTAGTCCTTCCTTCCTCTTCTACCTTCTTTACTTTCCAAACCTTCCTCTCCTTTTCCTCCTCCTCCTTTCTCTCTCTCTCTCTCTCTCTCTCTCTCACACACACACACACACGAACCCCCCACCCCCATTTTTTGCCTACACCCCCCCGTTTTTTGCCTAGCAGGCTTCAGCTTTTTTACCTTTTAAAAAATGCTTTTAAAAGTAAAGAAAAAGCCTCTGATGATCAGGCACCTCAGCTAGGATTGTCAGAGCCTTGTTTTAACCCTTTAAAAGCATTTTTTAAACTACCTCTTTGGCCGAAGAGGTTGTTAAAAAAATGCTTTTAAAAGAAAAAAAAAGGCTCTGACAATTGCGTGGTTCAGCTGGACATGGGAGGGGCAGAGATTTTTGCTACCGGTTCTCCAAACCACCCGCTGCCATTGTTACAGGATCGGCCAATCCAGTCCAAACCGGGAGCATTTCACCCCTGCTCAAGATCCATTCCACCACTAAAAGGACTAAACGGGAAAGACTATAATGATGAAACTGTTAATGCTAACCTCTTCAACGCATTCTTCAGTTCAGTCTTTGTAAACAGCAATGGCTCATGCCCCTCATTTCCCAATTGTACCACAACTACTCACAACGATCTACTACATGTCGATTTCACAGAAGATGCTGTTGAAAAGGCACTGTGCAACCTAAAACCATCTCTATCGATTGGCCCTGATGGATTATGTGCCTACTTCCTAAGGAAGCTCTCAACCATCATAGCAGAACACTTAGCATAATCTACGAAATATCTTTCAGAACCAACTCCTTACCTAATTTATGGTCATTAGGCATGGTCATCCCTATCTTTAGAAAGGGTGATCCCAGACTAGTTGATAATTACAGATCAATCTCATTATGTTGTGTCACCTGCAAAGTCATGGAATCAATAATTAATCTATTATCCTCTACTGAGAGACTAACAACCTATTTTCTAACTAGCAATTTGGCTTTAGAAAAAACTGTCCTGCAATCTGCAACCATTACACTGCAAAAACATATGGATTTCAAAACTTGACCAGGGTAAATCAATAGATGCAATTTATAGAGACTCCTGTAAATCCTTTGATTCAGTGGTACATGACAAGCTACTTCTAAAGCTAAAATCTTATGGCATTTCCAGATTCCTGCATAAGTGGATAGCTGCATTTCTATCAAACAGACAGGAAGTAGTCAAAATAGGGAACAGCTTATCTAACCCTGCACCTGTTAACAGCAGTGTCCCCAAGGCAAAGTATTAGGACCTACACTCTTTATACTTTATATAAATGACCTTTGTGATCATATTATAAGCAACTGCGTTCTCTTTGCGGATGATGTAAAACTATTCAAACCACTGACAATGCTGCTACTCTACATAAAGACTTCTACTATGTGTCAAAATGGTCAAACAATTGGTAACTCCAAATCTCAACCAACAAATGCTCTGTTTTACACATTGGCAAAAAAAAATAAAATCAGAACACAAAATACAAGCTGGATGGATATGAACTAACAGACAACCCTCACTCTGTCAAAGGCCTTGGAGTACTCATCTCAAATGATCTAAGTGCCAGACCTCACTGTAACAGCATTGCTAAAAAAGCATTAATAGTTGTTAACCTAATCTTGCGTAGGTTCTTCTCCAGTAATATTGAACTGTAAACTAGGGCATATAAAACTTTTGCCAGACCAATTCTTGAATACAGCTCATCTGTCTGCAATCTGCTCTGCAGTTACCAGACATTAATACTTTATTTTTATTTATTTATTTATTTATCACAACAGTATATATAAGCATAAGGATGAAATAACTATATGATATAAGCATAAATATAATCATAAGTATGTAATAACTATATGAAATTGGATATAATCAAAGGGAACATTAGAACATTAGGACAGGAACAGTAGGCACATTGGTGCTCTTATGCACGTTGGTGCTCTTATACAATCAAACGAGTCCAGAGATATTTCACAAGAAGAGTCCTCTACTCCTCTGCTCTCAACAAAATACCTTATGCCACCAGACTTGAAATTTTGGGCTTAGACCACTTAGAACTTCGCCATCTTCCTTCTGATGTAAGCATAGTACTTAAATAATCTGCTACAATGTCCTATCAGCCAATGAATACTTCAGCTTCAACCAAACAATACAAGAGCACACAATAGATACAAACTCATGGTTAACTGATCCAAATTAGACTGCAGAAAATACGACTTCAGTAACAGAGTTGTCAACTCCTGGAATGCACTACCTGACTCTGTGGTTTCTTCCCCAAATCCCCAAAACTTTAACCTTAGACTGTCTACTGTAGGCCATTCCCAAGAGGTCTGTAAGGGGCATACATAAGCGCACCAGCATGCCTTCCGTTCCTGTCCTAATGTTTTCTTTTATTCATATCCTTTTCATCTATTTATAATTATATTTACACTTGTATCTGTCATAAAATACATGCTTGATGAAATAAATAAATAAATAAAAATAAATAAAATATTGGCTATACAGTATAGAGATAAAGGATTTGCTGACTGTAAATGACAACTTGTTTTTTGTTTTTTCCTAGGGAAAGCTGATAAGTTTCCAAGTACAAATTTATAACTATGTACCTTACAAGCAGAAGAAGAGTGAATTTTCAGAATGAAGAATCTGAAGGAGAGTGAGGAGTTGTACTAAGGTTATTTGACTGTCTTCTATTGCTGTTCAGGAATGTGCTTAAATGTATGGCTGAAGATTAGGTACATAACAGAGCTGTGGACTTTGTCTTGCTCTTAATTTTTCCTAAACTATTATGTGGTTTGAAGGGAAAGTGTATTAACGTTTGCTCAAGTGGGTCTATAGCCCACTATGTCTTCTGGACCCTAATGAAACAAAATCTCAGATTACCCCAAGAATTGCATTTACGATGCAAATCTGGGTACAATTCCTTTCAAGCTTCCCACTAAAATTTAGAAGTGAAGAGCATTGTGTTCATCCACAGTCTGAAGGCTTCATATTTTCTGGTAAATAACAAACTAAATTTCTTCTATTTTCTCCCTTTATTTCCCTTGTCTCTATCCATCTGGGAGTAAATGCAATGCAAAAACATCTAATTTTGCAAAAGCCTTTATCCAAAGTTGGACATGTGAAGATGGCATGCAGGTATGGCTAATAAGAAATGGTTTAGGACCCAGGCAATAATTTTATTGGTCCTTTGGGAACTTTTGATAGGATCCCTTGAGTTATACAGCTGGCCAGACCACCTGTTCAAGACAATGAGGGACTTTAATTAAAATGATATTGCATTAAAGCACTAAAGTAAGACTATCTATGTCCTCCATAAGGGAGTATTTTCTGGTATGCTTATTTATCAGACAGATGTTTGCATACAGCTCACTAAACAAAAAACAAAAACAAAAACCTTGTAACAGAAACTTTACCCTGGAGCTTTTAGAACAGTTTGCACTAATAGAGCTGTTAAGATTTTAATACCAAAGTGTTTTTATTTATTAAAACTGTTTAAAAAAAGTTATTAAAATGAAGCAGATGAAAATTTAAGAGTAAAAACAGTCATGCACCACTTGACAATACACATTTGTAACAATTAAATGTAAATATAACACATTTACAAATGAATATTCAATATCTTACTGTTTACTTTAATTATTTACTTGGTCACAGCTGCTAAATAAAAACTCCATACTGCTTTGTTCAGAAACTCAAATGCACCAAAACACACACAACACAATACACAGCTCCTTTCCATCCAAACAGTGAAATACAAGTAAATGCTTACATACTATGTGTACACCAGAAACATCTAGATTTTTCCTTTTATAAATATGATTTGTAAATATTAGTGTTCCTAACCATGGAAAAGAGAATTAGAAATCAATCCTATGGTATTCTACCTCTTTCTTTATTATACACAAATCTTTATGTAAATCATTATTTTCAAGATTCCAGGCTTATTCACTTAATACTTAGTGCAAGAAGACTGAAAGACGTATACAGTGGCTTTGATTTAAGACATACCTATTTAATATTTTGAAGTATAATTTCATGGTTTTACCTAAACTAGAAAACTGGTATACATGAGCCCATTAAGACTGATTTCGGGATCAAATATTCTTATTAACTCAAGGATAAGAATGATGCGAACAAAAGTCTCAATCTTGATATTCAAAAGATGATGCTTGGTTGGGAGCATTGGTGACATTACATTACATGCAATCACCTACAAATATCATGTTCCCAAGCATCGATAGGGTTTCCAAATCATTTAAAGTTATTTAATATTGACCAATACCTGTTTTGGGAGTGCCCTTAAAAATAAAACAGAACCAAACTTCCTTCCTTTTCCTTCCTTCCTTCCTTCCTTCCTTCCTTCCTTCCTTCCTTCCTTCCTTCCTTCCTTCCTTCCTTCCTTCCTCCCTCCCTCCCTCCCTCCCTCCCTCCCTCCCTCCCTCCCTGCCTCCCTAAAGCAAGCAGTAACGGACATTCCTTGTTACCTATAATCCTTACATATCATAGGGCCTGATCATCGGAGGCTCACCACTTTCCCAAGATATGGTTACCCAACCAATTTGATCCTTCAGTATTGGCATGCTCCAAGGGACTTCAATTAAACTACATCTATCAGAATCACAGAAGCACGCCTTCTATGAACTGGCATCTGCCAGAACATGGTTTTCCCTGAAACCTAGATGGCTGTTGTTTAGAAGAGCCCTAGAGACTTCACAAAGGCCCTTTGCTTCATTGCATTGTCATATTTAATCTTTATCTTATATTATTTATTGATTTTATTGTAATTAATTTTCTTGATTGTTGTGAGCCACCCAGAATTGTTGAGAGCCAGGCAGCATAGAAGTCTCCACCCATTCTCTTTAACCTGAAGCTTAACTTCAGCTAATCTGTATCGGATTATAGACTTTATTCTTCATACGTTATACCTTTCCACTTTTTAAAACTAAATATTAATATGTTTGATCGAAGCTTTCAAGTAAATTCTGATCATAATTAATTATAAAAAGGCCTTTTGAAAACATGTGCCTTTGATCATATTTTATATGAATAATTAAAGTTAGTAATTAAAATGAATTTTTCAGTAAATTTATATAGTATTAACAAGCAAATATTAGACTGGTGGATTTTCACAGAATGCAGTGGCATTCAACTTAACAGCAGTGTGGAATGAATCTAATGAAAGTGCAATTATTATATCATTGTAATAAGATTTAATTCATTCTTTAATTACAAATAAATAAGGCTCTGGTTGAAGTTTCAAAATGTGGAGCTAAAATAAAATAGCTGTAAATGGCAATTTAGTTTCTGGCAGGCCCGATATGCTATTTCTTCACTGAAGATGGACTATTTCATGGTGGTCTGTCACATTTCTCAGATTTAGTGCACTTCAAATAGCTTTCCATCATTATGTCAAGGTAGAACTTCACAATATGTTTCATATTTTCTGCCTCATACATCAAACTATAAAATGTTATCTGTGAAACACAGCTGTCATTGTGCAAAATTTTCACTAAAGTTCTCATTTTTATCTGACATCTAGAATTACCTAAAGTAATAAAAAAATATCTTCTTTATTGCATATTTGCCTTTGTACTCATTCTGTCTCTGTCAGTCCACATACAGCATAGCAAATGTGATATTTAGAAAACACATTGGATTTTCTGCAAGATAGGCAGGAAAGTCCACTTTTATGCATTGTCATTATTTTAGAATAGAAATCAAATATTTACAAATTCAGAAAATGTACCTTGCCCTGACAGCCAGTGAGACTTTATGGTCAAGAGAACTGTTGGGACTGTATGCCATTGCACAGCTATAGTATTTCTGGGACTGATCTTTAATTTGGAAACATTTTTTAAAAATGCTGTTGCAAACACCAAACATATGCTGGTGGTTGCTAGAAATTAGGAGTGCAGCTGAGCAAATGATTTGAAGACAATGTCCTAGTTCACTTCCTGGCTTCCCTTGTCACTCCCATGGCTGGCCTGTATCATCTTCAATCTTGGGTCCACTAGCAGAGGCCTTGAAGTCTGAGGCTTTTTTACAATATCTTAGCTGTTCCTAGCACAGCACTCTTCTGGACAAAGAGCTATGGTGTTGTTCCTTGGCTCTGTTGGAGCCTCTTTCCCAGTTTAGGAGTCACAGCCCCAAGTACTCTTACTGGGATTACTTTGGCCTTTATTTTCTACATCTTCTCAGGTTCCTCCTTCAGGTCCTAATACTTTTCCAGTTTATTATACTTTTTCTTGATTTTTCTACCACTTGGATACCTCTATCACCATCACTCTCCTGTGCTCCTTATCCTATGATCTGGTAGATAGGCTGGTTGATAGTACTACCTTCCATCTGAATAGGAAGCCCCAAAGGATGTTAGTTCTGTTAATCTTCACAATGTTCTGTGAAAACTTATCTGGAGTTAGGAGGTGACTACCCATGCAGATATTGCTGTATACAATGCCAGCTACTTGGTGTACATACAGTAACAATATATGTTGTTACTGCCTGTATCTTACACCTTCCAATATATGTTGGGTGATTTCTGAGGTCTCTCTACACAGTCTGCACTTTGACTCCTGTCAAGTGTGGTAGAGTCTTGCTTCTGTAGTTTTGATGCTTCTTCTTGTGTGTTATAATCAGTATTTCATGTTGTCTAACAGTATACCCCTTTCCAGCCACTGGTAGTATTTCTCAATATCTGTCACTTCAGCTATCTGTCAATGGGTTCATCTCATGCAGGGTTTTTCTTTTCCATGGTATTTCCTCTGTTATCTGCTGCTGCCTCAGGCAATCACTCAGCAACTAATCTTTGGGTGCCATCTAACTGATGTAGTCCTGGATGCTCTGGGTTGTATCCAAGGCAATGGCATTGGCATTCACCAGACCCCACCTCCGTGCCTTTTTTTCCAGTGATACAGTCTCTGGGTGACTTGGACATTATGAAAACCTTCCAGGTCTTTGTATTGGCAGTTTCCATGTCCCCTTTTGGCCAATTCACTACACCAGCAGAGTATTTTATGACTGGCAGGGCATACATGTTGATGGCATAGATATTGTTCTTCCCTTTCAGTTGGCTGGACTTATTCTTATACTTTGCTGGTACTTGGATATTGCTGTCTTTCTTGCATTCTCCTCATGATTTCCATATGACTGTGGGATACCAAGGTACTTGTAATTGATCTATATGTCTGCTATGTAGCCCACATGTGGTTCTACTTTTCCTTTCCTGGCTACCATTTGACCACACTTCTCCAGTGTGAATGACATACCAATGTCCTCACTGTAAATCTGCATCAATTGATGAGCTAGACAATGTCTCATTTTCTTTTATCATACAATTTGATGTCATCCATGTAGAGGAGGGTGCTGATGGTAATAGCAATAGCACTATTTTCAACATTCTCTTAGTGGTTTACAAAGTATTTCTCCAACAATCTGGGTCCTCATTTTACCAACCTCGAAAGAATAAAAAGTTGAATCAACCTTGAGCCAGCCAGGATTGAACTCCAGGCTGTGGGCAGAGTTAGCTTGCAATACTACATTCTAACCCTTCACCACTACGGCTCCTAATTTCATTTTTGATCTTGTATCCCTATCCAGTCCTTGTGATTACCAGGCTGAAGAGTTCAAGATCAAGATCTATGCAGAACAGCAGTGGGTACAGTACATTATCTTGATTTCTACGGTACTCGATTGCCACTTGTGTGAGCTGCTTTGAGTTAATTTCCAGTGTTGTCTTCCACAGTCCCATTGAGTTCTTAAGGAAGGTCCTTAGTTCCTATTGACTTTGTATAGTACGACACATTGACAGATTCATATGTGTGACACTGAATTATATTTTTCTTGTAGTGTATCCAGGCTGTGCTCAGATAGGTCTATCTAAAACTTGAGTCTTAGGTGACTGTTCTATCTATAAGCAACTGATATTTGAGTTTCAGGTTTTCTTTCCAATGCTGTTCTGAGATATGTTCTTATACGTGTTCATATAGTCCTGCTGCTTGACAGCTATGATGATTGATTGGACTTTCCATGTTGTTGAGGGGTATGTATCTGGATGGTGCTGTTCCCTCATTGGAGATCTTTCATGATAAGCACTGTCCTTTCTTGTGTTAGAGTCTTGGAGGGAACCTGCTTACTGCATGCTAGATAAAATAACTGTCTTCAAAAATATATATGCTACTATAGATTTACAGAATCATGGAGTTTGAGTAGGTCTTCCAAGTCATCTATTTCAATTTTATACTTCATGGAGGATCCACTACCGCTGCTTTGAATTGGAAAAGCAGTCCTGATCTTGCAGCTAAGGAGCCATCAGGCTTTCAGATATCTGCATATGATACTTAGAAATGTCAGAACCTGTTTAAGAAAGATATTGCAGTTATGAAACAATAGGTAACTGGTTACCTATCAAATTTAGTATTGATATAATACTGCATCAATCTGCATTTAAACCAGAAATCACACAATCCATTTTCTTACAAAAGATAAACTTTAATCTTTTTCTTCAAAATGTACATTTCTAATTAGGTATATTTTATTCTAATAGACATTCTGAACTGTTTTTAAGTTGACAAAAGATATATGAAATTTAAAGGATGAATGCATTCTTTGAATCAGTTCCTTATTGTGTTCCTAAATCAGCCTTTAGGCTGAAGCTGGAATGGCTCTAATTAAAACAAAGAACATAAGCTAGTTATGTTGTCTGAGTTCTTTGAGTCTTCAAGCAAATTTCAGACTTCTTGGCAAAAAAATTCTTGGTGCCACAGTGCCACCCTAAGCCATTGTGGATTTTTTGTCAATGTATTGATTCCAGTTGGACTGATCAGGCCAAAGAATCTTTTAAGCAAGATGTTAGAGATATGGCCTTGCAAAATGATCTTAGTTAGGCTCCATTATTTATTAATTGAATGAATCCAGCAAAAAGTGTTGTTCCTGCACATTACTTGCACAATATTATTCCCTGAACACCAGAATAGCTTGCTATCATGTTCTCCCATCCTGCTTTCTTGGGAGCAAAGTTTTATAATATAAAAAAAGAATTGTGGAGAAATTGAAACCATGGTCATGTGTTGCTGCATTACCATTTTATAGAAATTTGCAAGAAATGCATATTTCTCATTGTATTACAGACTCGTGGCTGGATTACCTTAGTCTCTTGCTACATGACCAGGTGGCAGGAATTTCAGGCAATATAGCCCTGTTTTGTCTTAAGGCAGGGGTGTCAAACTCGATTTCATTGAGGGCTGCATCAGGGTTGTGTTTGATCTTGGGGGGCCAGGGTGGGCGTGGCCAACTTGACATCACTCATATCGGGGGGCTCCTGTGGTGGCCGAAAGCTTTGCCAGCAAAAATGGGCTTCCAAGCTTCATTTCCGGCTACAACAGCCTCCTGCAACCCTCTGCCAGTAAAAATGGAGCTCAGGAGGGCTGGCAGAGGCACTGTGGACTGGTCCTTCACTGTTTTCAGGGGAGCCCCATGGACAAGATCTAAGCATCCTGCAGGCCGGATCTGGCCTTCGGGCCTTGAGTTTGACACCATTGTGTTAAGGCGATGATTAAATATAATAAGCTTCTCCAAGTGATTAGACTCCTTAACAACCCAATATATTTTCTCTTCCTTCCTTCCTTCCTTCCTTCCTTCCTTCCTTCCTTCCTTCCTTCCTTCCTTCCTTCCTTCCTTCCTTCCTTCCTTCTTTCTTTCTTTCTTTCTTTCTTTCTTTCTTTCTTTCTTTCTTTCTTTATCTCTCTCTCTCTCTCTCTCTCTCTCTCTCCTTCCCTTCTACCTTTTTTGTTCCCCTTTTAAATATACACTTACTAGTCTATGTTTTATTTTATAGTATTGCTTTGCTATAAATACTTGGACCAAAATTGTCTTAATCTCAACAAACATGGTTTTAGCAAGTATTAAACTTAAATTAGCATAACTTTATATTCTCAAAGTAGTTGTAGTAGTTATAGAATAGAATAGAATTTTTATTGGCCAAGTGTGATTGGACACACAAGGAATTTGTCTTGGTGCATATGCTCTCAGTGTACATAAAAGAAAAGATACGTTCATCAAGGTACAACATTTACAACACAATTGATGGTCAATATATCAATATAAATCATAAGGATTGCCAGCAACAAGTTATAGTCATACAGTCATAAGTGGAAAGAGATTGGTGATGGGAACTATGAAACGATTAATAGTAGTACAGATTCAGTAAATAGTCTGACAGTGTTGAGGGAATTATTTGTTTAGTAGAGTGATGGCTTTCGGGAAAAAACGTTTCTTGTGTCTAGTTGTTCTGGTGTGCAGTGCTCTATAGCGTCGTTTTGAGGGTAGGAGTTGAAACAGTTTATGTCCAGGATGCGAGAGATCTGCAAATATTTTCACGGCCCTCTTCTTGATTCGTGCAGTATACAGGTCCTCAATGGAAGGCAGGTTGGTAGCAATTATTTTTTCTGCAGTTCTAATTATCCTCTGAAGTCTGTGTTTTTCTTGTTGGGTTGTAGAACCGAACCAGACAGTTATAGAGGTGCAAATGACAGACTCAATAATTCCTCCGTAGAATTGGATCAGCAGCTCCTTGGGCAGTTTGAGTTGGCGCAGAAAGAACATTCTTTGTTGTCCTTTTTTAACGATGTTTTTGATGTTAGCTGTCCATTTGAGATCTTGCGATATGATAGAACCCAGAAATTTGAACGTTTCTACTGTTGATACTGTGTTGTCAAGTATTGTGAGAGGTGGAAGTATGGAAGGGTTTTTCCTAAAGTCTACCACCATTTCTACGGTTTTGAGTGTGTTCAGTTCCAGATTGTTTTGGTTGCACCACAAGGCTAGTCGTTCGACCTCTCGTCTATATGCGGATTCATCATTGTCTCGAATGAGACCAATCACTGTTGTGTCATCTGCGAACTTCAGTAGCTTAACAGATGGATCATTGGAGATGCAGTCATTGGTATACAGAGAGAAGAGAAGTGGGGAGAGCACACAGCCTTGGGGGGCCCCTGTGCTAATTGTACAGGTATTTGATGTGATCTTGCTTAGCTTCACCTGCTGCTTCCTGTTTGTTAGGAAGCTTGTGATCCACTTACAAGTCTGTTCCGGTACCTGTAGCTGGTTTAGCTTAGTTAGAAGAATGTCTGGAATGATGGTATTGAATGCTGAACTAAAGTCTACAAAAAGGACCCTTGCATAGGTCTTTGGAGACTCAAGATGTTGTAGGATGTAGTGCAGAGCCATATTAACAGCATCATCTGTTGATCTATTTGCTCGGTATGCAAATTGCAAGGGGTCTAACAGCGGATCCGTGATGGTTTTCAGGTAGGAAAGCACTAGCCTTTCAAAGGTTTTCATGACTACAGATGTTAGAGCAACTGGTCTGTAGTCATTCAGTTCCTTGATGGTGGGCTTCTTCGGCACTGGGATGATGGTAGAGCGTTTGAAGCAAGAAGGAACATAACACATCTCTAGTGATTTATTGAAAATATGGGTGAAGATGGGGCCAATTGGTCAGCACAGACTTTTAAGCAAGAAGGAGTTATCTTGTCTGGGCCTGGAGCTTTTCCTGGCTTTTGTCTGTGAAATAGGTCCTGCACTTCCTTTTCTGTGATCACTAGGGGTTGTGAACCCAATGAAATGGGGTCAGTTGTAGGAGGCTTGGCTGTTGTTGGTGTGTCTGAGATGGGGGTTGTGGAGATAGGTGGCTGTAGTTTCCTTTCAAACCTGCAGTAAAACTCATTCAGGTCATCTGCCAGTTGTTGATTACCTTCAGCCTGGGAAGGAGGTTTGCCATAGCCGGTGATATTTTTAAGAGTTTTCCACATGTTTGCTGGTTCATTTGCTGAAAACTGATTCTTTAGCTTTTCAGAGTAGCTTCTTTTTGCTGCTCTTATCTCCCTTGTTAGTGCATTTCTGGCCTGATTGTACAGCATTTTATCACCTTTTCTGTAGGCTTCCTCTTTGGAATATCGTAGCTGCTTAAGTTTAGGTGTAAACCAAGGTTTGTTGTTACTGTGTATTCGCAAGTTCCTTGTAGGTACACATAGGTCTTCACAGAAGCTGACATATGATGTTACAGTATCTGTGAGTTCATCCAGGTCTGCAGAGGTATCTTTAAAATATTCCAATCAGTGCAGTCAAAACATGCCTGTAGCTTTAATTCTGATTCCTCCGTCCAGGTTTTCACTGATTTAATTATTGGTTTTATGGCTTTAAGTCTTTGCCTGTAAGCAGGTACAAGGTGAATCATGCAATGATCAGAGTGTCCTACAGCTGCACGTGGTAAAGACCGATAGGCATCTTTTAGTGTTGTGTAGCAGTGGTCTAGAGTATTCTTGCCTCTGGTGGGACAATTGACATGCTGAAAGTATTTTGGTAGTTCTTTCCTTAAGTTTGCCTTGTTTAGATCTCCCAAAACAATGGCCAGTGAATCAGGGTGTTTGGCTTCAGCCTCCATGATTTGGTCAGCTAGAGTTCGTAATGCCTTGTTTACACAGGCTTGTGGTGGGACATAAACAGCAATTAGAAGAAATGAGGAAAATTCACGAGGCGAATAGTAAGGTTTGCAGTTGATAATTAGAATCTCTAAATTGTTGTCACAGAATTTGTAAATTATGTTAAAATCTTGACACCAGGTTCTATATATAGGCATAAGCCTCCTCCTTTCTTTTTACCAGATGTTTCTGGAATCCTGTCTGATCGTTCAATTTGAAATCCTGGAATGTTCAGGCTGCTATTTTCAATTGATTCATTTAACCAGGTTTCAGAGAAGCATAGGACTGCTGAATTGCGAAAATCAGAATAGTATTTGTTTAAGAGGAGTATTTCATCCATCTTATTTGCAAGTGAGCGTATATTTGTTAGGAAAATTGAAGGCAGAGGAGTTTTAATGCAACTTCTTAATCTGTTTAAGATCCCAGATCGCTTACCTATTTCCTTCGTTTCCTTCGTTTGGTTTTTTTAGTAATCCAAGTTGTAGTATTACTTGTTCTTTTATAGTTATTTATCTCAGTTATTTGTAGTATTAGATTATTCATTGTAAAACTAATGATTTTATAGGATTCTTTTGTCTTTTGATTTCTGAAGTTTGTAATTTTATGTGAATAATTTTATCTTTACCTTATTTTATTTTTTCAGTGTGACTTTTTCCTTTTTTTTTGTAATTGTTATGTTATTAGTTCTATGCTGGTCTATGACCAAAATAAAATTGATGAAGTAACAATGAGATTATTCAAGGAACTGAAAATCAGGCTGTACATACAGTAGAATTGATGTGAAAGTGTCCATAGCCTTAGGCCACATGTTACATCAAATGCTATGCATAACACCTAAAAATTATATTAAAAAAAGAAAAAAAATAGAATTGTCAACTTTAAAGATAAGAATATTAATATATATAGCTTTTATGTGTTTTATGTACGTGTTATTTCAAGCTCATTCAGCATCTAAAAAAAAAAAAAAAACCTCAGGAGCTCTTAGCTGTGATCATTTAGTGATTTATAAAATTTTGGACATGTAGGATAATCTCTGGGCAATTGTATGACCCTAAAAAGACGAACATTGAATATGAAAAGATTACTGAATCCTGACTTAGAGATACAGCAACTAAAGTTAAGATCTAAGCAAGCTTGGTAGCATCCGTGTTATACAACTTTGAAACTCGGTGTCTGTTATGAATCAATGTATCTAGTATTAGCAATGCAAACATGTATTGCTTTTTTTCTGAAGGAACAAAATCTGCCATTGTTTCAAAGTTAATTAGACTAAAGAGACAATAAATTATGTCTTATTAAAATGTAAAAGATCTGTGACAAATTGTACTAATTGCATTTTTTTTACATCTGAAGAGGTCAGGTTACTTAATAGGCATGTTGTTAATGGAAGACAAATGTAGTTTTATGCGCTTGATAGGAATATTATAAATTACATTATTTATAACTCCTGTGGAACACTTAATAATTTTAAGCTTTAAATTAAACTGCTCATTAGCAACACAGAGTCATGAAGGTTGGCTGTAAAAAGCTGTTCCAATGTAACGTTAATTTGAGGGCTTGGTTCAAGCTGGCAATAACATGATATTATTTCGAAATAATTGAATGGCAAGAAAATCTGGAGTTTGAATGTATTATCTCAGCATCTATAATATTTTTAAAAAAATAAGTTTTAAAAAGATAAAATGGTACAATTAAAGAATAACAAATTATAGTAAGAAATATATTGTGCTATATATATTTTCCTGGAGGAATACTAACAGAGAATATTCCTTGATTATTTGCAGTTCTCACTTTATCCAAAAAGGACAATATATTACAATATGCTTACAGGTTTAAGAAAACTATATTTGCAAAGAAGATAAATCTATGTTAAGCCCATGTTATTTATAACATCTTTCTGTGCAGAAAGGGAACAGTGATGAGTGAGGTAATTTACAACGATCTGTAACTTGACAGCTGACTTACCACTTAGCAAAACTCTTCAATGCACTGAAATTTCATACCAATATTTCTAAATGTTGGTATATACATACTATAAAAATGGGTCAATCTTTTTTTCTGTCCACATATCATCTATAAACTATCTTTCCCAATTAGTTATCCTCATATGTACATTGTTTTCAGAAGGAGGTGGATAATTTATGCTAAGGGAAATGCATTGTAAATTCAGTCTGAAAAGTGTGTGTGATAACTTGTTTGGTAGAAGTAACATGCTTTCATCGTGACAGTTGTTTTACAGACTTCTAAGTGGATTATGTCTTTCAGCTAAAATCAGCTCATAAATTATTGCAAACATACTTTTTTTCTTTGAAAATTTAAAGTTTTAAGCAGTCAGTGATACATTTTCTTAAAAACTGACTGGGCCTGATAAAAGAATGCAGAAAATCTACACAAAAGAAATATGAATGTGTTAGATTCGGGCAATGAAGAGGCGGAGACCAGTGAGTGACAACAGCTCTTTAGTTTATAGTGAACCCAGCGAAAAACATCCGGCAAAATTCCTCCTTTTATACAGTTTTGGCTTATGCTTGAACCAATCAGCAACGTGCTTGTTCCTGCCCAAAATTCCCTCCAAAAGTTTAAAGATACATTACACTCCTCCCCTCCCAGAACGCATTGTACCTATATTTACATTTATTTAGCATATCATTTCTCAACGTAGTCACGCAGGTAGGAAGGGCGTTTCCTAACCCTTTCGGACCTGCGCAATTCATTCTCGGGGAGTGAGTCGAGCTGTTCGGAGGGACTTTTAGTTCCTCCTAGCTCCTCCTCTTGGCCGCCCGGCCCTGGATTATTGGCAGAATCGTCCCTGCTGTCTTCCGGAGGAACCGGTTGGCGTCGCTGGACTTCATCGGACTCAGATAAGTCCCCCGTTTGCCTCGGGCTTGAGTCAGCTGTGAATTCAAACATTTGGTAGTCAGGGCCTGGCTGATTTGTTTCTGATTTGCTTGGTATTCGCTTTCTTATTTGGTCTATGTGTCGCCGCCAAACTCGGCCATCCTCCATGTCTACTATATAGGATTTTGGCCCGGTTATTCCAAGGATTGTTCCTTTTAACCATGTTGGACCCTCGCTATAGTTGTGTGCCCACACTGGGTCACCAACTGCCATTTCCCTAATTTTTCCTTGTGTCCCCCTGTACCCATCTGGGGTGTAGGTTGGGTTTAAACGATCTAACGGGCACCTGAGCTTTCTGCCCATCAATAGTTCCGCCGGGCTGCGGCCAGTTGCTACACAGGGGGTTCTATGTTGGACTACTAGGAACGTATCGATTTTTGTTTGCCAATCGCCTGGACTTATCCTAGATAGCGCTTCCTTTGCGCTCCTAACGAAACGTTCTACAAGTCCGTTCGACGCCGGGTGGAACGGCGCCGAGAGGGCATGTCTGATGCCCTCCTCTGCCAAGTACCCCTCAAACTGAGTTGCCGTGAATTGCGGGCCGTTGTCGGAAACCAGGGTGTTGGGTAACCCATGGGTTACAAACAGGTGCCTTAGGACTGAGATGACTGCCTCAGCCGTCATGGATCTCATGAGGATAATTTCTAACCATTTTGAGTAGGCATCTACTACAATTAAAAAGGTTTGCCCGTGGAACGGGCCGGCAAAATCAATGTGAATTCTGGACCATGGCCCCTGGGGTTTCTCCCACTCTCTAATTGGGGCTGTAGGGGGTAGTGGCCGTGACTCTTGGCAGGGTTGGCATTTCCCTACCCTGTCGCTGATTTCCTGATCCATCAAGGGCCACCAAACATAACTCCTCGCTAAACTCTTCATCCTCACGATTCCCGGGTGGCCCACATGCAATAGTTCCAATACATTTTTCCGTAGTTTTTCTGGAATGACCACTCTATCCCCCCATAACAGACACCCCCCTTGAACCGACAGTTCCGCTCGTTTTTTCGCAAAGTCTTTGAACCACTACTTCGAAATGACATCCCTTTGTACCCAACCGATTACAGTCCTTATTGTAATGTCCTTGTAAGATGCCCTAGCCACTTCTTTGGATGTGACTGGGCCAGAGTCACAAGAGTCAATTAATAAGACTGGAATTCCCAGGGTTGGGTCTTCAATGGTTTCAGGTAAAGGGCATCTGCTTAGAGCGTCCGCATGCCCTAAGTCTTTTCCGGGGCGGTGGATCAATTTATAAGAGTATGCCGCTAGAAAAATAGTCCAACGGGTCAGCCTGGGTGAAAGTGCAACGAGTGTTGGGCGGTCGCCTGCCAATAGACCTAGTAAGGGTCTATGGTCCGTGACTATCTCGAAGTCTCATCCGAAAACGTATTCGTGGAATTTCTTCACCCCGGAGACTATTGCCAATGCTTCCCTATCTAGCTGGCTATAGTTCCTTTCGGCCTGGGACATTGTTTGGGAGTAATATGCTATAGGGGCTTCCGTTCCATTCGGCAATCTGTGGCTGAGCACAGCCCCCACCCCATAGGGAGATGCATCACAAACTAGTACTAATGGCAACGTGCCATTATATTGAATGAGGAGGCTATCGCTAGACAAGAGGTTTTTTACCCCTTCGAATGCCCTAGCTTCCGCCTTCCCCCAGGACCAAACAGCTTTCTTTGCCAGTAATTTGTGTAGCAGTTCGGCTATTGTTGCCTTGTGTTTTAAGAATACCGCATAGAAGTTGACAAGACCTAAGAATGCTTGTAACTCCGTTTTATTTTTGGGAGCTGGGGCCTTCCTGATGGCCCTTACCTTGCTCTCAGTGGGGTGAATCCCTTCCCTGTCTATGCGGTAGCCTAGGAATTCCACAGACTCTACCCCAATTTGGCATTTGTTAAGCTTAACTTTAAGCCCGGCAGACCGGAAAATGCCCAAAACCTTCCTTAGTCTCACTCCCAGTTCCCCTAAGTTCTCAGCTGATATCAATACATCATCGAAATAAGGCACCACCCCAGGTAAACCTTGTAATAGTCGCTCCATTAGGTTTTGAAATAGCCCTGGGGCAACACTAACTCCGAACTGGAGTCGAGTGCATTTGAAAGCCCCCCGGTGCGTGACAATTGTCTGCGCCACGGCTGTGCTGCTATCTATGGGTAACTGCTGGTAGGCTTGAGCCAAATCGAGTTTGGCAAAAACTTGCCCTTGTCCCAACGAGTGCAGCAAGTGTTGTACCACTGGAACGGGGTATGCACTCTTTTGCAATGCTTTGTTTAGCGTTGCCTTGTAGTCAGCACAAATCCGGACCGATCCGTCCGGTTTGACTGGGGTCACTATGGGTGTCTCCCATTTCGCATGGTCAACGGGCACTAGTATTCCCTGGCTAACTAGCTTGTCCAATTCCCTGTCAATCTTTGGCTTAAGGGCAAATGGAACCCTCCTAGCCTTTAACCTGATAGGGGCAACTTGCGGGTCTAGATTGAAAGAGATAGGAGTCCCCTCGTACTTGCCCAGGCAGTCTTTGAAAACATCCTCGAACTCCTTCAGTAGTTCAGCCTTGAGGTCGACTTCGTTTCTGAAGACCCCGGTCACTCCCATGCCCAAAGCTCGGAACCAGTCCAGTCCTAGCAAACTCGGTAAGGTTCCATCTACTATGGTGATTGGCAGGGTCTTTTTGAACTGTCCATACTTGACTTGGACGGACGTCACCCCTCGAACAGGGATTCGATTTCCTTGGTAGTCCTGCACTCTCAGCTTCTGGGTCTGTAGTTGGCGCTTCGCGACGGCTGGCAAGTCTTTCACGAGGGTGCCCCAAGACATAATTGTGATTGATGAGCCGGTGTCCACTTCCATCTGGCACGGCACTCCTTCAATGTATGTCTTGGTAAAAATCTTTTTTTCTAGTCGCGTCGGTGCGAGGTCCACTCTCACAGTGGTCTGGTTTAACTTCGCGCCCTTTTTGAACTGGCCAATCCCGGGCCGCTTCGCTGCTCCCGCGCTCTGATTGGCCGGTTTGAATTTTTGGCGGGAAGGTTGGGGGGCTCGACAGGCCTGCGCTATGTGACCTTTCTTTTCGCACCGCCGACAAATAGCGTCCTTAAACTTGCAGTTTTGTCGTTGATGTCGGCCCCCGCAACTCACGCATTCGCCCCGATCTCCTCTCTCCGGCCGGCCGGTGTGGAAAACCTCTTCCTCTTCCTCACCTTCTGACTCAGCCTGGACTTCCTCGTTGTGGACCGGTGTTGTTTTCGCCCCGGTACCCTGTGCGTTCGGCTTTTGCAATGTTTCGGCCGCTTTGGTAGACATCTCGTGAGCCCTGGCTTCGTCCAGGGCTATTGCCAAAGTCAGGTTGCTCTTAGAAAGCAGCCGCCTTTGCAATCGGATGTCTCTGACCCCACAAATGAGCTGTTCGAGTAAGGAGTCCTCCAGATCTCTGTACTCACAGTGGTTTGCGGCTTTCCTCAACGCGGCCATGTACACGCTTATCGATTCGCCTTCTCGCTGTACCCGCTGCCTCAACTCGAACCGTTGGACGAACTTTGAGGGTACCGGTGCGTAGTGCGCTCAAAGTGTTGTTTGTAGTGTTTGCCATGGTACCGATTGTACCGGCGTTGGCTCTGAAAGTGACTCCGCGGTATCGAAAACCTCTGGACCGCAGTGGCTCAGGAAGTACGCTCGCTTCCTATTATCCAAAACTCCTTGTAGTTCGTTTGCTTCGAGGAAACACTCGAAGCGAGCCATGTATGACCCCCATTTCTCTTTTGCTGGGTCAAATGGCGCTGGCGGCGTGTAGCTGGACATCGCTAACTATCCGCCCTTGAACTGGCTGGGTTTGCGTCTTCTTTTGCTCCTTCAGCTCTTTTTCCTGATCTCACTGCCTCAGAATCCCATCCTCGTCGCCAATGTTAGATTCGGGCAATGAAGAGGCGGAGACCAGTGAGTGACAACAGCTCTTTAGTTTATAGTGAACCCAGCGAAAAACATCCGGCAAAATTCCTCCTTTTATACAGTTTTGGCTTATGCTTGAACCAATCAGCAACGTGCTTGTTCCCGCCCAAAATTCCCTCCAAAAGTTTAAAGATACATTACAGAATGAATCCATAGTTTACATTACTATAAAAGCACAATTTATAAAGTATCTACTGGGTTTATTTAACAATCAATCAATCAATCAATCAGAATGCAGTTGAAGGGGCCTTGGAGGTCTTCTAGTCCAACCCCCTATACCATTTCAGATAAGTAGACTGCCCAGATTCTTCTTAAAAATCTTCAATGACAAAGTACCCACAACTTCTGTTCCATTGGTTAATTGTATCACCGTTAGGAAGTTTCTCCTTAATTCTGGGTTGCTTCTCTCCTTGATTAGTTTACATCCATTGTTTCTTGCCCTAACTTCTTTTGCTTTAATTGACTCCCTTCTCTTATGGCAGCCTTACAAATACTGGAATAGTGCTATTATGTGCCCTCCAGTTCTCCTTTTCTCTAGACTAGCCAAACCCAAATCCTGCAGCTGTTCTTCATATGTTTTAGTTTCCAGGCATTAATAATCTTAATTTCTCTTCTCTGAACTTTTTCCAAAGTTTCAACATCTTTTTTGTAATATGGTGACCAAACACTGGATGCACTATTTCATGTGTGACCTTACTAAGTTATAAAACAGAACTAATACAAGTAGTCATCAACTTATGACCACAATTGAGCCCAAAATTTCTGTTGTTAAGTGAAACATTTATTTGGAGAATTTTGCCCCATTTTTTGACCTTTCTTGCCTAAGTTATTAAGTGAATCACTGCAGTTAGTAACCTGGTTGTTAAGTGAATTTGGCTCATGGGATAAGGAAAAAGGAAATTAGGATGTAACCTTAGAAAGAGGGTAAAATATAAATGCATTTAATAACCCCTGTCAAAAAGATTAGAAGCAGCTTCTTTAATTTTTTGTTTTTGTTTTTCTATTTTCTTACGTATTAATGAATCTTCTTTATTTCTTTTCTAATGTTTGTATTGCTTTGATCTTGTTAATTTTTAAATTATCTAAAACAAATGCAGTTTTTGACAGAAAAAAGGTTATCCATCAAGGAAAGGGAGGTGAAAAAGATCATGTCCTAAGAACTACCACAACTCAGCATTAATTACAGACACAGTAAAAGCTTTGAGTTGAACATCTAACTGAATGGATATGCGCTGAAATGTATATTACAGTATGTACTTGATATTAAAGGCAAAATAAAATATATCCACCAGAAAACAGCAAAGCAATCTTAATGTAAAAGTAACTATGAATTTAAATATACATTAAAAAAAGCAGCACTTTTCTTCAGGAAAAGATGTCTGCTTCATTGAAATGCACTGTGTTCAATTGGTTTGAGCCAAGTCATTTTTCTTCGTTGACAAAGAGGTTCATTTGGTCACTTACATCATCCAAGTTTATTTATTACTGCTAAGTTACTACACATTCCACCAAGAGGAGAATAAATAAGCAAGTGAATTAACAAATAGCCAGACTCTAGGGGTATGGTGTATAGTAGATGACCTTACAAGAAGTCTAAGCTTCATGCTTTTTGAAAAAAAAAAAGCCAAAATAGAAATAATTGGAATGTGCTCAAAAGCCCTTCCAGGGTAAAAGAAATCAGCGAAGTCTTTTTAGAAATTAACAAACTCAGTTGGCAGAGGCTGAAGTTGTTTGTTTTGAACTCCATGTATCTGCTAAATGGAGAACCAGAAGAAAGAAGTGTAGAGTGTTATGAACAAATTGTTAAGTGCATGAAACCAATTTGGAAGTACTTGAAGCTCATGCTCCCAGGCAACATTTCTTCTGTTTCATTACATGAATGCTATGGACTGCATTAATGACAAAACATGATTGTTATTAAGCAATTTGCATAAATCTCTTGCCAATACTGGATTCTTTCATACTGAGTGAAACATTTCTATTGCTATAAGACTACTGTACCAAAATATATTATTTGTTTAGTACCTGTTTTTGAGCTACTATATTCTTCTATAGTCACAACCCCAGATTTTTATAAGACAATTAAAGTTCAGTCAACTATTTCAATAATTTTCATTGCATGTCAGTCCCTGAAATATATGTTGTAAGAGATTATTTTTCCCCATAAAACATATTTATTTAAATGTACTTGTCTTCTGGTCTTTCATTACAGTTAAACTTTATATCTCATGCTACCTTTCATATCTCTTGCTTGACATTATTTATAAAACAACAACATGAAAACAACTTTCAAAGGACATAGGCCAGAGTTCATTTAGTGTTCAAGAATTTGAATTTTTTCTAACTCAACAAAGCTTGTCCATTAAGGTAATGAAGATAAATACAAGCATGTCACTTAAGATCTGTCACAACTCAGCATCAGCTGTGGATACATTATTTTTTTTAGTTCAGCACCTAAATAAAATAATATAAAGAAGCTTTCACAATGGAAGCCTCTATTGGAAGCACAATAAGATATATCCACCAGAAAACAGGAAGTAAAATCTTCATTAAAAAGAAGTAATGTCATGTATCTTCTGTTAGCTTCCAGCTAATAAAATACTGATTGCATTCTTGTTTAATTTTCATTTTGGAATCTGGTCAATCTCAACTTGCCACCTCTGTCTACATTCCTTGTCTTTCTTTTTTCTTTTCCCTAAGATTTTTGAAAGCCTACAAGCTGGGCACTTGTTGATTTCTTAATGCGCGTTGAGGTAATGTATTTCAGATATTTAGAAATATTGAATAGAGCTGTTGCTATGCATAATTTGTGCTGATAGTCACTTTGATGATTTATTTTGACAGTCTGGCTTCAGAAGTGCAATTAGTACATCTACTGGCATGAAATATAGTCTTATGCAGGACGGACCAGCCTTATGCAGAATGAGAACAGCTCCTGGAGGAAAGGAATATATAATCTAATGAATAAATAAATATAATAAATAAATAATGTTTGCTATATGAATACTACTTTCCTTTCACTCATATTTATAAACTTTTTCTTTCTTCTCCCTTCCCTTCACACAGTTATATCCTCCTGCAGTAGAATTTATTTATTTATTTATTTATTTCGATTTTTATACCGCCCTTCTCCCGGAGAATTCAGGGCGGTGTACAGCCAAGTAAAAATTCAATATATAAACATTAAAAAGAAGTTAAAAAGAAATATTATAATGTGGCCGAAATTTTAAAACCATTTAAAATCTTAAAACATAAATACCCCAATAAAATTTCAATCCAGTCCCGCTTGAATAAATAGGTGCGTTTTCAGCTCACGCCGAAAGGTCCGAAGATCAGGCAATTGACGTAAACCGGGGGGAAGTTCATTCCAGAGCGTAGGAGCTCCAACAGAGAAGGCCCTTCCCCTGGGGGCCGCCAGCCGACATCGCTTGGCGGACGGCACCCTGAGAAGGCCCTCTCTGTGTGAGCGTACGGGTCGGTGGGAGGCACAAGGTAACAGCAGGCGGTCCCGTAAGTATCCGGGTCCTAAGCCATGGAACGCTTTAAAGGTGGTAACCAAAATCAGAATACTATGCTGATTGTTGCCATATTGAGTAAATAGCCTATTCCATATATCAGCCATGTTAATTCTTTGAGAAATTGCACTCTCTTATGTGATATCTGATCTAGAGGCTGAAACAAATTCCATGATGTTAAATCCAGCATTCATTTTGGACATAGTACACAATCTAGCTATGGTTTACAAAAATCCCATTCTTCTACCTTATAATAAATGAAAAATTGGCAGCTTCAAAAACTATGGTTCTTTCCATGTGATTCTTTGTTTTTATGTTAGGTTCTTCCCAGTTTGGTGTTGGTTTTTAATTTTTTGAATGTTCTTTGGGCGCCCTCAGAAAATAGCATCCTCAGCCATGAGGTGATTTTTTTTCTCCTGTTGACAAACTGCTGACTATGTCGCGAAAGCCAATTCTTAGGCAGCATGCTCCCAAGATTTGAACAGGAGCAACTAGGAATAACCCATGATGGCCGTTGGACAACTGAGGACTTCCTGGGAAGTGGAGGCAGAGGATCATGATTTCTGATGAGAGCAGTCAGAGGGTTGAGTTTCTATCTTTTCCTGTCACTGTTTGTTTTCTTTCTAGGCACACCTCTCTTTTAACATCATATTTTGAAGTTTCCTTTCATTTTGAATTACATTTTAAATTGTTAATCATCTGGTTGAATACTGACTTACCTGATTTACTTATCCTGGCTGGATTATAAATGTGAATGTTTGACTTATTTTTACTGTTTTACTTTGGAGTTATGAAACACTTTCAGTTTTGCCACATGAAAGTTGATGGCATGAGAACTTTTCTTTTGGCAGTGAAAATTATCTGATTTGGTTTATATTTATATTGGATTTTTACTGCAAGGATTTTGTATTTTATTACATTTAAAAAGAACTTTGCTGTTCTACTTTATTTTTGTATATATCTCTGCTTTTTTTGAAGAGGAAATTCCCCCTTTTTTGCTATTTACTTTTATCGTGGGAAATATCTCAATTTTCTTTGGGTTACTGGGTTATCAAACATCTATTTCTTTTGTATTTGAGAAGAATTGCCTACATTTTATTGTGAAAGCCTGGCCATTTGGAATATAGTAAAATTAAAGCAACAACAAATTAAGGACTTCGAACATTTCATATTATACTGTATATTCTTCACAATGTCC